>NC_067149.1:8868106-9184178 GCF_903995435.1 Acomys russatus
ATCCATGCCAGCTGGCTCTAAGCAACTCCCATCCAGCTTTTTATATATCACCTTCAAGTGGCAGACACAAACACTGATAATGACACTCCTTTTCTTTTCTTTGGTCTTTCTATTTCAGTTGAGAAAAACCAAGCCTATCTGGCAATACTGTGGGCTAATAATTGAATAATGAAAAAAAGTATATGCTGTTTCTAAGCTTATAGAGCCACTCTTCTTTTCACCATCAGATGCACCTCTTTTCACATAGAAGATGGATTCAGGTTGAGGATAATAGAGGCTACGTCCTTCTAGAGTTCCTGTCAGGCACAAGCCTCCAACTCATACAGTACATATTCTTTGCAATACAATGCAGATCTCTACAAAAGATATATGATTTCTACAGGACACTGAATAATGTAATAATACTCCCAAGAATTGGATAAAATAAAACTTTCAGAAAGATGACTGTATAGTTTGACTGGACTACAAATTTACAATATTAATTCATTTGCCTTGCATGCATGGTTGAGGATCCAACAGAAACATAGTTGATGTATGACAGAGCACAGGAGAGAGAGGAAGTAAATCATTCCTCACTTTAACTTCATAATTACACAATAAAGCAGACATATTGAAAAAAAAAGAAAAAGAATAAAGATCAAAGAAAGAGACTTATTTCTCAGTGCCAGAAAAATAAGATAGAGAACAAAAAAGAATATAATCAAAGGCAAGCTCCCAGTCCTGACTGCACTTTTGAAGAAAGCAAATCAAAGTGATATCCCACATGAGAAGGAGGGACAAACACATTAAATAAGTCACTTAAAAATCTAATGCCATTTGCATCTTGAAGGATAAAAAAAGCTCATTTTTGGATGCAAAAGGAATAAACTATGACTAGAGAGATGATGCAGCTATCACAGCTTCTCCTGGGAAACTGAGTTCAGCTTCCAGCATTCTCATTAGCTACTGTTAACTACTATAATTCAAGCTCCATGTGACCCCAAACCCTCTTCTGCCTCTCATAGCTCCATGAATATGCACAATCAAACCCACAGACTCACTAATATCTAGATAAAAATCATAAGATAAATCTGCACAAGAAATATTTCTATTAGAATAAAAGAAAATTAAAATATCTTACCACCAATTAAAATCACTGAGATAGGGCAAAGGAGGGAGTGGCTAAGTGTAATAAAGTAGAGACAGGAGAGGGAGGAGGGAAGGGAGACACTCTGAGAAATTTGGAAAAACAATACAAGGTTTACTTCCAATATCTAGAAAGTGGTATTGCAGGTTGTTTAATATAATTAAGTAATTCAAGGAAATTGTTAGTTGACCAAGCCATGGTCATGTCAATTATTAGTCTATTTTTTCCACAAGAATATTCATCCTAGGTTTAACAGATAGATATGATTATATATATGTGTGTGTATATGTAGTAAAATAGTTAGATAAAGTCTTCAAAAGCCTCAGAGAATATAGCATTTAAAGATATTTTATTAGTTTCAAGATTGTTTATCAACAAGAAAGTTTAACTCCTGTCAACACCTAACCTATATCAAAGATGATGATGAGCATCAAAGAACCTCCTCATGGAGATGGCTTCAAATGTAGCAAGCCACCACTGGGCAAACTGTCCTCAACAGGCAAAATTCTGTCTAAAAATGGGCAAGCTTTGATGCAGGCAGAATCAATGGCCAAATTCTGCCAAGACAGGGTAAGCAAGTCTTCAATAGTTCCTGGCTCACGAATGTCTGTCAGATATATTGGGCTGAAGATGATGCTCCAAAGTTTATAGAGTTTTGGGTGACTGTTCAGGCAGCAAACTGCTTTTGTCACTTTTCCATTTCAGAAGCTGCTCACCTACACTACTGATTTACTCAGGTAATTAAGCTTTATTCCTTCTCAAGTCTCTGATGGGGTTGAAGATCAAATAGTTTAGTCTTACAATTCAGCTTAATTGTTCAAGAGTTAATATGTTTTGGGGGTCTAGATAGATGTTTTAAGTTGACAAAGATGAGATATGATAGATACTGATTTACATTCAGAATTTTAGACTCACCAAGATAGGACAGCTGTTTTCTTCAAGGCTGCCAAATACAAATAGCCAAAACACTCTGAATGTAACATTTCTATAATTCCTAATGGTTTTGTGGTTCTTCTTGCTGTATGTAGTTTATTTTACATATGTGTAATAATATAAATGTATATGTTAAAAGGAAATATAATGAAAAATAATAAAAATAAATAGCAGGATTGTAAGATGATCAAAGATTCATTCATTATTTTTATCAGATGGGAAGTCATCACTAGGGCACTAGTTTACTGATGTACTGATCAACATTACCCATTTGAATGTAGCTGTAAATGTACTAGCACATGACACAGTGAGTAATAATAATAGCTATTTGTTCTTTTCACCCTATGTTTCAGCATGCTTTGCTAATTGTGTCTACAGTAACAGGAAATAAAGTTCCTATAAATTTGGGGAGAAAACATCTATGGAGAATTTTTTCTGATTATAAAGATTTTCTTGTACTTTACTTCCATGGAAACATCCAGAATCTAGGGAAGCCTTATTACAGAGGCTTTTTACAGGAAAGCATAGTTTAAGTAGTTGCAGGGTTTTGGACTATCAGAGAATGATAGTTCTAGGGTACCAATGTGTGGTGTAAGCCCAGGAAAGTATATATGGTTCACTGAGATCTAGGTGCCTTCCTCCATCCAAGACTCAGAACATAATCAGAGTGTGGAATGCAGTGCCTAGAGCAAAGGAAAGGATTATTACACATTCCAAAATGAATAGTAAGTAGCGTGTTTTTTATTACTTTACCCACAATTCTCAACATAGATATCTAACATAGATATCTAAATAATGATACATTTCAAGACACTAGCTAGGAAATTTTAAAAATATTTTTGAATATATATATATATATGTTTATATTATTACAACTAAATATAATATTCTACATACAGCAAGAAGAACCACAAAACAATCAGGAATTATATTAATGTTATTTTCATAGTGTTTTGACTGTTTGTATTTAGCAACCTTGAAGAAAATATCTCTCCTATCTACTTGACTCTAAAATTCTGAATATAAATCAATATCTATCATATCTCATCTCTATCAATTTAAGACTTCTATCTATACTTAAAAACATCTTAACCCCTAAACCACTAAGCTTAATTGTAAAACTAAACTATTGGTCTTCAACTCCATCAGAGACTTGAGAAGGAATAAAATTAAATTACCTGAGTAAACAGGAAGTGCAGGTTAGCAGTTTCCAAAGTGAAAAAAAAAATGACAGAGACAGTTTGCTGCCTGAAAAGTCACCCAAAACTCTCCATAATGTTGGAATATCATGTTTGGCCAACTGGCATATTTGTGAGGCAGGAACTATTGAGGACTTATTTAGCCTGTCTTGGCAGAGTTGGCCATCAACTCTGCCTGCATCCAAGCTTGCCTTTTTTCAGTGGCCAAAAATAGGATATTTTCCCTAATGGCTGGTTTGCTGTATTTGAAATCATCAACCACCATTCTCAGATAAATAGAAGCCTAGAGTGCAAACTGGACTTTGGCAGTGAAATTAGTTCTGGTACCTATTTCATAGGAAACTCTGTGAGTGTCTCTCACAGATTCTCCCAGGTTCTCATCATCATTATCCCTGTTTGCCCCATTCTCCACTTTTCCCCCTTCTCCTCTTTCTTCTCTGTTTGCTTTTGTTCCTGCAATGATTCTGAGTCTGGCATTTCCCCTCTTCATGGCAAATGTAATTTAATACAATAAAGTTAAACTTGCTCTACTTGATTCAAATTCTTCATGTGTCTTCATGTGTGTATTTATTGATAGTAGCATTGATCTCAAGGTCTATCTAACTTCTCAAAATAAAAGAACATTGAAAAACATTTATTATTAGGGAAAAGTACTTTGAATATAATAAGGCCATTATATTGTTTCTTATTATTTTATGGTGATAAAAATTCAATGCCATGAATGCAAAGGTCTATGGGTTCCTGTCTAATAGTGGCAGCATTCCAGAATGGGCAAGATAGGATGTAAATGAGCCCCCATCTCTACCTGAGAACTTGGCAGTTGATGGTTCCTGAAGGGTGAAAAGACAACTTTCTTCAGAATAGTAGTCTTTGTAGATCTCCTATGCTCCAGTGGAATGTCCTATACTCATGCACAAATGAGTGTGCAGCTGTTATTAGATTTAGTGAGTTCTAAAAAAGAGTAAAGAAAAAATATAAAATTGGAGTGGGGCCATGAGAAACATCTGAAATAAGTTAGAAGAGAGAAAATGGGAAGTGAATACTATTACATTTTAATATATACATACATAATTGAACACTTAGGTATATAACATTTTGGATTTTTTGTGTGTGTTTTTTTTTATTAACTTATTCTTGTTACATCTCAATGGTTATCCCATCCCTTGTATCCTCCCATTCTTCCCTCCCTCCCATTTTCCCCTTATTCCTCTCCCCTACGACTGTTCCTGAGGGGGATTACCTCCCCCTGTATATGCTCATAGGGTATCAAGTCTCTTCTTGGCAACCTGCTGTCCTTCCTCTAAGTGCCACCAGGTCTCCCCCTCCAGGGGACATGGTCAAATGTGAGGCACCAGAGTACATGAGAAAGTCATATCCCACTCTCCACCCAACTGTGGAGAATGTTCTGACCACTGGCTAGATCTGGGTAGGGGTTTAAAGTTTACCACCTATATTGTCCTTGTCTGGTGCCTTAGTTTGAGTGGGACCCCGGGCCCAAATCTGCCTATCATAATGTTCTACTTGTAGGTTTCTGGGACCCTCTGGATCCTTCCACTTTGCTATTCTCCATGCTTCTCTCATCTAGAGTCCCAATAGGATTTCTGTGTCTGTATCTGTCACCCTCTGATTCTCTCTCTCTCTCTCTCTCTCTCTCTCTCTCTCTCTCTCTCTCTCTCTCTCTCTCAATAACCAAAGTTTTATATTGGCTATTTTCCTGTGTTGTTCTTATACTTGTTAAATACATTATTAATCAGTATTTACTATTTTCTTTACGAATTCACATCTTTTGGTAAAAATTCTAATTAAAAACCCTTAAACTGTTTCCTAAATAGTTGTATATTGTGAAATTTTGAAGATTTCAACCAGGACCTTTTAGGGGTATGTTAAAAGATTTATCAGAAACACAGCACAGTAATCAATTCTTATTAATTGTGTATATATATGTATATGTATATTATTTTTGTTTTTAATAATGTGTATGTCTGTATATTTTTATGCATGAGTAAAGTGTCCAAATATGCTAAATGGAGATTTTATATCCCCTAACTTGAATTAGAAGCCATTCTGAGGTTCCCTACCTGTGTGTTGGGAACACTCATAGGTTCTCTTAACTCATAAGCCATCTCTCCAGCTCCCTAAAAGAGAAATTTATTGTCTGATAATATCAGTAGTCCTGGTGTGCTCAATTGCATTTCAGCCATATAAAGAAAAGGTGTATACCTTTGTTTCTTATATGTTTAAATTCACTAGTTTTGTTCCATGATTATTTTTAAATGTGTACATGTATGTTTAATAATAATAGATGACACACTCTAAATGAAGCATAGTTAAATCCCATTACAAAAATGCCATTTTGGATACTTTCTAACTTAACATCCTTTGTTTTTAAGTGGCATGAACATCTGGCTAGTCCTTATTGGGGGACTTTGATATAGATGAAACATATTCATGTCATAGATTATGGTGGAATTAATATCTTTACTATATTCTTCTTCCTTCTATCTCAGAACATCTACTTAACTTAAAGATTTTATATGGGTTTCAATTGTGGAAGTTATAGCATTAGTGTTATTGTCATATTGATAACAATGGTGTTAGTTCTCCAATGCAAAAATGTGACCATTTGGTCCTGAGTACCTTTTCATTTTCTGTTTTTGCCTTTCATTGAAAATACATTTGTTTTTCACAGTATATCCTGATTACAATTTTCCATCACTCTACCAGTCCTAGTTATGCCCCATCTCCCCTTCCATCTGGCTCCACCAACTTTCTGTATCTAATTATGAAACAAACAGGATGTAAAGGGTAATGATAAAATAAAATATAATAAGATAAAACAAAAACTAATACATCAGAATAGGACAAAACAAAAAGATGGCAAAAGAAGACACAGTAAACAGAAACACACTTGTCTGTTCCCACACTAAAGAATTGGAGAAAAGCACTAAACTGAAAGTCATAATAATATATACAAAACATGCAGCATCAAAGTTTAAGAAAACTATATATAAATAAGATAGCCATTATTTTTAACTGTTTCTCCTCTTCCTGGCCCCTCTCTACTTGATCATCCTGTTCCAGAGCTTTCCCCTGCATCCATTCATAAATATTCAATGTATTTCCTTTCTCTAAAGGTATTTAGCTATCAATTCTAGCCCTGTACATTATATCCAACCTATGTGGTTTACGTATTGCATCTTGATTATGTTTTGTTTGTTTTTTCTCATTCTATCCATATACCTCTGAATTTATGATTTCAGATTTTTTTCAACAACTATGTAACAGTGCATTGTGAAACTGTACCATATTTTCCTTAGTCAGTCATCTGATGAGGGACATTTGGTTTGTTTCCAACTTCTAGATTTTATGAATAGAGCAGCAATTAACATGGTTGAGAAATATCTCTGTGGTAGGATGAAGTATCTATCTTGATGTAACTCTAACAAAGCAAGTAAAAGACCTGTAAGAAAAAAAATTCATATCTCTGAAGAGATTCAAGAAGATATCAGAAGATATCTCCTGGATGGGGAGAATCAACATATTAAAAATGACCATCTTAGGAAGAGCAATTTACAAATTCAATGCAATCCCTATAAAAATACCTACACATTTTTTCAAGAATTTGAAAAATCAATTCCCAACTTCATATGGGAAAAAACATGAATAACTAAAACAATCCTGTAAAATAAATGATGTTCCAGAGGAATCTCCATCCCTGAACTCAAACTGTACTATAGAGCAACAGTAATAAAAATGGCATGGTACTGGTATATAAATTGACAGGTAAATCAATGAACTTGAATCAAATTTGAAGAAAAAACCCACATACCTATGGACACTTGATTTGCAATCAAGAAGCTAGAACTATACATTGGAAAAACGATAGCATCTTCAACAAATGATACAGGTCTAACAGGATGTCTACTTGTGGAAAAATGTAAATAGACCCTTACTTATCACCCTGCACAAACTAAAGTTCAAGTCAATTAAAGATCTCACCATAAAACCAGACAGACACAGTAAATCTGTTAGAAGAAAAACTGGGGAAGAGCCTTTAGCTCATTGGCATTGTAGACAATTTCCTGAACAGAATGCCAATAGCTCAGGCTCTAAGATCAACAATTAACAATTAATAAATGGGAATTCATGAAACTGAAAATCTTCTATAAAGAAAAGGACAATGTCAACAAAATAAAATGACAGACTATGGACTGGGAAAAGATCTTCACCAACCCTATGTCTGACTGAGGGCTAATATCTAAATATATCAAGAACTCAAGACATTAAACAACAAAAAACCAAATAACACAATTAATAAATGGGACTCAGAACTAAACAGAGAATTCTCGAGAGGAATACTGAATGTCTGAGAAACATGTAATGAAATGCTCAACATCCTTAGTCATCAGAGAAATGCAAATCAAAATGGCTCTGAAATTCCATCTTATGCCCATCAAAATGGCTAAGACCAAAAATTCAAATGACAGCACATACTGGTCAAGATGTGGAGAAAGAGGAACACTCCTTCATTGCTGGTGGGAGTGCAAACTTGTACAACCACTTTGGAACCTAATCTTGTGCTTTCTCAAAAAACTGGGAATTGGGCTACTTCAAGAGCCAACTATTCCACTCCTTGAAATATACCTGAAAGATGCTGTACCACACAAGGATGTTTGCTCAACCATTTTCATAGCAACCTTATTTGTGATAGTCAGAATCTGGAAACAACAGAAATGTCCCTCAGTTAAAGAATGGATAAAGAAATTGGTACGTTTACACTATAGAGTACTACTCAGCTTTTAAAAACTAGGAAAACTTGAAATCTTCAGGAATATGAATGCAACTAGAAATAATCATCCTGAGTGAATTACCTCAGATCTAGAAAGATACACATGGTATATACTTACTTATAATTGGATACTACCCAAATTTGAATTTCCTCTGAGAGTCTTCACTCATTGGAGGATTGGGACAGATGCTGGAACTTGCTACTGGGAATCAAGGTAAGAGAGGTATGGAAGAATGGGGAAATAGAAGAGTCAGGGGATCCTGGAACCCTAAAAGAAGACCATCAAGGTTGTGGATCTGGACCAAGAGGGCCCTACACAAACTACTGTACCAGAAAGACACGCATGGCATATACTCACTCATTCATAAGTGGATACTAGGCACGTAATACGGGATAATCATACTACAAAACAGAGACTGATACACCAACAAAGGACCATGTATGATCTGAATCTTGACCCTTTGTTCAGATGTAGTGGATAGGCAGTACAGTCTCATTGTAGGCCCACAATATGGAAAGTAGTGACTACATCTGACATGGACTCTACCCACTCCCCCACCCCACCATGGTGACCACTTCCCACTGGTGGGGTGGCTTTGCCAGGAGCCAGAGAAAGACAATTCAGGTTATACAGATGAGACTTGATAGGCTGAGGTCAGATGTTACAAGAGGTAAGCTCCACTTTCTGAGGACTAGGGATGGGAGGGAAAGAAATTCTATGAGGGAGGAAGGCTGGAATTAGGAGGAGATAAGTGAGGAGCTACAATCAGGATATACACTGAAGAAATTAAAAATAAAAATTAAAACAAAAAATAGACTTCAAGTACTATATTGCATATGTATGAAGAGAATGTATTCCTCTTCTTATTCTTAACTTTAGTGGAATTGCTTGAGTTACTCTTCATTTAAACTGGTATTATCTTTGGATTTGCTGTAAACTGCCTCTATTATGTTAATATGTTGAAGTATATTCTTTATATCCCTAATCTCTCCTGGGTCTTTTAAAATTAAATTATTCAGATTACATTTAAATTGGTATCCCATCACTGGTATCTTCCCATTCCTTCCTCCCTCCTACTTTCACCCTATTCCTCTCCCCTAGGCCTATGACCGACAAGGCCCTCTCCATTACTATATTGTCATTGGCTATCAAGTCTCATCATGGTAGCCTCCTTATTCTTTCTTTGAGTACCACCAGGCCTCCCCTTCAAGGGGATGTGGTCAAGTATGGGACACCAGAGTTAATGTCTTAGACAGTCTCTGCTCTCCACATTACTGTGGATAAAGTCCAGTCCATTGGCTAGATCAGAGTAGGGCTTTGATGTTTACTACTTTTATTATCCTTTGTTAGTGCAGTAGTTTGAGCAGACATCCTCTGGGACCCAATCTACCCATCATGATGTTCTTCTTGTATGTTTCTAGGACTCTCTGGATCCTTCTATTTCCCCATTCTCCTATATTTCCCTTATTAGACCCATATTTGTCACCATGAACAAAACTCAAGTCTAAGTGGATTAAAGACCTCAACATAAAACCAAAGACACTAAATCGGTTAGAAGAAAAAGTAGGGAAGAGCCTGGAACACATTGGCACAGGAGAAAACTTCCTAAACAGAACACCAATAGGCTAGGCCTAAAGGTCAGCAATTAATAAATAGGACCTCACAAGGCTGAGATGCTACTCTAAGGCAGAAGACACTGTCAAAAGAACAAACAGACAACCTACAGACTGGGAAAAGATCTTCACCAACTCTATATCTGACAAAGGTCTAATATCCAAAATATACAAAGAACTCAAGAAATGAAACACCACCAAACCAAATAATTCAATTAAGAAATGGACCTGAGAACTAAACAGAATTCTCAATAGAGGAATATTGAATGTCTGAGAAACACTTACAGAAATGCTCTCCTGGGCTTTTACCATGAGTGGGGTTTTAGTTTTATCAAAAGACTTTGCCAAATCAAATGAAATGATCATGTGGCTTTTGTCTTTCAATTTGCTTGTGTAGTCGATTATTTTTTATAGATTTCTGTATGTTGAACCAACTCAGCATCTGCAGGATGAAGTGGACTACGCCATAGTAGATGATCTTCTTAATGTGCTCTTGGATTTGGATTACAAGTATTTGGCAGGAGGAATTTTGCACTATTTTATAAGAAAGATCAGTCTGTATTTTTTTCTTAAGTATTTTCTTTAGGTATTAAGGTAACTGGCTACATAAAATGAAATTGGCAATGTTCTTTATGTTTTTGATTTGGAGAATAATTTGACAAATATCGGCATTGACTTCTCTTTGAAAGTCTGGTAGAATGACTGCTCTAAAACCATCTGATCCTGGGATATATTTGGTTGGAAGACTTTTAATTACTTCTATTTTACTATGGGTTCTACACCTGTTTATATTGTTTATCTGTTCTGGACTTAACTTTGGGAAGTAGTATATATCTAGCAATTTTCTTTTAGATTTGGTTTTAATTTGGTCGAACAGTTTTTTAAAGTATATCCTTATGATTCTCTGGATTTACTGTGTCTGCTTTTATATTTCCATTTGTATTTCTAATTTTGCTAATTTGAATAGTCCAAGTCTGCTTTTAGTTAATTTGCTTAAGAGTTTGTCAGTGTTTTTGAGTGTCTCTAAAACTAACTTTTTGTTGCATTGATTATTTTTATTATTTGTTTCTGTTAACAGATTATTTTTTATGCTAAGTGTGGAATAACTGATATATTCAAATTTATTTATTTTTCTAAAGCTATTTGTTACAAAATACACTAGTTTTCATGCAATGTTTTCTCCCCCTCCGTGTGTGTGTGTGTGTGTGTGTGTGTGTGTGTGTGTGTGTGTGTGTCTGTGTTTGGTTGGTTTTGTGCCTTTGTGTGCTAGTGCCTCCCAGACACCAGAAGAGGATGTCAGATCTCCTGGAGCTAGAATTATGAGCAGTTGGAAGCTGCCTAAGGTAGATAATGGCAATTAAATGCAGATCCGCTGGGAGAGCTGCAGTCACTTGACTACTGAGCCATCTCTACAGCCCCTGAACCTTTGGGTTTCCCTGAAATATTTATCACTATATCCCTGAATGATTGTAACTTTGAAGTTGATGTTTTTTTTCATGTCAGAGGCCTATCATTGTATTACATGTCAATACTTGATACTAATTAATATGGTCCTCTCAGTTCAATGTATTTTTATAGATGGTATGTTGTTATACACATTTTTTCTCTTTATATCAGCTTGAAATCCATTTTAAGGAAGATATATACATACCATTAATAATTTTGAAGTATAATTTTCTTGGATCCATTTTCTTTCTTAAATACAAGTGTGACTGGGTTATGGAATAAACTAACTGTCTTTGCAATGACAGAAGAGACTAACAGCATTTGTAAGCAAGATGCATAATTTTGCCAGTTTTCAGGATTTCCTGAAAACATGTTATGCACACAAACACATTAGCATGTTTTGTTTTCACTGAAAATCAATCTGTTACCATCAATTTGAGAATCATCTGTTGAGTGAAAAACATGATGAAATTGCTCTTACATTTTATTCTGAGTGTTCTTTGGAACACTTCAGTAGAACAGGCACACTTTTTATGTAGCACACATTCCAGATCTCATTAGCCATTACTGTCTAATTCAACTCCCCTAGTATAACAGTAAACATAATATGTAGACAATGTGTAGACTTGTGATTTTAGGTAAAGTCCCGTCAAACTCTACCCAATAAATGAAGAATACAGACTTTCCTAATAAAATGTTAAAACACTGCAGTTTTTCTCATTAATATAAGCATATTAAGTTAGTGGTGTAATGTTTAAGATGTAGCAAGTTTATGAATCAGTTTAGTCATTTATTTTTACACAAATTATATAGACAGCAATTACATACATAAACCAGATTTTAAGGTCACTACTAAAAGAAGTTTTATAATTTACTATTATCAACTTGATGTATTTTTTCATGTGAAATATGCTATGTTATATCTTTGGATAAAAATTATAAAAACATCCATGATGTTTCACCGTCAGATAAAGTAAGTCTGAATTAGTAAATAATGTATGCAGACCAGGATAATCACAAAAGCTTTAGAAAGCACTCAGTATTGTAGCTGCCACCTTTGGCCAACTTTGGTTCAAATAGGGTTAGTGTTTGATAATAGAATGAAGTTTGATTACCATACTAATATTGCACCCAGTTGACTCACAGTGTTCTTGCTGCCTGGGTACTTACATTAATGAAGAAAGGGGGTAGCATTTCCTATTTCACAGGTATTATCATAGAATCAATAAAAACTTTTGAAATGATAAGAAATCAATACTAATTTATTTTATGCTATTGTCTGTTGAAATGTAAGAGAAATCAGCCCTTTGCTATGGCACTCAAACCTGAAGATACTGTGAAGTGTATGAAGACATAGCTTCCACAGATTTTGTTTGGCCAGATCTCTTCAGCCTTTTGGTAGCAGATAACCCCTATTCTTTAAAAAAAAAAAAAAAAAAAAAAAGCTACTAAACTATCTGGTATTCAACTCCATCAGAGACTTTAGAAGGAACAATGCTTAATTACCTGAGTGAACTAGAAGCGCAGGTTAGCAGCTTCCAAAGTGAAAAAATGACTGAGACAGTTTACTGCCCAAACAATCACCCAAAACACCCTGTGCTATTGGAGCCTCATCTTCAGCCTTCTGGCCCAATATAACTAACAGACATATTTGTGACACAGGAACTATTGAGGACTTGCTTGCCCTGTCTTGGCAAAGTTTGGCCATCGACTCTGCCTGCATCCAACCTTGCCCATTTTTAGGCAGAATTCTGTCTGTGGTATAAAAGAGGACATTTTTATCAGTGGCTGGTTTGCAGCATTTGAAGCAACTCCTTAAGGAGGTTCTTTGCTGCTCATCATCTTCTTAGTGGTTAGGGTTAAGATGTTTTTAGCTTTAGATAGATGTTTTAAGTTAATAGCGATGATATATGATAGATATTGATTTTCATTTAGAATGTTAGACCCAACAAGGTAGAAAAGATATTTATCATGTTTGCCAAATATAAATAGCCAAATCACTATGAATGCACCATTTATATAATTCTCAATTGGCTTATCATTCTTCCTGCATTATGTAGTTTATTTTATTTATGTGTAATAATATAAATGTATATGTTAAAAAGGAAACATAATAAACATGGGAGATGTTACTTATACATATAACAGTGTACAGCAGAGGATGTGTGACGTCACAGGACATACTGTAGCCCATATTATAGCCTTTAGTTATTTTCTTCTGTCAGGTGAGTGGCTGTGATCAGGGTTATCAAGCTTGGCTGCAGTACTTTTAACTACAAAGCCAACTCATCTAACCTTGCTATTCAGTCTCATTCTGCTTAGCACTATCTCCCATTCTAGATGACAGTCACAGTTGAATTGCTCACCACTGCCCAAATCTGCTTTAGGTGAAAAATCACTGGTATTTCTAAAACATTTTGACAAGTACCATGAATACCAACATGAGCACATTTCTTTGGAGTATACCATTAATTCCTTATAGATACCAACCCAAAGAATAAATATGCAAAGAAGTTAGCATATAGGAGAATTTATAAATCTCCATGGATGACACTTCTTGGATCTGGTATAAATGTCAGGAATTAAGCATAAAAGTCTGATTTGCCAACATTAGATATACTTCAAAGTTGAATAAACAAATTTCAGATTTATTTATTGTATTTGCCTACCCACAGAAGTCTAAATTAATCTAATATTTTGCATGGGTAAAAGGCATTTCAGATTGTCAAGCATTCTTTTTGAATAAGGACCCTTTTCTCTTGTACTGTGTCTTTGTCACTGTCCATTGTAAGCCTCAAGTGCTGCTGGCTCTGCTTTCTTTATTTCCTATTTTCAGGTGTAAGTGTTTATCATCCCAGACTGGGATATCCTGGTTTCTGATATTGTTTATTTCCTCTGCAGGAGCTAAAGCAATTATCATTAATGCACTGATGTGTCCATAGACTTAATATCAGCCAAACATTTTCTTTATAGATCTACCATCCACATACTCAAAATGTCTTCTTAAAGTTTCTTACAGGCATATAAAATATAGAATATTAGTAGCCAAAACCTGAAACTACATCCCAGCTAAACTTTCTCTGTTTTATTAATTATATTTTCTTACTTCCTAGTATGCAATATCACATGAGAAGCAGGTCTGATCCAATTTCCATCTTGTGAAACTTTAAAAAATTTTTCCATTACTCTTTATGATATCTGATGAAATTTCTACATGGACCAAGTTACCTCTTCTTTTGAAAACCTGTATGGTGATCACTGTTTACTAGTGTTATGTGTGTCCATTCAGGCTAGGCCTTCACTGACTTCTATTTATTAATAAGTATACATCTATAGCTGCAGATCCCCCATGCCTTAGCCTGGATCAATTAACCTCAATATCTTATACATAATTACAAGATTGTTTATTATACTTATATTGTCAGGACTGCTGGTGGCCTACATAAGACCTGCACAAGACAAAGCCAGTCAACATTTCACCATGGGTTTCTGAGGGGCTCACATGGTATCCCACTCCCCTGGCTCAGGAACTGTTGGCAGTTAATGGCTGCTGCAGGAGAAAGAGATGCTGCAGTTGGCCAAGGGTAGGTTATCTCTGCATCAACAGATGCCTTTGCACTAATCAAAATCAGTGGTTAAGAAAAGGGGACAGTAGGGTTAGAAAATTTTGTTGTGAAAGAGACGTCTGAGAGAACTTGGAGGGGATGAGGGTTATTTATTTGTTCAAAATATATTGTACAAATGTATGGCGTCAACAAGGAGTAAATAGAAATAAAAGTTTAAAATAGCGAGGAAAATATAGAGAAGAAGAAGAGAAAACGGAGAAGGGAAAAAGAATAAGGAGAAGGAAGAGCAGGAGGGGAAAGGAGGGAAAGAGAAAAACAGAAATAGTAAAAAGAAAAATTAAGGAAGAATGCACACTAACAGACTTTTTAACTGTACTTACATCTTTTAAATGAGAAAAAAAAAACAATCACAAATGTCAGAAAATAATGTATCAGTCCAAACAATATATCCTTGGAAACATTTTTATGTTTTTAAGAAGAAAAGTTTTAATTTATGCTTGACATGTAATTATTTTTGCTTATCTGCCTCCTATTTTTTAAACCATAGTTCTTCTTAGGTTTGTTTTCTTAATTCTCACTGCTTCAGTTTTACATCTGTCTTCTATTTGTTATAAAATCACAGGGATGTTTGGATGAATAAACAAGCGTATGCTTGTACAATATGTGGTGGAATTTACAAAAACAGCAAGTTGATACCTACATCTTTCTTTTGGAAATGCATTATGTAAAGGTAACATTAATTTAGACAAGTTAACACTAATTTACATAAGGCAAAAACTAAACATATTTATGATATTAAAATGAAACCCCAAATATAAAATTATCTTTTAAAATAATATTTAGAATGTCAATATAGCATTTTAACTACATTAAATTTTCAATGAATTTATTAACTTATATAAAAGAATGAATTAGCTCTCCCATTTTCAAATATGCTGTATATGTGTTGAAAATCAAGAATTAAACTTTAAGAGATATAAAACATTGAAGGAACAAAAAAAACTGCATAGATTATAAATAAATATCTAAAATAAATCTATTCTTTTCTTGTAGAGTTTAAACAATTTATTACCCCTTACAATTTACTCATTCTGTTAATATTACCAAGGAAGTCTTAAAGATATACAATAGAAGTACATCCTGAATAGATATATTACAAAAATGTGACTAAGATGTTTACAGTCAGCACTAGGCTTCCTTTCAATTTTTGGTTAATATGTTGTCTTAAATTACAGACACAATTGTTGTGCCTATGCTGACAATAAATTTGGCATTACTAGAATTTTCTTTTAATGAGATTTGTTTTACTCATGTGCCTGTATGTCTGTCTGAGTATATGGCAACTGTGTGAAGGTGCCTACAAAGGTCAGAACAGAGCACAGGATCTCCTGGAACTGAAGTTAAGGCAATTCCAATCCATGCAGCCTGGGTTCTGGAAACCAAATTCAGATCGTCTGGTAGAACAGGAAGCACTCTTAATTACTGCTCCATCTCTCCAGCCTTTTCTATTTAAAAATAAGTCTGTTTATGTTTATTTGTACATATTTGCACCTATGTTTATCTGTATGTCTATGCTTCTCTCTGTAGGTGTTTAAAGAAGACAGAAGAGGACGTCACACATCTTGGAGCTTGAGTTAAAGAAAGTTGTGAACTGTCCAACCCGGGTGTTGGGAACTTAGATCAGATACTCTGTATAGGAAATATAGGGTCTTAACCACAGCACTCCCTCTGCAGTTCCACCATTAATGGATTTTTCATCTTTTAACAAATACTTTTTCTGAATTATATGAAATGATCAATCACTAATCTTCTTAAATATTTTAACTTACGAATTACATTCAACAGTGTTCTAAAACGTATTTCACATTGCTTTCATGTACAAATAGAATTATATCAGTATATGTTATCCACTAATAGTTATGTTTTGTTATAGGCATGAGTCACTTGTATGCACATCATATTTATAATGATATGTTATATTATTAAATATATATTTAAATGTACATAAAATGTAATTGTCCACATTAATTCTATAATTAACATTTTATAATTTTTAAGTTCATATAGCATTTGAGTGTTTGAAAAAAAAAGAGTAGTGTAATTTTCTTAACCTCTCTTTACCCAGTGGTGGCAACATCTGTGTTAGACACATGAGATGATGGAATATTAGTTTCTTTGTGTGTTTGTTTCTTTAGTGTACATTCACCTAAATGTGCATATTTTTGTGTATGAAGGAGCATGTAGGGCCCAGAGGATGTTGTCCAGTGTCTTTCTAAAATTCAATTCACCTTATATATTGAAGCAGATTCTCTTACTAAACCGAAAGCTGGCAAATTTGTTTTGTCATGCTAGTCTGTTCACCCTGAGAATCCTATCTACCCAATATTTGTGTTGAGATTACAGAATACTAAGTGGTTCAGAGCATTTAGTTGGCACTTCACGGACGCTGAGGATCAAACACAGTCTCCAGGCTCACATGGGGGGAACTTTAGCTACTGAGACATTTCTCAACCCCATGCCTTTTTTTTTTCTTTGTTGTAGCCATATTATAAACCATGAAAGTAGTGCTTTTAAATAATGATTTCTAATGTGTACTGTGAGGTTCATCTGAATAAGGCAGGTCTACTTCTATATGAATTTTCTTAAGTCATAGATTTTGTTTTCTGTATACTGCAGGAGAATGAAGAGTTTCAGTATTCATTATGTTAAAAATCTTATGGATATCTTTAAACTATATTATCATATTTGGGTTTTATTAGAAAATCAATTGTTATTGAACCCAACAGTATTAATTAATGGATATTTGTAAAAAAATAAGGAAAAAACTAATCACAGATTTTATTTCACTGTAGAATCTTCTTGCCATCTAGTATGTATCATACACACAAAATAAAAATTTTTTTGTCTTCTTTGGAACATTTGGAAGAATTGAAATGTTTTTGGTTGTTTGCTTGTATAACCAGTATATTTTTTTCTATTATGTTGTAGTTAAAGTCAAAATATCAACAACCCATTTTTAATTATATTAAGAGTTTAAGCCATCATCACTTTGTATATTAGCATTTGTCATTTTATTTTCCATTCTGCCTTGTGAGATCCACACATCAAAGTGTTGATTTATTTCTCATCATGTATGTCTGATTTTTTCTGAGAAAATTAAATAAAATAATAGTTAGCTTACTGTCAGGATGACTAATACCAACCAATATAGTCTAAAAGTATCCAACAAAGAAAGTTAAAATGCTTGAATTCTATAAATAGTAATACTGAATGACATTCACAGTCACAGAAGCTGTTTCATGGCTACTGACAACTGGGATTTATAAACTATACAACTACGAATTACTGGAAAGACTAGATGTAGTTGCCTAGAAACTTAAGTGCCATAAATAGCTAAGTATGTAGAAGAAAAATATGGAAAGTATGAAAAAGATAAGGGACATGGGACATGGGAGCAATAGCTATGGGACCTGGCATGCATATATATATATATATGTATGTATATATATATATATATACATATACATATATATAATTAATGCTAAGTATGAAAATAGCATAATGTAGAAAAGTGAAGGCATATTTTCTGAACTACAGAAAGCTTTAAAGCTTTAAATGTCCAGTCTAAAATGTATCAGTAAATTCTGGAAATATGAGAAAGGATATATCAGTTAGTACAGTGTGTAAAACCCTTTAAGGCTAATGAAAATTAAAAACAATATAGTCTACTTGTGGGAGAGATATAGAAGGTAAAAACTGCAAAAATTTCATATTAGATTGCTTAGAGTTTCCCACCTACAGAATTAGAGGCTAGAAAATCATAGACTAGAAACTGCAGACATCTGAGAAAAGTCCAGTAACCATGGACTCAATATGAAGGAGATATTTGGGGATACACAAAAAACCCAAGAGATGTATTATCCATAAAACAAACTTAAAAATTATAAAAAGAGTATATTCTGCTTTAAAAGGTTCTACAAATTATATAGTGATAAAGATTTATAAAATCAGGGTTGTAGAATCAGTAAATACAATTAATGAAGCGTTACATAGCATCACTCTATGTAACCCTCTTTTTTAACTTTCACAAACTTACCAGTTTAACTACAACAAGCCGACTATCATTTCCCCTCCCTCCCTTTCTGTTCTTTCTACCCCTTCATTTCCTCTTCAGAAGAGAGCAGGCTTCAAGAGCAGATAATCTAACAAAACAAAACAAGACAAAATCAAGTGAGGCAAAAGCTCTCATTATGAAGCTGAATAAGGCAATATACTAGGAGAAAAAGTTTTGCAGGAGCAGGCAAAAGAGTGAGAGACACACCAACTCCCATTGGTAGGAGTCCCACAAGTCCACCAAGCTAACAGCCATAACATATATACAGAGGACCTGAGCTTGCATTTCAGTCTATGTTATCCAGTATAGGCTCTGCTTGGTTGATTCAATGAGCCATTTTCTCCTAGTATCCTCAATCCCCTCTGACTCCTACAATCTTTCCTCTCCCAATCTACTGGTTCCATAGTCTTCTATAGTATGAACTCTACGGGGCCCTCCAAATTGGATTCTCTTTCATTCTCTGAATGTCTGGATGTGGGTCCTGGACCTCCTTATCTGCTGGTGGAGGAAGCCTCTCTATTGACAACTGGGCAAGGCACTCATCTATGAGTATAATAGAATATCATTAAGAATCATTTCATTGGTTCATCATCATCAATTAATAATAATAATAATTATTATTATTATTATTATTATTATTATTTATTTTTATTTTTATTTGATACCAGTTGTGTTTGTTTCCACCCTAGTTCTCTTTGTAATATCCAATTTCCTATTTCTGGCCATCCAAGAAATGTCAAGCATGAGCTCCCTCTTGTCCTGTGTGCCTCAAGTTAAACCAGACATTGATTGGTCACTCTTTCATATTCTGTACCACCATTACCTCAACATATTCAAGCAGGGTGGATTGCAGGTGTAGGATGTTTTTAAACAGTTTATTCAGATTACATCATGATTGTTATCCCCTCGCTTGTCTCTTCCCCTCCCCTTCTTCCTTCTTTTTCCTCATGCTCCTCACCTAGACCTCTAACAGAAGAGGACATCCTCCTCCACCATATCATCATAGACTATCAGGTCTGATCTGGATAGCCTGCTTCCTCTACTTCTGGGTGCTCCAGGCCTCCCCACTAAGGGGGACGTGGCCAAATTGAGGGCATCCGAGTTCATGTCAAAGACAGTCCCAACTCTCTCCACAACCATGGAGAATGAGTTGTCTACGGGTTAGATCTGAACTTGGTGACTACTAGGTTTGCATGCATTTACCTTGGTTGATATAGCAATTTGTGCGGGCCTCTCTGTGTCAAAATCTGCCAGCTTTGATGGTCTTCTTGTTGGTCTTCTGGACCCTCTAGGTCTTTCTGTCTCTCCATTCTCCCATACTACTCTGACCCAGAATCCAGTAGTGAGTACCAGCAGCGGCTCCCATTTCATGCTGAGTGGAGACTCTCAGAAGACATCCATGCTGTGCTAATATTTGTTGGTGTCCAAGATTCTCTTTCACTAACCTTCATAATATCTCTCTCTAAAGAGAGTAAAAGGAGGTAAATTATCCAAGCCCAGAGAAGCTCAACCTCTTTATGTTTAATGAGCCGAGTGAATGTAGTCTCCACAATGGGGCCTCATTTCAATTTTCAGAGGGAAACCTTCATTCCAAGAATCAGGCCAGGTTTTTTAGTGGTCTTCACAGGACCTCCTCAGACAACTCAAGTGACTGTAACCAAGTCCTGCCACATGAAACCTTGCCTGGCTAATAAAAAGATGGCTAATCCAGACTTCATACCCTCCATAACTAAGAGTCCTCACTAGGGTCATTCTCATATATTCCAGGAAGTTTCCACTGCAGTAGGTTTCCACACCATTCTCTGAATGTGCCCCCAAATTCTGCTGGTTTTCCCCAGTACTTTCTCCCTCATTCTCTCCCCTCCTCCATCTTATTTCTCTTCCCCCTGTCCTTACCTGGGCCCAATCCACATGGAGAATCTGTCTTCTTCCCAAGGGGATCCATATGTCCTTCTCATGGCCCTCATCTTCACACAAACTCTCTGGATCTATGGATTATAGTTTGATTGTCATTTACTCAGCAACTAATATCTACTTATAAGTGACTATTACCATATTTAACTTTCTGGGTCTGAGTTAACTCACTCAGGATAATTTTTTCTAGTTCTGTCTGTTTGCCTGAAAGTTTCATGATGTCATAAAGCTCAGTAATACTCTTTGGGCAAATATACCACATTTTCTTTATCCGTTGTTCGGTTGAGGGATATCTAGGTTGTTTCCAGTTTCTGGCTATTATGAATAAAGCTGCTATGAATAAAGCTGCTAATATAATTGAGCAAATGTCCCTGTATGGTGGAGCATCCATTGGTAGTATAGCTGGGCCTTGAGTTAGATTGATTCCCAATTTGCTGAGAAAGTGCCCGATTCTTTTCCAAAGTGGCTGTACAAGTTTGCACTCCCACCAGCAATGGAGGAATGTTCCCCTTTCTCCACATCCTCACCTGTATGAGCTGTCACTTGTGTGTGGTTTTGATCTTAGCCATTCTGACAGGTGTATGATGGAATCACAAAGTAGTTTTGATTTACATTTTTCTGATGGCTAAGGAGATTCAGCATTTCAAGTATTTCTCAGCTATTTGAGATTTCTTCATTGAGAAGCCTGTGTTTAAACCCGTATTCCATTTTTAAATTCAATTACTTGTTTTTCTTTTTTTTTTAATTTATTAAACTATTTAATTACATCCTAGCCATAGCCCTCTTCCTCCTTTCTTCCATGTCCTTCTGTTCCTCCCTTTATCCTCTTCCCCTACTTCTTGGTAAAGGGAAGAACCCTACCTACCCACCCCAGCTCATCAAGTCACATTGGGACCTACTTTGTCCTCTTCTCATGTGGCCTGACAAAGCAGTCCCATCAGGAGGACATGACCAAAAGGCAGGCAACAGAGTCCATGTTAGAGACTGCCCCCACTCCTCTTAGTGTTGGACCCACATGAAGCCTGATCTGCTCATTAATAATATCAATGTAGATGAACTAGGTCTAGACCATGCATGGTCCTTGGATGGTACTTCATACTACACAAGCCTCTCTGGGACCTAGTTAGTTGGATCTGTTGGTTTTCTTTGCATCTCTTGTCACCTCTAGGTTTGCATACATATCAGAATTACACCTGACTTCTCAACAGAGACTATGGAAGCCAGAAGGGCCTGTATAGATTGTGTGTGTGTGTGTGTGTGTGTGTTTGTGTGTGTTTGTGTGTCTTTGGATCTCATTATTGGAAACTACTCTATTTCATCTAAACACTGTAAACTCTAAATCTATTAAATTAAAGTTGTGTGTATTGGTTTGTATCCCTAATCTCAGATCTTACGCAGCTGCAGGTGAAGGATCACCATACATTCAGTGCCAGTCTTGGCTACATGCTGAGGTGAAGGTCAGCCCAGATGATATAGACAAATGTTGTTACAATGTTCATCAAAATTTTTAAAATGTGAAATTATGGAAAAAATGGTAGTTTAATGTCTTCTTGAGAGTATTTGTTATTGGAAGAAATCCAACCAAAAACATTATCAAAAACAAAAATCACCTACTGGTAAGTTTTTAATTAATTACATTAATTAATTAATATAGTTGACTTATTAAAATAACAATATTTACCCTACTACTTGACTCAAAGAGACAAATAGGACAGTAATAATGGGTCATCTATGATAACTATGATGTTCTGCCTTCTATGTCTACCAGGCCCCATGTGTAAGATGTGTTTTCCTTTCTTTCTTTCTTTTTTTATCAAAGGGGGAGTCATTGAAACAGTGCTTGCCTGAGCTGCTCTGTAGTCATTGAGAGTTCAGGCTCAGAGTTTCCCTTGAGGGATCTAATTTTGATTCAAGCTATGAGTAAACCCAGATGTCTACTTTCCCAAGAATAGCTTATCTTTTGACACCTGTGAAACTGGAGACTCATATTCCCTGAAGGATAAGGATTTCTATTTAATATTAAAACACCTTGCATAGCTGGAGGTGCTGTAAGGCTGAGACATTTATAGGAGAGAAAAAATGTTTCTGAATGTAAAATTGGAAAGAAAACTAATATTATCATATTTTAAATGAAGTTGAATTTTGTTTGATATAAACATTGTAATTATTAAACATTTCATTCTAGTAGTTCAAAAATAAGACTGTGAAAATTCAGGTTCTCCATATGTATCACTAATTTAGTTTGAGCAAAAGGGGGGCGAACAAAAGGGAATTTGACTCATCAAAAGAGTAGTAAATAAATACTCAAACTGAAAACAGAGGTCTTCAAAATGTTTCTATTTCTGGCAATGAAAATCTGAAATTACCTGAGAGTATTTAACATTTTCTCCTCTGAACTGCAGATATTTTTCAATCATCTCTAGATATTGGGAAATCATCTCTAGCATAAGATAATATCATTCAACGTGACTGGAAATTCATGGGGCAGGAGGGAAAACACCATTTGTAGGAGTGTGTGTGTGTGTGTGTGTGTGTGTGTGTGTGTGTGTGTGTGTGTGTGTGTGTGATCACTCAAACTAGCCTGGAGTGAGAGTAATTATCAGTTGCACCTATGTCCATATGTGCAAACATTAAGATGCATCCATACTTTACAAAACAACACCTTAGCCCAATTGGAGGCTTGCCTCCCATATGAAAAAAATTAGAGAGATAGCAAATATGACTTTTTGCCCACATTCAAAATGAAACATTTGTTAATGTCTGATTTACAGAATATATTTCACACATGTTTTGTGAATTGTATTTTCTCATTTTAAATTAGTTTCATTGTTTTGTTTTGTTTTTGTTTCTTCATGACAGGGTTTCTCTGTGTAGCCTTCCCTGTCGGGACTCAATTTTCTAGACTAGGCTGGCTTCAGACTCACAGTGATTTGGCTTCCCCTTCCTCTTTGCATGCTTGGATTACAGGCATGGCATACCACAATGCACTAATTAGTTTTTACTACAATGTATTTTGATAATATTTCCTCCTCCCACAATTCTGTTCCTTCCTTCCTCTACAACATCATACTCCACCCTCTCTCTCCCTCTCCTTCCCCAGCCTCTCTTGTTCACTTGCTCTTGCTCTCACTTTCTTCTTACTCTGTGTCTTTCAACCCCATCCCAGACCCATTGGCCAGGGCCTATTTCCAGGAGTAGCTGCACAACACAAAACAGAGACCATTGTGTATGTGTGTGAGGTGTTTTTGTATTTTTAAAAATCTTCATGTAATATTAATATTCTGGTTGTGTTTTGAGAGAGGTGATACACTTTTGTTTAAAAACTGAAATGATAAATAGAAAAATACATATAAAATCAATTATACTTGATTAACAGTTGTCACTGATTTTAGTCTTTTATAGACTTGTTTAAAGTTACGGAAAAACTTTCTGTATTTCTTGTTTGTTTACTTTGTGTATTTTTCTAAAACAACAAGCCACACATGAAATATTCTATGGAGGTTCTTGTGTCTTCTTATAGCCTACATTATTAAGTGAAATGGTATGATAAACAAATATACTTTTTTTCTTTGAAATCCTTTGTATAAATTCTTTTCCTCCCTTCCTCCTTTTCTTTCTTTCTTCCTTGTTTTTTTTTTTTTTTTTTTTTTTTGTTTTCTGTTTTATTGTTGCTGCCATTTTTTTTTTTTTTTTTTTTTTTTTTTTTTTTTTTTTGGCTTCCAGACTGGCCTCTACCTGGCTATATAGCCCTGGATGGCCTTTGATTTCTCATGATCTTACCTGTACTTTGGCAGTGCTGGGACTATTAGTAGGAGCCACCGTGACTAGTTAATGCCATTATGGAGCGCAAACACTGGGTTTATTCATATTAGGCAAGCACTCTGCCAACTGAGCTGCATTTCTAGCCCAAAATCAATCCCACTGTTAAAAAAAACTTGCTTTTATGAGAATTTCAACTGTAACTATTGGATTTACAAAATACCTACCTCTCCTTCTTCCCAGCTCCTTCCTAGCCCCTACTCCTTTCCAAACTCTTGTGTGTCTTACACACACACACACACACACACACACACACACACACACACTTACACAAACACAGTTCAGTGTTTTTGTGGGTTTCCTGAGTGTGTGAACATGTGGCTTTCTTCATGTTCTGGCTATTATGAATAAGGCTGTTATGAACATGGTTGAGCAAATTTTCTTGTTGTGTGCTGGAGCATCTTCTGGGTATATTCCAAGGAGTGGAATCTTGAGGAAGCCCTATTCCCAGGGTTCTGAGATAGCACCAGATAGATTTCCAAAGTAGCTGTACTAGTTTGCATTCCCACCAGCAATGAAGGAGTGTTCCTCTCTCCCCACATCCTCGCCAGCATGTGGTGTCACTTGAATTTTTGATCTTAGCCATTCTGATGGGTGTAAGATGGGATCTCAGAGTTGAAGAATGCATAAAGAAACTGTGGTATATATACACTATGGAATACTACTCTGCTATTAAAAAAAAGGAATTCCCAAAATTTGTGAACAAATGGATTGAGCTAGAAATGATCATAATGAGTGAGTTAACCCAGAAGCAGAAAGACTCAAATGGTATATACTCTCTTATATCTGCATACTAGCCCAAGGGGCATGTCCCATGAAAGCCTTCACTTACCAGGAAACTGGGACAGAGGGGAGAACATCCTATTGGGACTCTAGGTGAGAGAAGCATGGGAGAATAGCAAAGTAGAAGGATCCAGAGGGTCCTAGAAATCTAGAAGTAGAACATTATGATAGGCAGATTTGGGTCCAGGGGTCCCGCTCAAACTAAGGCACCAGCCAAGGACAATACAGGTGGTAAACATTAAACCCCTACCCAGATCTAGCCAATGGACAGAACATTCTCCACAATTGAGTGGAGAGTGGGGTATGATTTTCACACGAACTCTGGTACCTCATATTTGACCATGTTCCCTGGAGGGGGAGACGTGGTGGCATTCAGAGGAAGGACAGCAGGATACCAAGAAGAGATTTGATACCCTATGAGCATATACAGGGGGAGGAAATCTCCCTCAGGAACAGTCATAGGGGAGGGGAATAAGGGAAAATGGGAGGGAGGGAAGAATGGGAGGATACAAGGGATGGGATAACCATTGAGATGTAACAAGAATAAATTAATAAAAATTAAAAAAAAAAAGAAGAAGAACATGTGGCTTCCTTATTCTTGTCCCTTTTCTTGGGCTCTTTTTTTTTTTCTGTTGGTTTCCATTGTATGATGTGGACATGATGTTCTTAGTTTTATTTTATTATATTTTATTATGTTTTGTTGTTATCTCTTAGAAGCCTGTTCTTTTCTAATGTGTGACAGACATAGAGAAAATCTAGATGGAAGGGAAGGTAGGGATGGACTAAAAGGAGTAGAGGGAGCAGAGATTGTAATGAGGATATATAATTTGACAAAACAAGCTATTTATGTTTAAAGGGAAAAAGATATTGACCACTTTACTTTCCTTAACTAATCCTAAGTGTATATATTTTAACCATATGAGTACATGATAAAATATAATTTTTGAAAAAAATCCAATTTATTTAGTGAGGCATAAAAATTTTCATTTTACATACTTTTAATTTGGAGTGCTTACAATATTGATGGAATGGAACACAAATTTGCTCTATTAAATGTGAAAATTTTACAATTTCTCATTTTTATGTCTATGTTCCTGTTCATTCTGTTAAATCTAAGAGGGAACTCTATGTTCTTTCAGAGAATAGATATCAAGATGGTCTGTATTTGTTCATAGTTATTAAAAAGTCATATTTGTCTAAAAAATATTAAATTTAGAGCAGGAATATGTGCTTCATGTGCAACTAGAAAAATGTCTTTATTTTTTGTTGATTTGTACCTATGTAGAAATGAATATGACGTACATTTTAAGTTGAATTGGAATGTTGTGACCAAAAATATGAAATAAAAATGTCAAGGTGAGGGTGGTGTGGATAGATGACTCAGCAGTTCTGTGTGTTTGCTACTCTTGCAGATTTCTTCCATAACTTTGTGAGCCACCCAATGGTGCTGGGAGCTCAAGCAAGGACATCCTCAAGAGCAAGCACATGTAACTGCTGGGTCATTCTCCAGCCTTGCTCATTAAATTTAAAGTTTGTTAGATTAACATACAACAGAAAAGAGACAACAATCACTTCAATCTGCATACCAAAACAGAAATGAAGAAAAAATGCTAAAATTTGTTTCATAACTACTTACTTTAAAAAATAATCCCTATAAGTCTGTTCTCAACTTTATATTTTCTCTACTTGATTTCCAAAATGACAATAACTATCATACATGATGTAGGAATTGTTCCAAAGTAAGTTTTATACTTTAAATGTAAAATTTTATGTAATGTACATAAGTGGGTTTTATATACTTTGATGTTTAAAATAACACCCCAGCTAATTTTTTGCTTTGATACATTGTTTTAAACAAGTTTGTGTCTTTGACATCCATCTTTGTGCACAGTTATTCAACACATGGTCTTGCACTGTTGGAATAAACTAAAATATGAATACCTCGTTTATTACAGGCTAAGATTTAAAGTCTCAGGTTTTTATACATCTTTTTGAAACAGAGATTGTTGAGGAAGTTATTTTAAATGTAGATTTGAGGAGGATTCGGCTAGATGCCTTTTCTTCTTTGCCTAATAAATGTAAATTAAATTAATTCTATAGTCTTGAGGTAGAATTATTCACAATTTCCTGAGAAAGCACCAAATTGATTTCCAAAGTGGTTGTACAAGTTTGCACGTCCACCAGCAATGGAGTATTGTTGCTCTTTCTCCTCACCCTCTCCAGCTTATGCAACATAGGTTCTTATTACAGATTAGCCTTGAATTCACAGAAACTCACCTTCATCTGTCTCCTAAGTATTGGGATTAAAGGTGTGATCTACCTCCCAGGCCCTAGATACTGTTCATTTTAATCCATCTGATCATCCCTTTAAAAGCATAGGGAAGATACCAAGTCCAATTTAGCTCTTAGATTGTGTTCACATATGATTACTAGTACAGTAGACAATGTTTTGATTCCATCATTGTCCCTTGGGCTTTAGATGTGTGGAGGGAGAAAGTAAAATTTTCAGGTATAGATGATCCAAGGTTTGTACATGAGGGGCTTGTGGGTACAGCAATAATAAAGAAGCCCTGTCAGTGTGGTAAGATACAGTTTCACTTTCATTTTACATTTTGTTTTTATCTTTTAAATTTTTTATGTTCTTCACTTTACATCCTGATTATAACTTCCTCGCTCCTAGACCCACCCTCCCTCATTCAAACACCCTCCCTCCCTCCTGTAGTCCTAAAAAGAGAACCGCAGCCTATCAAGTCTCACCTGGACTGCTTGTATCCTCTTCCTCTGTGGCCTGACAAGGCTGCTCCACCAGGGTGAATGATCAACACGTGGGGACCAGAGTCCATGTCAAAAATAGTAGATACTCCCCATATTACAGGACACACAAGGAGACTGTGCTCCCTAAGTACTACATCTGAGCAGAAGGTCTATGTCCTCACCATGCATGGTCCTTGGTTGGTGCATCAATCTCTGCAGCACTTCACACCTCCTGTGCCAGGATTTGTTGAATCCATTGCTCTCCCCATGGAGCTCCTGACCCCTTCAGTTCCTTCTGTTCCCCAACTCTTCCATAAGATTCCCTCCTCTCCTCCGCAAAGTTTGGCTGTGTGTCTCAGCATCTGCTTAGATCCCTTGCTAAGAAATAGAAACATTCATCAAAAATCTCCTGGTGAAAAAAATCCCAGGGCCAGGTGGATTAAGCACAGAATTCTATCAGACATTCAAAAAAGAACTAGTACCAATTCTCTGCAAACTATTCCACAAAATAGAAACAGAAAGAACATCATCGATCTCATTCCATTAGGCCACAGTCACCTTGATACATATAGCACACAAAGACCAAACAAAGAAATAGAATTTCAGACCAATTTCCATATGAACATTAATGAAAAAACAATCAAAAAATACTCACAAACTGAATCCATCCAAGAACACATCAAAAATATCATTTACTATGACAAAATAGACTTAATCGCAGGCATGCAGTTGTGGTTTAATATATAAAACTCATCAGTCTAATCCAGCATATAAACAAACTGAAAGAAAAAAAAACATAATCATCTTATTAGATGCTGAAAAAGCATTTGTTTTTTGTTTTTTGCTTTTTTAAAAAATAGTGTATGAAGTTATGAAGCAGTAAAATAATCACATGTTATAACCATATCAAAATGTAGTACTCATTACTCTTTGTGTTGGCACACATTAACACATTCATTTATAACACCATTACTTAAGGGCTAATATTACCATTAATGTCACTTTAGGAATGAGGAACCAAGCCACTAATCTTTAATTCTGACTCTTGATGCAAGTTTGAGCCACAGGCCAACTGGAAATGGCAGGCATCATCTTTGTGCCTTTACTTTCTTTCTATACACACGGAAATGGAGGTGTATCTAACAAGTAATCTGAAACAGGAAGACTACTTTTAAAATATAGAAAGAGACTAGCCACAATTTTAAAATAAACACCTGGAACATGAGGAATTTTGAAGTGTAATCAACCACATGAAACAATCAACACCTCTCACCAAGGTCTCACTAAATGAATGAAAAGGGACTTTATGTGAGGGTGGGCTTCAATGGTGACCCACCTAAGTTTTATTATCACTTGACACTTCCATACTATGAAATGAATAAAGCAGTGCATCACAAAAAGCTTTCCCTGCGCACAATGATAAGCTTTGATGGTAAAAGGGTCATTACATATCATGTCACATAGTGGGTAATTTTGAGTTGAGCAGAATGTTTTTCAGTTGGGCAATGTTGCATGTTAGAGAACAGAAATCTCAAAAAAATTAGTAATTATTCTGTGCTTTCTCCTTCCTTATCATATCAAAGATCTTCAGTAAAATTTCAACATCTTTTGACATATAAGTTAAAATATCAAATTAATATGTCTTTGTGTATTTATTGTCTTTTTTTATCAATTATAAACTGTTGGAATTTTCTAAATAGTTTTAAGAAAAGAAAATCATCACATAAGACTGTGCATGTCTTTTTAAAAACCTGATTACAATTTCTGCTTTTGTCTTACTATAAAAATACTTTAAAGCATCATTCCACTTAAGAACATAAGGAAATAAAATTGCAATCATGTTGAGATTTTCCTCCCTGCTTTCTATCCTCTGTAGTGCTAAAAAGGGATCTGATGTTGCTGAGAAAGATTTTTTTACCAACATTGTTACACAACTGATGCCTGTGAGCGACACTATACACAGTAGGCAAGATAAACCCACTAGTACAATTCAGGTAAGCTTGTTCAAGGTAGGCTACTGCTTTCTGACTGGATTTGACAACAGTTCACAAGAAAGAATTCGTGTCTGAGCCTGTATCCTAGTCATGCTGGAGATGTCACAGGTCCTAGTGACATATCATCCAACCAGCTTTTACATATTTATTTTTGTGACCATAAATTATTGATTTTGCCAGCTTCTATCAGATGAGATTCTTTCTGCGCAGGGCAGTGGTAACAAAAAATGATCACAACTTGTGAATGGGTGAAATGAATGATAGCAGAATGGTCAGCCATAAATTGTTCAAAGACAAAGCTATGGGGATGCTGTGGAAGAAGTGGCATAAGGAATGTAAGCTCTAGGAAAATGAGATTGGAATAGTGTAGACATAGCTTCTACTGCTGAGCATGACACGGCTATCAATATGGAGCTCCTGATAGCTGTGATTATTTGAACATGATCTGTACAAGACTAGGCCTGTCAAAATCTTATAACAGAGGGGTTGGGAATCACAAGGTGCTACTTCTCTCTGAGGATTTATACACAGTTAATGGATGCTAGTGGAGAAAGAGATATATTCTTGAATGTTGGAGACAGTGGAATGATGTTCATGCTTCAATAAGCAACCCTCTCACTTGTGTTATCATGCTTCAATAAGCAACCCTCTCACTTGTGTTATCATGCTTCAATAAGCAACCCTCTCACTTGTGTTATAATTAGGAACCCTAATGTCACCAGAAAAGAGTCAACGAGAGAGAGAGATAGAGAGAGAGAGAGAGAGAGAGAGAGAGAGAGAGAGAGAGAGAGAGAGGAATGCTGAGATAAATGAATCAAAGCTGAGAGACTGAGAGAGACACAGATAGACAGACAGACAAATATAAGCTGAGAGAAAGAAATGAAAGCTAAGGGAGATATGTGTGTGTGTGTGTGTGTGTGTGTGTGTGTGTGTGTATCAGAGAGAGAGAGATGATACATTCAAAGGGATGAATTGAGAAGTGCATGGAGACCAGTAGAAGTAGAAGTAAAATTAAAGAGGTTAATAGTGGAATAAATGTGATGAAAATACATTGTATTCATATACAAAAATGTTATAACCAAACCAGGTAAATATAATTAATATATAATAATAGAAAAGAAACAAAGAAAAACATGTTTGATAATATGATTCATGTTATAGAAAAAAGGAAAATATCAGAAAAAATACATAGAATAAATTAAATTGAAGATACCCACATATGCTTCCTAATTTGAAACTAAAATTAAGACACTAAGCAGGTAGGATGCACATTCTGTCCTTAGGAGTAATTCACAGTCCAATGGTCTTAATTAATGATAAGGTTTTATATCCTTTGAAGTTACTCAAAGATGAGACATTTAAGGTTCTTCCAAAAGAAATGGCAAATCTTTAATGCAAATTTTTCTGACATGATCTTTTTATACTTTGTGAGTTTATCAAAACATTCAACTTATGAAGCTGCACATCTATTGTATATCACCCAAGACCAAACCAACAAGAACTATAATGCTGACAACCTTCAGGAACATGAAATAATCTTTTAAAAATACTTAAAAAACAATAATGACAGTGAAATCTTAGCTTGTATTCTCAAAGTGCTGTGTGCAAATTTAAAATCCTCTGCTAGAAGATTCATACTTACATGTGTGTTTTTCATGGATTAAAAACTGTAAAATGTCAGTCTATCAGGCTTTCATTGTCATCAGTGAAGCATGACACTTAATCAAGTGCAGTGAATGAGAAGAAACACAATTATATTTTTATCAGTCAAGCTGCTCCTTGAATTGTAAAGCAATATAAAATTACAAAGAAATCAGACATCTTTGAAATTATGAAACATTCTAATCAATTATGTCTCCAAATGCCTCTCAAAGATATCAGGCAAATCAATAAAATCTTCAACTTCCTTATAGATTATACAAATTGGTACTGCATTCTGTATTTTTTTTGGTAAATACATGTTGACAATTATTATTTTTATTTTTTATTTTATGTTTATTTAACCCCAACTTTACAACCATGTCAGTAAAATTTCTTATTTTGTGTATACATTTTTATAAATTCTATGAACCCAGTTGCCATTAATACCTTTTTATAGATGCCAGGTAATAAAGAAAATCATCTACAATAAATACTGAATTTGAATCTTAGCTTGAATTTTTCAGATAATACATAATTCAGAAAAAAAGGCTCTACATTTAATAATTGTGTGAATAACACTCAAATTCCATTCACTATTCTTTGGCTAAACCAATAAATGACTGCTCCGTTACCTCACTACTCCTTGATTTTGCAAAGAACCAGTGCAAACTGTATCTTTTTGGCTAATTTATGGAAAAAGACACATCCTTCATTGATACATTTTTGTTGCTCCAACAAAACATCTTTTAAAAATGTAAGATGGAGGTGAGTGACTTTAATCATAGGTACTTAGTGTGTGTCAATGTCCACATTCTAATGCGTGGAAAATCCACTGACTCCATTTAGTGCTGACTGTATATACAAATATCTAGTGCTGTTCATTTGGGGTTATATGACCTATGTGAGAGCATCTGTTGATCACCTATAGTTTTCCATTTAATCATTACAGTCCGTAGAATTTCCCATCCCCACATTGGCGTGTTAACTTGGCGTGCTGAATGGCTTATTTTACTGAGGCAGTCATATTGTTGACAGTTCATGGGTACACTTGTCCTCTTATATACAGGCCACATTGTCTAGACTCTATCTTGGCTCTTTCAGTCTTTATCATTCTCTGCTGCCTAAGCCCTAGTTGTATAGGTTGCCTTACAGATATATCGGGTGGGATTGGGCACTCTATAGACACTTATTATCTTCATTTGGTTATCAGTGTATCTCTGAAACAAACCCTATCTATTGCAAATGATTTAATAATAACTTAAAAAGTCATGGATTTGGGAAGAAGATGTTTGAGGAGAGCAATAGGCAGTGTTGTGGCAGGTTCAATACACCTGTATGGCTTTCTCAAACGAAATAAAAGTTTTAAAAGTGTTCTAAAATATAAAATAAGGAAGAAATCACTAATAAAAAAGTAACAAGGGGGAAGAATGGGTTTATATCCCATGATTCTGATTGCAGTCAATCACTGCAGGAAAGTCACAGTGGCAGGAGCTTGAGACTGCTGGTTGCATCATATCCACAGCCAGGAGAAAGTGAGTGAGTTTGTGCTGCATGTTTGCTAGCTTATACTCGGTCAACTCTTTCCAGTCATATGCATTTCATGATTCCCACGGTTGGGAAGTCAATTAACAATCAATGTTCCACAGACATTATTAATGACCAGTCAGATTCATGGAACAGCTCAATAGAGACTTTGTTCTCAGATGATTCTTAAATTCTTCAAGCTGATAGTTAAAATTAAACAACATCCTCAGTTTCATTTTTTCTAAAATAGATTACTTGGAAGATGATTGATGTCTTTCTTTTGTGACATAATCATTTTATACATTTGGAGACTGTATAGTATAACAGTTATAATTATAAGAAGGTAAAGTAGTAGTATTCATTCATGCACTGTGATTATTATTTTCCTCCCATCCTTGTTAATTTTTAAATAACTATTCTTTATCTTGAATTTTCTACATTTTTAATTTGGATGGTAACAGATTCATTTCTATACCTATGATTCATTGCATAAAAACAGAATACATACACCCACACACATGAACATATACTTTTGTGGTGGATACCTTTCAAAAAATGACAACAATATGATTAGAACTATGACTCACAAAGTATGTAGAATGTCTTTAATTTTAAAATAGTATGCTCTGTACAAAGCCTTCAGTACAAAACCCCCAGCAAGTCCTCATCCAAAATATATCATAACAAGATGAAAACAAGACAAGAGAAATAAATGAAAAATAAAGATGTGTAAATTCACAGGGTGAAAGGACAAACAAAAATGTGTAAAGGCATGTCAACAGCATGTCATGTAACTTATACAGCTAAGTTTTATTATTTTCAGAAAACACCCTTCCATTTTAGTATTTAAAATGCTGTGATTAATTTCTAACTTAATTTCCCCTTTATGGAATGGTCTTGTGTCTCAGAACAAATGAGTTCTATGGAAACAAAACACATGTATCCCCTTTACATATTTCTTAATGTGGAGGGTAGGGCTTGCTTAGGTTGGTGGTGAGAAATAATCAGAGTCCTTCCTGTATTCATGGGAGGAAATCTAATATTAATCAGATTGGACTAAATAATGACATAACATGAAATGGAAGAACCAAAGTTTGAGAAGTCTGGCAAGAAGCAATGTCTTCTGGATATGGAATAGTCGTCTCTCTCATGAACTCATAGCAACTGTTCTGACCTGCACCAATAGGGGCAATCAGCATTCTACAGTGGCTGGGGAGAGCTTTGGGATCTCACGCTCATATGTGAGAGCCATTGGAATGTGGTGACTGCTATGGGAGTAATGATCAGTTTATTCAAAAATTTTCCCTGGATCAGTTGAACATGCACCAATGAATAACATCACACCCTTGTACACGTGGAGAACACTAATAGGACTCACGAGCTATGAAAAGTTTAAGAACATGGAATTAGAAGGGAAATTAGGTGATCCAAAGGCAGTTGAAGGGGTTAGGTCAAGTATATTTCAAGCATTGTGTACATGCATGAAATTATCAAAGAATCAAAATATATTTTAAATAACATACAAAAAAGAGTAGCCCTTGCCATATTGATGACCTTCTGGGAGTTAAATCAGTATATTCATAGGCTTGTCTGCTAGAGAGCCTTATCTGCGAATGGAGAATGTTAACATGGTACAAAATATGGTTGAAAACTTGAAAGCAAATTTTTATATCATGCTAAACAGCTTGGGAAATATTGTTATAGGTCAGGGAATAAAGAAGGGTTATATTTTATTCCAACAAAATAAGGAAACTTCACAAGGATACAAGTTATAATACCATCGTATAAGGAGATAAGATGGATATTTTAATAGAAATTTTTGAAAATATATTTTCTTTCTTTCTTGATAGTATTATAAATACCTCACAAATTACTACATTGAAGTTTAGTAAAAAAAAAATTTTTTTGAAAACCAAGTAGATTTAACTCAGAGACAGATCTCATCTTACACTTTGTTTAAAAACAGTTTTATTAAAAGTTATATATAGCCCAGTTCCAAGATGGTGGTACCAATCATGCATTGTATCTAATCTACCTCACAGAGATTGAGGACCAGATTGGGAGCCACAGACTGCAAGAACTGTAGATCACTAGGTGAGTGGAGTCCTGCACAGTGCATACCACAGGCGGGCTTGGCCCTGGGCCAAACAATAACCCATTGAGGGCCTGAACCCATTCTCCAGGGTTTGGAACTAAACACACCTGCAGACTGCAGCCAGCCTCTATAACCCAGGCGCAGTGTGTGCAGTGGTGGAACACCGGAGCTCCTGGCCTGGGGAAGTCTCAGGGAAACAAGTAAACCAGTCCTCAGATACCCTCCACCCACCCCACCTCAGTCCACGGGGAGCCATGGAGGCCAGAGCACCCAGCAACAGCATGAGACATCTGGGTGGGTCTGGCTGAAGCCAGGCATCAGGCCTCAAAAGACCAAGCCTGCAAATTTGGGCTGATAAAACCTGGCCAGGGCAGTCCTGACTGCCCAGCAAGGACTCCCATGCTTGTGGGAAAAGCTGGACTGTCCTGAGGGTCTGAAAGGGGGTGTGATTTGCGGCCACAGGTCAGTGGGACTGAACCACCAAAGGTGTGCAATATAGACTGGTTCCGCATCTAGACTGATCCAGGCAGGAACCTGTCTGCAGGCCAAGGCAGTGCTGGCCTGGACAATTGGTCAGATAAAGCCACAATCCCCACAGACTGTGAGGGTCTCCTACAAGCTTGGGAGAGGCTAGACTGTTCTGAGTGGGTCAGGACAGGAAATTAAATAGTGGCCCCCAACACAGCTTGTCTGAATCTCCTCAGGAGCCTTAACAGAATCAGATAGAAGCCTATCTCTGCTGACCTAGTCAGGAGCTTAAGGTGTAGAGCAAAGTTTCCTGGAGCAGAAACCAGGCTAACTGCCTGTTCCGGAGACGAAATCCCTGATGCCCACAGGCAAGGGCATGTGACCTATAATCACTCACCAACTACCCACCCTCAATGACCAGTGAAGGCCACTAGAAGCTACCACCCAACATCAGAGAAGAAAAGATGACTAAAGGACAGCCTAAGAGCACAAACAACAAAAACCAAAACAACTCTGCATCCCCAGATCCCAGGTATTCCAAATAAAGCAACCATGAGAACTCAAGCACAATTGAAATAAAAGAAAATGACCTCAAATCCTTAATGATGAAGATAATAATGGAGGAAACTAATAAAATCTGTAATCAGGTGCAGGAAGACACAGAGAAACAGGTGAAAGACATAAAAGAGACCTACAGAGAAGCACTGGAAATTTTTCAGGAAAGTACAAAAGACCAGATGAAGGAAACCAATAAAACAGTTCAAGATCTGAAGATGAAAATGGAAACAGTGATAAAAGCAGAGACAGAAGAAAAATGGGAAAAAGAGACTTTAGAGAAGAAAGTAAGCAACACAGAAGTGAGCTTCTCTAACAGACACCGGGAAATGGAGGAGCAAATCTCAAGACTAGAAGATATAACCATAGAACTCGAAGCAGGCATCAAAGAAAATGCTAAATCTGAAAAATTCCTGACAGAAAATATCCACGAAATGATGGAATCCATGAAAAGCTGAAACCTGAGAACAATAGGCATCAAGGAAGGAGAAGAGACCCAACTCCAGGGCCCAGAAAATGACTTCAACAAAATCATAGAAGAAAATTTAAAGAAGGAGATCTGTATAAACATACAGGAGGCCTACAGAACACCAAACAGAATAGACCAGAAAAGAAAATCTTCCTGACACATAGAAATAAAAACACAAATATTCAGAACAAAGAAAAAATATTAAAAGCAGCAAGAGAAAAACACAAAGCATCATACAATGGCAAACCTATCAGAATTATACCCAACTTCTCAGCAGAGATCATAAAAGCCAGAAAGGTCTGGACAAGGTCCTGCAAATGCTAAGAGACCACAGATGCCAGACCAGACAACTATACCTAGCAAAACTATCAATAACCTTTGATGGAGAAAATAAAATATTCCATGACAAAAACAAATTCAAACAGTACCTATCCATAAATCTGGCGTTACAGAAGTTACTAGATGGTAAACTCCACCACAAAGGGGCAAGCCATAAACAAAACTACACAGGAAATAGATACCTATACCATCACAAAAACTCTCTACTGTAACCAACATAAAAAATTAAGGTACTTAACAGTCACTTGTCATTAATATCTCTCAAGATCAATGGTCTCAACTCACCAATAAAAAGACACAGACTAACGAATTGATGGATAAACAAGACCCAACATTCTTCTGCATTCAAAACACACATCTCACCCACAAGGACAGACATTACCACAAGGTAAAAGGCTGGGAAAAATACTCCAAGCAAATGATCACAAGAAGCAAGCTGCTGTAGCCATTTTAATATCTCATAAAATAGACTTTCAACAAAAATTAATCAAAATGGATGAGATGAGGAAGGACACTTCTTACACATCAAAGGTAAAATCAAGCAAGATGACATCACAATTCTGACCATCTATGCTCCAAGTACAAGGGAAGCCACATTTTAAAAGAACTATTAAAGTAGGTTAACACATCAATCCCTACACCTTAATAGTGGGAGACTTCAACACCACACTTTCACTGAAGAATAGGTCACTCAAACAGAAACTAAGCTGAGAAATAACACCATGAATCAAATGGATCTAAGAGATACTTACAGAACTTTTCACCCAAACAAAAAAGATTATACCTTCTCAACACCCTCATGAAACCTTCTCCAAAATTGATCACATAGTAGGTCACAAAGCAAGCCTCGACAGATAAAAGAAGATTGACATAGTACCTTGTATCCTATCAGATCACCATGGGCTTAGGCTTCACTTCAACAACAACAGAAATAACAAAAAGCCTACACACAGATAGAAATGAGAAAACTCACTACTTAATGACACCTGGGTTAGAGAAGAAATAAAGAAATAAATTAAAGACTACTTGAAACTCAATGATAATGAAGGAACAACAAACTCAAATTTGTGGTACACATTGAAAGCAGTTCTAAGAGGAAAATTTATAGCACTACGTGCCTTTATAAAGAAATTGGAAACATCCCACATAAGCAAATTAACAACACATCTGGAAGCCCTAGAAAGAAAGAAGCAGAAACACCCAAGAGGAATAGACACCTGGAAATAATGAAACGCTAGGATGAAATCAATAAATTAGAAACAAAGAGAACAATTCAAAGAATCAACAAAACTAGGAGTTGGTTCTTTGAGGAAATTAACAAAATAGACAAGACATTAGCCAAACTAACTAAAAGGCAGAAAGGTAGTCTCCAAATCAACAAAATCAGAAATGAAAAGGGAGACATAACCACAGACATTGAAGAAATGCAAAGAATCATAAGATCCTACCTTAAATGCATATATGCCACAAAATTTGAAAATCTAAGGGCAATGGACAATTTTCTTGATTGATTCCACTTGCCAAAATTTAATGAAGATCAGATAAAGAAATTAAGTAGTCCTATTATTCCTATAGAAACAGAAGCAATCATTGGTAGTCTCCCAACCAATAAAAGCCCAGGTCCAAATGGTTTTAGAGCAGAATTCTACCAGACCTTCAAAGAAGAGCTAATACCAATACTCTTCAAGCTACTCCAAAAGAGAGAAATTGATGAAACATTATCAAATTCATTCTATGAACCCACAGTCACATTGATACCTAAACCCCACAAAGACCCAATAAAATAAGATAAATTCTGATCAGTAAAATGCTCACAAAATGATTACAAGGATGTATCAAAGTTATCATTAACCATGACCAGGTAGGCTTCATTCCTGGCATACAGGGATGGCTTAATGTATGGAAATCCATCAATGTAATCCACCATTTAAACAAACTGAAAGAAAAAATACATAATCATCTTCTTAGATGCAGAAAAAGCATTTGACAAAATCCAACAGCCTTTCATGATTAAAGTTTTGGAGAGATCGGGAACACAAAACACATACCAAAAAATAATAAAGGCTATATACAACAAGCCAGTAGCCAACATCAAAATAAATGGAGAGATACTCAAGGAAATTTCTCTAAAATTGGAGACCAGACAAGGCTGCCTACTTTCCCTATATCTCTTAAATATAGTTCTTGAAGTTCTAGCCAGTACAATAAGACAACAAAAGGAGATCACGGAGATCCAAATGGGAAAGGAGGAAGTCAAATTATCCCTATTTGCAGATGATATAATAGTGTATATAAGTGATCCCCAAAATTCCACCAGAGAAATCCTACGGCTGATAAACACCTTCAGCAAACTGGCTGGATACAAAAATTAACTAAAAAGTGTCAGAAGCCTTCCTATATACAAATGACAAACATGCAGAGAAAGAAGTTAGGAAAACTACACCCTTCAAGATAGCCACAAGCAATATATACTATCTAGGAGTAACACTAACAAAACAAGTGAAGTACTTGTTTGAAAAAAAACTTTAAATTTCTGAAGAAAGAGATTGAACATGTCACCACAAGATGGAGGACTCTCCCTTGTTCATGCATCAGGAGAATTAACAAACAAATATGGCTATTTTAACAAAAGTAATTTACAGATTCAATGCAATCTCTATCAAAATACCTACACAATCTTTTGTAGACATTGAAAGATCAATTCTCAACTTCATATGGAAAAACAAAAAACCGAGAATAGCTAAAACAATCCTATATAATAAAAGAACCTCTGGCAGACTATCCATACCCAATCTCAAGCTATACTATACAGGAATAGTAATTAAAACAGCATTGTACTAGCACTGCAATAGACTGGTTGATACATGGAATTGAATCAAAGACTCAGACATGAATCCACACATACTAATGGTCAGTTAATGTTTACCAAGAAGCCAAATATATTCAATTGAAAAAGGATAGCATCTTCAACAAATGGTGCTGATCTAACTGGATGTCTACATGTAGAAAAATGCAATTAGACCCATATTGGTCACCATGCACAAAACTCAAGTCCAAGTAGATTAAAGACCTCAACATAAAACCAGAGACACTAAATCAGTTAGAACAAAATGTGGGGAAGAGCCTGGAACACATAGGCATGGGAGACAATTTCCTAAACATAACGGTAATACCCCAGGCCCTAAGGTCAACAATTAATGAATGGGATTTCATGAGGCTGAGAAGCTTCTGTAAGGCCAGAAACACTGTCAACAGAACAAAGTGACAGCTTACAGACTGGGAAATGCTCTCAACAAGCCTACATTGACAAAGGGCTTTATATATCAAAAATATATAAAGAACTGAAGAAATTAAACCCCACTAAACCAAATAACCCAATTGAGAAACGGGGCTCAGAATTAAACAGAGAATTCTCAATAGAGGAATATCAAATGGCTGAGAAACATTTAAAGAAATACTCAAAGGTGTTAGTCATCAGAGAAATAAAAATCAAAATGACTCTGAGATTCCATCTTACATCTATCAGAATAGCTAAGATCAAAAATTCAAGTGACACCACATGCTGGCAAGGATGTGGGGAGAGAGGAACACTCCTTCATTGCTGGTGGGAATGCAAACTAGTACAGCCACTTTGGAAATCTATCTGGTGCTATCTCAGAAAAATGGGAATAGGGCTTCCTCAAGACCCAGCTATTCCACTCCTTGGAATATACCCAGAAGATGCTCCAGCACACAACAAAAAAATTTGCTCAACCATGTTCATAGCAGCCTTATTCATAATAGCCAGAACATGGAAACAGCCTAAGTGTCCCTCAGTAGAAGAGTGGATAAAGAAACTGTGGTACATATACACTATGGAATACTACTCAGCTATTAAAAACAAGGAATTCCCGAAATTTGTGGATAAATGGATTGAGCTAGAAATGATCATAATGAGTGAGTTAACCCAGAAGCAGAAAGAATCAAATGGTATATACTCACTTATATCTGCATACTAGCCCAAGGGGCATGTCCCACGAAAGCCTTCACTTACCAGGAAACTGGGACAGAGGGGAAGGCATCCTATTGGGACTCTAAATGAGAGACGCATGGGAGAACAGCAAAATAAAAGGATCCAGAGGGTCCTAGAAATCTACAAGTAGAACAATATGATAGGCAGATTTGGGCCCAGGGGTCCCGCTCAAACTAAGGCACCAGCCAAGGACAATACAGGAGATGAACTTTAAACCCCTTCCCAGATCTAGCCAATGGTCAGAATATTCTCCACAGTTGAGTGGAGAGTGTGATATGACTTTCTCACGTACTCTGGTGCCTCACATTTGACCATGTCCCCTGGAGGGGGAGACCTGGTGGCACTCAGAGGAAGGACAGCAAGTAGCCAAGAAGAGACTTGATACCCTATGAGAATATATAGGGGGAGGTAATCCCCCTCAGGAACAGTCATAGGGGAGGGGAATAATGGGAAAATGGGGGGGGGGAGGAATGGGAGGATACAAGGGATGGGATAAACATTGAGATGTAACAAGAATAAATTAATAAAAAAATAAATAAATAAAATTTTTAAAAAAGAAAAAAATAAATATTTTTATATACGTATATATACTTATATATTTGCAATGGCATCTATGTGACATGTGACTTTATAACACTTAATTGTAATTACAGTATTAGACTTCATACTGTGTATAATATCTGCATTCTTATCGTATACGGCAGCACCTAGTCTCATGCTAAGAATATTCAGCAAAAAGTATTTACTTTCATTTATTTCAATTCTAATAATAAAATTTTATGTATGCATATGAAATATACATTGATACTCTGAGCTTTGATAGATTATGTAATTTGGTTTGCTCTGTTTCTTTTGTTTGATTGCTTGTTTGGTTGGTTTTATTTTTTCAAGAGACAGTTTCTTTATGTAGGACTCCTAACAGCAGGAGCAGGGGCAGTCTCTGACTCTATTGCCTACCTTTGGATCCATTTCTCCTAATTTGGATGCTTTGTATAGCCTCAACAAGAGTAGATGTCCTAGTCCTATTGCAATTTGATATTTCGAGGTGGTTTGATATACATGGGAGGTCTCCCCTTTTCAAAAGAGAAGGGAGGACAGTAGGATGTGGAGGGGATGTGAGAGTGAGGGACTGGAAGGAAAGGAGGGATAGAAAGCAGAGATCAGGATGTAAAGTAGATAGATAGATAGACAGACAGACAGATAGATAGATAAAAATAAGAGGAAGTGATTTTTTTACTTATTGTATATCTATTTGGCCTTAGTATAATGGGAATTTTTACAATTATAACAATCAAAGTGCAGGCAGAGCGCCAATGTTGGATATTTACTAAACCTAAGTAAGTATAAAAACTGTGACTGTCATTGTCTATTACCTATCAGCTACATCCCATATACGTATCTATATCAGTAATGTATGTTGATACATATATAAAATCTATCAATTGTCTATCAATCTCACATCTATCCATCATCTATCTATCATCTATCTATCTACCATCTTTCTATGTGTCTATCTATATCTATCTATATATCTATATCTATGCATATATATATGTCCATCTGTCTATCACCTCCATATCTATCATCTAAATTCCTATGAAAGCTAAGTCATTTTAATACCTCATTTTCACCTCATTAATTTTTCTGAGAAGTCCTGCTTTTGTAAACTTTTCAAGAATTTCAAAATATATCCTGTACAATTGTCCATTATTGTGGTCATTCATTGTTAACTCTCTTGCATTTGTGGCTTCTTCGCTCTCTTAGAGTCCTTAAATTTAATGTGACTTGACTCAAATAACTTTCTTTATCATACAGGATCATTGTGTTTTATTGAGGAAAATATGATCCATCTTGAAGAAAGACTGAAATATTTTTGTCTCAGGCCCTGAAAATCCCAAAAAAGTGACAGTTCACACAGGTTGAGTCCCCAGCCTTCATCCCAAATATATTCCATTACGTTATTGTCATTAAGGAAGCCAATTTTGAAAAGTTCTATGATCTTCATTGGGTATAGAAAACAGCCATGCCTGGCCAATGAGAGTTATATCCCAATCACTGCTAGTCCTATCTTAGGATTATAAATGGCCCATCTGATTCTTAATTCACCATGAGGCATTGGATGAAGATTATGCTGTAACTAAAACAATGCTCATTTTCTTTATTTTTTGGCCAAAACTGCTGTTTCCATAGTGGGTAAAATATCAGTTATGTCCCAACATCAATGCAACAAAAGGACTTACTATAGATAATCAGATGGTTGAAGAATATCAGTCCTAGCTATAACAGTTAAAACAAATCATCATTCTAATGTTGAACAAGCTTTTAAATAACAAAACCTTTGACTGAAAATAAGTGGTCTCCAGAAGGAATTATGGTGACATATGCCCTCACACTATCATACAAATGAAGTTATTATTTTCTGTGATTTTCCTCAAGTAAGCTAAATCATATGATCATATACAAGGTGAAGTGAATGCACTGTTGTTTTGAGAACAATCAAACATAGGATTTATGTTGTATGTGGGCCTAAAACATCCTTATAGTTTCCAGATAGATTGGAAATAACATGTATGATAGGTGTGGTGGTCTAAGTAAAAACATTTCCACAGATTCACAGACTTGAATTATTGGTCACCAGAGTGTGGCACTATTTGAAAGAATTAGGAGGTATGGCCTTGTTTGAGAAAGATTGTCAATAGGGGTGGGCTTTGAGGTTTCAAAAGTACATGCCAAGACTATAGTCTCTCTCTCTCTATGGATTAGGATATAGTTCTCAGCTCCTGTTCTAGCACCAGCTGGCATGCTGGCATGTTGACTGTCCTAATGAAAATCAAGTAAACCTCTGAACCTATAAGCTACCCCCAACTAAATGATTTATTTTATAAGAATTCCCATTGTCATTGTGTCTCTTCATAGCAATAAACCCTTATTAAGATAATCTGTAAAATGAACTGCAATGATTGATACCGATTGCCGTTTTGAACAGAATCTACAATAATTAAGGAGACAAGCCTTTGGACATATATTTTAGGAATCATCTAGATTAGACTAACTGATAAGGAAAGGATCTCCATAAATGTGATTAGTAGCCATTGGGGAAGTTCTAGATTGTATACTATGTAGAAAATAAATTGAATGTCAGGATTCATTACTCCTCATCTCTTGACTGGGAATAAAATGTGTCAAGCTACTTCAGGTGCCTGCCACATTATCCTCCATATCACAAAGAACTTTCCTCAGTTGCTGAAAACCAAAATAAACTTATGTTCTTTAAGGTCCTCTTGTCTTGGTATCAAAGCAACAAATATAAGTCCCTATAAATTATTTTGTCACTGACTTTCCCATGTAACCATAAATGAATGCATGACTTGACACACATAACAACTAATTTTTAAATTAAGGCATAATTTGTAATCATGAACTGCATGAAGAACATCTAAAAGACTAATATGTTTTCTACTCAAGAAACTTTTCTAAATAACTTCATCAGATTTTGGTCTCAAAAGAGTAGTTCTCATCTCAAATGTAGAAGAAAACATGGGACTACCATAAAACATCCTTGACAAAATAAGCATTTAGATTGTGAGAAAACTCTATGTGTGTGTGTATGTGTGTGTGTGTGTGTGTGTGTGTGTGTGTGTGTGTGTGTGTGTGTGTGTGTGCGCGTGCACGCTTGTGTGAGTGTGTTGTGTATGTGTGAATGTTTAGCTCGCTTCTGACACTGAAACTCTGCTAAACTGCTTTGCATTTGTCCCATGGTTCAGGTGACCCTACTTCATGACAGGTCTATCCCTTGCCTCACCAAGGAAATTAAAAGCATGGCTATGGTGTGGATTTCCTTCATTACAAATACTCGCATTGATTCGATTTTTGGTTATTTCTGTTTTTTCTTCCTATTTGGAATAAGCTTTGCATTAACCCACACTGTTTAACTCTGTCTGAGGTCCCTTCATTGAACTACTTTCTCTAGTTCAAAATTAAATCCTATTTCATTTCTACTTAGGTAATTTTGTTCTTTAATCTTTGTCTCTTTACCTGAGTTTCAATAGCTTATCTTTGAACTGTACCCATGTGGAATAATAACATCCTATTTCTTAATGCCAAGTAAACATACTAATCTTGATTTAGATCAGTTGGACTCTGTGATATTTTTGGATTTTTTTGTCTTGGGGAGTATGTTGCTATTACTCCTCCTCCTCCTACCACTCCTCCTCCTCCTCTTCCTCTTCTTCTTCTTCTTCTTCTTCTTCTTCTTCTTCTTCTTCTTCTTCTTCTTCTTCTTCTTCCTCCTTCTTTCTCCTTCTCTTTCTCCTTCTTCATCAATCATTATCCCATATGCTGATGCATGGTTTCTTATCTGTATGATTATCGTACATGCTCAGGATGTAAAACTGTTGCTAAGCACACAAATGAATATAACTTTTAAAAAAGTATAAGTGATGGCTGTCCTTTATACTACTATTTGCTAAGTTTACCCACTCCTTAATACTAATATTTTAAAGTATAAGCCTATCCTAAATTTTTAGTGTTTTTCTATCAGTCCTAGCTCTCATGTGGTTTTGTTCTAAGTTTTCTATATATGTTCAATGAGGAAACAAATAGTACTGTTTTCAAAATAGTGATGAAATTTACAGAAATGTTTCATGCAGATTCCAAAGCAAATGTGTACCTATCTTTCTGTGTAAAATATTTTCACGAGGTAATATCCCCATACTTAATTCATATTATAGTCTCATACGTTCATAAGTATCTGTTGTCTCTGGCCAAATAATGATTCACGCACATAACCTAGGCATCCATGGATTGGAATATTTTCTTGTCATAATGCTCACTAAATCAGCAGAATGTATTACTCCACAACATCTCCACTGTTGTATTCCTTCCTATCTTTTTTGGCAAACATGAGGGGTTTCTTTTGTTTAGATTTTTATGTCTTTGCTTTTCTATGGGTCCTGTTTCCACTATGCTATCTAACACTGTTATTTTAACAGTCTTCTGCCAGCCTATTAAAAATCCCTGAAGACAGGATCTACACTTGAAATAGGACTACAATCTCTGAAAAGCTTTTCAGCCTTACAGAAGGTACAATTAACATTGTGAACTGAATAGAATTGAAGAATGATTTAGGATAATATGCTGGAATACACATTTTAGAAAAATGATTAAAATTTTTATAACACAGAAGAAATTCTTCAGCCTAACATATGAATGTATGACTGATTGCATTAGATCTAGAGGAAATTTTTAATAGATATGTCCTGAGGATACTGCTGCTGTCTGAGATTTTTGTAATAGGCTGTGCCTCTATCTAGCTATATACTTGTTTCCTTCTACTCAACATTGTGTGATGAGTTCTCTACTGTAGCTTTCCTCCCAGGAATCTATCATGTGAACAACTTCACATGTAATACTACTATCCTTCTCCTTGTGTGTTTACATTCTTTCTGTAGCTATAGTAATGATCATAGACATAAATTGCTCTGGATATTTGCTATAGGTTGATGGTCTTTTGACAAAAAATGAAATTGTGAAACATAATTTTATCTTCCAACAGCAGATAAGTCCCAGGAAATTTGTAGGACAATTTCAATCTCCATCTAGTAAAAGCAAAAGTATTCACCCAGACTGAAGGTTCTTTCTGCATTTGCTTTCTAATTTTACCATTGCTGATAAGAACTTCACTTTTTACCAAGCATAGAGATCAGAGATTCTTGACTGCTTCCATGGAAACCTATGTCAACAGAATCCATGAAAGATCTCCATCCATATTAGTTTCAAGGTTCTATAACTGATGGTTCTTCAGTCCCCTTAAGGCAGAGAATTTCACAGAATTTTCATGGAAAAAAATGGATGCATGGAATCCACTCCACCACATTCCATATTTTGAAATGTAAATAGTTGGACAGAAAAGAAATAAATTCTTAAAAACCTCATCACTAACACAAAGAAATTTTGTAATGAATATGGAAAAGGATCATCCTAAAATGCCCTGGTTAGTAAGTCTTTGAGAACATTATATTTATACTTCAGAAATAGCTGAGTACCAAAATTTTATTTCTGAAAATATAGAGTTACAGAAACAGGTTGCTTTGTAGCTATGATTATAATGGTATATAATATTGCGTCCTTGGTAATTCATCCATTACTTTATTAAAAACACATACTTGGTGGCTGCAGAAATGGTTCAGTGGTTAGAAGTACTGACTGCTCCTCTATATTACCTGGATGCAATTCTTGGTACCCACATGGCAGCTGATAACTGTCTGTGACTCCAATTCTAGGGGATTCATGGCACCAAGCATGCACTTGGTACACATATGCACACAGACACACACATATGTTTGTGTGTATATGCATGCATATAAAATACTCATTTACATAAAAAAATAAGTAAAATTCCATACTTGATTCTTTTCTCTCATCCCCAACTCCAGCAGGGATTCATTTCCTAGAAAACCACAGGTGCAGGCTAGGCAGACAAGCAGGTAGGCTAACTCTATATTTGAACCTCTCCTTCCTCTTTTCCAAGTACAATCCTACAGTAACCACCAGGTCTTTAACAAAGCACATGCTGGGGCTCTACCTTCTTCTCTTCCACATCTCCAGGAGGTCACATAGATTCTCTCCTCCTACCTTCTTTCTCCCACTTCATCCCTTTATTCAAGCCCCTGCCTCAACTGGATGCCAACATGTGGAAGAGTGTAAATAGATCCCTATTTAGTAACTTGCACACGACTCAACTCCAAATGGATCAAAATTTTCAACATAAGACAAGACACACTGAATCTGGTGGAAGAGAAAATGGAGGACTTCTTTGGACACAATGACACAGGAGAAGGCATTATGAACAAAACACCATTAATAGGGCATTAATTTTAATAATTAATAAATGGAAATTCATGAAACTGAAGAGCTTCTGCTTGGGAAAGGATAGCATTATCTTGACAAAGTGGCATTCTAGGATTAGGAAATAATTTTTTAACCAACTATATATACTATAGAATGCTAATATCCAATTAAAAAATTAATTTGTTCCTTTTACACCCGAATTGTAGCTCCCTCCCTTGTTGCCTCCTGGTCCCACCCTTCATCCTTCATACCCTCTCCTTCCTTTCTATAGTCCTCAGAATGGGGGAGCCTTCCTTCCCTATCATCAGACCTCAGCCTATCAAGTCTCATCTGGACTGCCTGTATCCTCTTGCTCTGTGGCCTGGCAAGGCTGCCCCACCAGGGGGAAGTGATCAATAGTTGGGGACCAGAGTCCATGTCAGAAGTAGTCCCTAGTCCCCATATTATAGGAATCACAAGGAGACTGTGCTGTCTATCTACTACATCTGAGCAGAGCATCTATGTCTTCAATATGCATGGTCCTTGGTTGGTGCATCATGCAGCTCCCCCCTCTTCTGCCAGGTTTTGTTGACTCCACTGGTCTTCTGGAGGAACCTGCCCTCTTCCAGATTCTTCTATTTCCCAACTCTTCCATAAGACTACCTGTAATCCACCCCAAACTTTGGTGGTGACTCTCAGCATCTGCTTATATCCCCTGCTGGTTAGAGTCTTTCAGAGGACTTCTGTGGTAGGCTACAGTCCTGCTCCTTCTCTTCAATTGCTTCTGGTTTCTATTCTATCTGTCATTCTGAATGAGAATTAGGCATTCTTCCTATATAAAGAACATAGTCATCATCATAGAGGCTTCATGGTACCACAGATAGCAACAGATGCAGAGACCTTCAGTTGGAAGAATCCTGAGCAAGAGAGGAAGGAAGTGTTGTAGGGCATAGAGGGGGTCAAGAGTACCACAAGGACACAGTTCACAAGGTTTATAGGGGCTCACCGAGACTGAAGCATCCATCAAGGAGCCTAAATGGGTCTCAGCCAGGTCCTCCGAATATATGTTATTTTATGTAACTTGGTGTTCTTGTGGGCCTCAAAACAGTGGGATTTAGGGTTGTCTCTGACTCTTTTACATGCCTTTTGGATCCCTTTTCTCCTATTAGGTTGCATTGCCCTGCCTTGACATGAGAGTTTACATCTAGTCTTATTGTAACTTGTCATGTTTGGCTGTTATCCCTGGGAGGTAAGCTCTTTTCTGAAGGGAAACTACAGAGAAGTGGATGTTGGGGATAGGAGAACTGAAAGGAGTGGAGGAGGCAAAACTGTGGTCTGGATATAATATATCCGATAATGGTGATGATGATGATGATGATGATGATGATGATGATGATGATGATGATAGATTTAAGTGGGGGTAAAAAGTGATTTTTAATCTTTAAGATGATCAGAGTTTGTTTTCTGAACACAGATGTAGCTCACAAACATTTGTAATTGCAACTCCAGTGTATATGATGTTCTCTTATGACCTCCATGACTACAACACTCACACATGCAAGCACACACACACACACACACACACACACACACACACACACACCCCAATTTCCAGATTTAAAAAGGGATTCAAAGACTGTGTATTAAGAAAACAAACAATACCACTAAAAAGTAGACTATAAACAGAGCTTTCTCAAAATAGGGAACGGAAGTGCCTGAGAAATGCTTAAATAAATGATCAACCTTCTTAGCTATCAGAGAAATGAAATTAAAAATGACTTAGAGATTTCATATTATCCATAAGTATTACTAAAAACAATAAGACATTTGACAGATTATGCTGGCAAGGACTTAGACTAAAGGAGACCACTCATCCATTGCTGGTAGGAATGCAAACTTGTAAAGACACTATGGAAGTTGGGTTACAGTTCCTCAGGAAGCTGGAAATAGATCTATCTCAAAGTCCAGAATACCATTCTTGGTTATATACTTGAAAGATGCACAGGCTCAACCATGATCATTGCTGCTCTGTTCATAATAGCCATAAATTGTAAACATCTTGGATGTCTCTCAACAGATGAATGAATAAAGGAAGTGTGTTGAATTTACACAATAGAATACTATTCAGATGTTAAATGAAATTGAATAATATAATTTAGATAATTCATCCTATGTAAGGCAACACAGACAAGACACAGAAAGACAAATATGGTATGTAGTCACTTATACATGGATTAGTAGCTGTTGAGTCAGTTATAAGCATGATTCCCAGAATCACAGATGATAGATTTGGTTTAGGAGAATAGGACAAATCGATCTTCATAATAAAGGGAAATAGAATGGATAATTATTGATGGATGACATGAGACACAACTAGAAAAGCTAAAATTAAAGACCATGTGTAACTTGAAATTATAACATAGTATAAGCTTTCTAAATTGCATACATATACGAAGGTGATCTGCATGGCTCACGAAATAATGGTGGAAACAGAAATCCAATACGACAAATTTTGTCATCAAATGAATTTTCCTGCACCAGAAACAGGTTACATCTAATTGAGTTGCTGGCCAAAGGTGTCCCATGGGAATACACAAACAACCCAGCCTGTTCTAAAGTGTATACATTGTTCTCCACAAACTGATGGCAAGTCTCCTTTGCTGAAGACAAAACCTACAAAATACTACACAGAGAAGTCAAACTGGTGCCTACATAGAGGCTTCACCCCTATGGGCTAGTGTTGTTGGTATTGAAAGGTGCTCTGCGTTCTACCAAAGGAAGAACATATATGCTACAAACCCTTTAATCAACAATGGTGTCCTGCTACAACATATGCTAGTGCAATGGTGGTAAAAATCTTATGGAGTAAGCAACAAATATGTGATTTGACTTAAGACCCTCTCCACAAGATAGATCCATATCCAGTGCTGTTTTGGTGACTAAAAGCCTGAGACTAGATAGTCAAAGACCCTTAAAGACAAGTAAATGCTACTGTTCTATTAAAAAGATAGAGAAATAAAATGACTCCTAAAAATATTTTTTAATATTTATAGACCAGTGATTTGCTCAGCCATTATTAGAGAAGCTTCCTCCTAAAACAGATGACAACAAAAAAGAAGTGTGAGAGATCTTTGAACACTGAACCTAAAACAGGATGTCTCCATGCAATCTCTTCAATCAAGGTTCATGGAATTTTTAATAAGAGAAAGTGTAAAGATTATAATGACATAGATAATCAAGGACATGAAGGAATCAAAGCCTTCTAAACACAATAAAATCTGTGCATGTAAACTAACAGGCTGTGGCAGTGTGCATAGGACCTTCTTGAGTCTATACCAAAAAGGGTCCTGTAACTGAAAGGTTAAATAGAGACACAGATCAATTCCAACCCCAGAGGCTACCTCCAATTGATAACCACTTAAAAATGAAAATTTATTTTTCTCTAAGGAAGTCTCACTGGGCAAACAATTCTTAGTGGTAGCCTAGAAGTCCTGCAGTAGATTGACAGTAGAAAATGAACTCGATATCGTGTTTGGGTTTACCTTGTCTCATAATGACATGTAAGCCTTTTTTCTTACAAATAACCTCTCCCTTTTCATATTATGCCTTCTAGTTTTGCGGGGGTTATATGTAATTCTTGCATGTATGAATGAGTGGGATTTTATATCTACATATGTTTCATGTGACTTTACTTTCTGTCTTTTCCTTATGTTTGCTTATTTTGTCCTATGCTGACATGTTTGTATTTGGCTTATCTTATCTTATTTTATTATTGCTTCTTAATGAGAGATAAATTAGGTGAATCTATCTGTAAGTGGGGAGAAACTGAGTGAGTAGAGTGTGGAGGAACTGTAATCAGGAGATATTGTATGAAAAAATCCATTTTTAATAAAAGATAAATCTGTACTCATAAACTGCTGTGTGTAGTATATATTAGCATAAAGTTCTTGGTATGCAATTTCATTGAAATTATGATAGTGATTTGAATGAATTACAAGTCTAGAATCTTTATGTACCCTATGTACCTTACGTACCCTAGAATCCTATGTACCCTAAGGGGTACATAGAGATAGACACTTTGGAAACACAGATATGATTCTGTCTCTTTTCAATGTCAGCTAATACTATTCACTAGGCAATTACAAGAGGAGTTTTAAGCATAGTAAAATTCTGTTCATACATGTTAACTTACCATATTGTGAGCAATGTTGAATCATTGTTTGTAGGTACAAAATTTTGATTGTACATTTATTTATAGTAAAAAATGCAAAAGTATACTAACCAAATATTTCAAAATATGAGCCTAATTACTTTATAGGGTTGTAATCTTTGTTTTGGTTTTATCTTCTGTGCTTTGTTGATTCCATGCTGTCTTCTAATACACAAGAATATGAATAAGCAGGCTACCAAGATGAGACTTGATAGCCTATGACCACATAGTGGGGGAGGATATCCCCCTCAGTCTTAGACCTAGAGGAGGGGAATAAGGTGAGGACAGGAGGAAAGGAGGAAAAGGAGGATATAAATGATGGGTAAACAATTTATTTGTAATCTGAATAAATTAATAAACATAATTTTTTTAAAAAGTATAATTTAATGGTAAGTTTGAAAGATCTTGTGGTACACAGCCCAGAAAGCTGCAGTGTCAGGAACAAGTGGTAGGTCATCATTTGGTTCTGTAAGTGAAGCCTTGTTAGAAGACAGGTGAGCCAATTTTTTTGTTTATTTGCTCCTTCAGCCTGTGTTCATACAGTCACACAGATTTCAAGTAATTGTGAAGAAGGCCATCTGGGCATAGACAGAAAATCCTGTAATATCTATTTTGTACTACGTTGAAATAAAAGACAGTTGTCTTGGTTTATGGCATTGATTGTCTTTCAATTCACCTTGCATGGAATAGCTCAAGATCAGTTTGTGGACCACAGTTTTGTGAAAGCATAATATTACTTGAATAAACCACCAGGATATTTCCTCAGACAAAATTTTTCTATAGCCAGCTAAACTCACAGGTGGAAGACTCCATGAACAGATGCAACCTTCTGATTCCTGCTATATTTTAGTAAGCTATTTCAACAGTGATTTTTTATTTAGTTAAAAATATTTTTATTACAATTCAGGCTTAAATAAGCTCTGTGTCTGTCTGTTACGATACTTTCATTTTCTGGCCTTTCTTCTGAAGCTTCTTCTGAATAGAAGCAGATGGGATCCCAGAAGTAGAGAAAATGCATGAAGATTCTAGTTACTTGTTTCGAAATAAAGCAGAAAAAACAAAGACAATAGGTATCTTTTTAAAAAAGCAAGCTGGAAGTTAACCTCTGGAATCCACATCCCTCATTGTGAGCAATGTTGAATCATTGTTTGTAGGTACAAAATTTTGATTGTACAGCTATAATGTCTGAGATTGAGTGCTGAATATGTGTTCTTTTTAAACAGTGGTTTCTATGGATCCATGATATGTAGCAATCTTCCCAAGCATGTCAATCAAAGGTGAAAATATCAACCTACAAGATTTTTGCAGATGGGCTGCAATTTTGATTACATTGTCAATCACTGGAAGAAATGGAAAGTGTGTCAATGATATTTTTTGTTGTTTGCTATTCCCAAGCCTAAAATACTTCCTTTTTGCAAAACACCAGAAAGTTCTTATTACAAAGCCAGGCAGTAATGTCTTAGTGAACTTCATACGCAGCATTACAGAACCTCCTTCAAGCCATTCTGGGAAAAGTCAGAGGGAAATTAATCCCACAATACTTTCTAGTGTGGCTTTAGGAACTTATGGCAGCAAATAAAAAAGAAGTTTCTTTTCTTAATTGTTTCATCAAGAATATAATCCATTTGGTGGTACTCATATGAATATCTTTGTTTGTAAAAACAAACTTGTCCTTGGAAAAAATGATTCTCACTCTTTTCCTATAGCTCTTCATCTATGGGTGGGGCCTTGTGAAATTTTCTAAGTCTACACTTGAATGTCAGCTAGTGTTATCATTAAGGAAGTTTTGACATAATACATGGGAGGAGTTATATATGGGGAAAGGGAGAGGTGGAAACAATATAAATAGAGTATTTATGAATGCATTCTCCAATTAAACTAAAATTTTAAATTAAAAATTGCATGAACATATTGTAAGGAGAAGGGTGTCTTTGCATTAACTTTCAAATCTCAGGCAAAATAAATACTAGAATATATAAAGGTATGTTTTTTGATTATTTTACTAGTCAAGGAGGCTTATGTTCATATAATATCATGTATATGATATTGAAATGCATTATAAATATGTACAATATACATTTAATATAAATATATTCATATATTTTCCAAAAGTTTCTTTTGATGTAATGGCTGCATATGAATTTGCATACTAGCAATGAAGTTTTGGTACTTAGGGTGGAAAATGCAGTCAACTGAAAGTCTGTATATATAGTTTACACCTTAAAATAAACATATATCACTTCTAGATGGAAAATAGCAATTTAGGTTTTTATGAAAGTCAGTCTCTGTATTACAATATTTTGTCAAGTGGTTCCTTTTCATTCCTTTGTTAATTTTATTACATTTCATGAAATTTTCTATGTAGACAAGCATTTGTTATTAAAAAGAGAAAATAAGAAAAGTGTAAATACTCTTTGCCTCCAACAAGTGTTGCATGGCTGAACCTACATGAACAGGCTTAGATACCATAACTGGCCTGATATATTATTTTCAGAGCTGATTCAAATGGTAAGATCTGTATAGTGTCCTAACTATGTAATATTAACACATCAGGTCTAATCATTTAAAAGTACTTACTATTGAACTAAGAAGAAAGTTTGCATCAAACAACTAAACGAAGTATCTTATAAACATCTATAACTCCAATTTTAAGAGAACTGATTTCTTCTTGTCTTCTAAGACACCTGCACATGCATAGGTTCATACTAACACATAGACACAAACATATCCATACAAACACATGGACATACACATCTTCAATAAAAATGACATGCTGCTTCTAACTGCTACAACAATCCAAGAATTACGGATTAAAAAAAAAAAAATGCAACACTGTGTTTGAGTCATTAAATAGCTATGTTGTGACAAAGAATTTGAGTGAAAGTATGTAGGGAGTATTAAAAGATTTTCTTCTAATTATTACTGGCTTTAAAACTAAAGAATAATTGATGATATTTATCTAAAACATGAACTTTGATGAAAAATAAATTTCTAGGAATTTTTTAAAAATAAAATGATGTGCCATGATTTATACAGATGGGCATTCTTAATTAACTTTAAGTATTTATGAACACAATTTTTAAAGTGACATATAGAAAATAAGCTATGTGGGTGATGCTAATATTGAGATAGCTCTGAGGGAATTATTCAGTTGAGAGGAGCTAGTGTCTTCACTACCTAGACTGAACGAACAAAGGAGAGGAGGTTAAAGTCACTAGATAAGAGTTGCATCATGGTTAGAAGAGCTGCACAGTCTCTGAAGAGGAAGTTTATGGAGAAGCCATAATCCCACACAGAAGTGGAAAGGGAAGAGTTATATCTTCATCTACGATCCAGGCTCATTGGTCACTCAGACAGGAGCTGGCCTAGAAGTCCACAAACAGCTGCAGAACTCTGTCTCCTAATTACTAGGCAGAGAAATGGAGGGACAGGTCAGAGAGTAAGCTGTGAAGAGTTAGCAAATTATAAAAAAAAACTGTTAGCAAATATCACTTTACCAACTATAATGTAAACTTATGAAGACATACACAGCATAGGAGATGGTATATAAGAGTACCCGGTTTAAAAAAAAATACTCTAAATACACAGAACATCTACAATAAAACATTTTATAATTAAAATGCTATTTTTATAATTTTAGAATATCACATTAACACACTACAATTTCCTTCAAATTTTAAGAAAATAAACAATAGGTAATATATTCAACAAAACTGGCTGTTCTCTATGCAATTTGCTTATGATTGTGAAGTGATGCTGACGGGATTAGTGTATGCTGAGGATGGATAACATGTTACCATATTTAGCTTTGGAGGATGAGTAAGTGACGGGATTAGTGTATGCTGAGTACGGGTAACATGTTACCATATTTAGCTTTGGAGAATGAGTAAGTGAAAAGAAGAAAATGGCTTCAGTTTAAAAATATTATTAAATATTTAAATTAACATATTTGACATATTAAACATTAAAAAGCTCAATTCAAAAATGAAAAATAATTGGTGCAAAATTTAGGACATTGTATAATTTGGATTTTATCCTATGAGCAATATTATACAATGCTGAGGATAGGACCGAGGGATTCCTAAATTCGCCTCTAACAAGCTACTGACTGAGCTACATCTCCAGCTCCAGAGACTAAAGAAAAATTACATATATTTAGAGAGGTGAATCTGAGAGGTGAACAATTGATTTATAGTTGACTTCAAGATATAGAAACAAGAGAAACCACATACATGTTCTTAGCACTAGGTCTGCAAAGAGATATAAGAATTTACTTATGGAAAGTGCAAAAGAAGGGGAAAGATGAACTTAGTCTTCTTAACATCTATACGAATACCTGAAGATGGTGGATGCAGTTATTGACCTTTGTGGAAATTGTCAAGTCACAATTTCTGAGGCCATCATTTTTTTTTCAGAAGGTGTGTCACCCACCTCCAGTGTGAGTTCGACATACGTTTTGCAAAGAGCTTTGCTGAAATGCTTCGACATATTCCTTCCAGTGACTCTTCCCTGTGCCTGGGAAGCTCCTCTTAGAACACTTAAGAAGAACCTCCTCTTGTCATGAAGATCTTGAGTAATCCTGTTTCTGGTTTTCCCAAAGACATCATCAGGAAGCGTTTTAAGGTAGTTCTATGGATACAGGCAGCATACAGCTTTATGTCCAAAATGCTGGTGTTTCTAACCTCTTGCAGATGAGCAGTTTATTCATTTAGGTGTAGATTATAATTTTAATAAGATTAAAATATTATCAATACATGACTTTGAATTTTAAAACTGTGATCTTGCTTTCTGTGTTGTGAGAGTAAATAAGCTGGAGAAGGGACTGTAAGATAATATATTCAGGCTCAGTATCTCAAGGTTTATTATTTTAAAGAGATAGCCATGTAGGAAAATATTGTGTGAAAGCAAAGCTAAAGAACTAGATTAGGTTTGAAATCTATGACAGTGAAGGTTGTTCAACAAAGTCACAGGCAGTGTGACATAATTTAGAATTTCTGATGGTTGTCTAAAATAAATTAGTTTTTTGTCCCCCCTCAGGATATGTAAGATTTCATCTTTAAAAAAAAAAAAACAGTTAGTGAAATATGTTTACACCACCACAGTCTTTGCTTATAAGAAAATTTAAAGGAGAAACAGCAAGAGGAATTGAACCATTCTACAGTAAACACCATCATACATTGTAAATTTCCCCTTTCATGCTGTGAACTGAGGGTTAGGTTTCTCTGAGATTTTCTTCCCTTCTTAGACATTGAGAAGCAAGAGTAATTGGTCTGAAACAATGGGGTATGTGATGTTGTGTAGACTTTGGAGGCCTTGCCTTTCTTTCTTTCTTTTTTTTTTTCATTGGGAGAGCAGAATCTTGCCATCATTCGTTTTTATTAAGGGCAATTTCCCCTTTAAGTGCAATACTTTCTAGATGTGACCATTAGAGAGCAACATTTTTTTTAACGCCTTCCTTCTTTCATTAGTCTGATGCTAAAAGAAACAAAGCTGTGTATTCATATTGGTGCAGAAAGGAATACATTTCAGTCCAAGGAGCTAACTCAGCAGACTTATGGCTCATGTGAAATTTGAAATATATTAAGAAATTAACATATTACTTGTACAATTTTCTGTACTGTTTTGGATCCTTAGTTGATTACAATAATTTTTCAGAAACAGATTGAATTAGCACTCTATTTCCTAGTACCATAAATCAATGTCTTAAGTTTGTCAGAAGCATCACACAAATTTGTATTTGCTGAAGGATTTTTTAAAATTTTCTTAGGGTACATGTTTTTACATTTACGTTAATATTTTACACAAATATGCATTAAACTACCTAGAGCAAAAAGAACCATGAAAGAAAATCAGGACTTATATAAATGTTGCATTCATTGTGTTTGGGCTATTTGTATTTGGCAGCCTTGAAGACAACTTCTCTCCTATCTTGATGCATCTAAAATTTTGAAAGTCATGATCAACTTAAGACATGTATCTAGACCTAAAAACATCTTAAAACCTAAACAAAAAAGCTTAATTTTAAAACTAAACTATCTGGTTTTTAACCCCATCAGAGACTTGATAAGGAATAAAATTAATTACCTGAACATACAGGGAGTTCAGGTTAGCAGCTTCCAAAATGAGAAGATGACAGAGACAGTTTAGTACCTGAAAACAGTTACACAAAACTCTCTATAAAGTTGCAGCATCATCTTTAGTCTTCTGACCCAATACATGTTCCAGACATATTTGTAAGGCAGGAAATATTGAGGATTTGCTTTCCCTGTCTTGGCAGAGTTTGGTCTTCAACTCTGCCTGCATCCAACCTTGCCCATTTTGGGGCAGAATTCTGTTTGTGATAGAAATGAAGATCTTTTTTCCAGTGACTTGTTTGCTACATTTGAAACCATCTACATAACAAGGTACTTGATGCTCATCATGCTCTTTGAGGTAGGGTGGATGTTGCCAAGAGTTAATCTGTCTCATTTTCAATGAATCTTTAAAATAACAAAAATATCTAAAACGCTATATTCTGTATGTCTCTGAGGTTTTTAAAGGCCTTAGCTAACTGTTTCACCTTGTCTTTCTCTTTCCATAGAATCCTACATATCTGTTACTCTTAGGACATATATTCTTGTGATAAAAATAGACTAGTAATTTTTATGACCATGATTTGATCAACTAACAATTAACTTCTATCACTTAATTATCCTAAACAGTTTGCAATAGCACTTTCAAAGTATTGGAAGTAAACTTTGTATTATAATTGAGTTGTATGGGTACAATATGGTGTATTATAGTATATATATATATATATATATATATATATATATATATATATATATATATATATTCTATACCAGTGAATTAAAAGTACCTTCTGAGTAACAATTAAGGCATTAAGTTGAGGAATAGATTCACAAATCTACTTTTTGTCCCATCATCCCTAATCCCTATATACGTATGTCTATATGCCTCCTTCTTTCTTTTCAACCCCATATCCAAATCTAAAAATTAAAGATAAAGGAAAAGAGAGAAAACGCTGAGCCCATCCTTGTTTTCTCTCTAACTAAGACCAATAATAACTTATAAATATCAGGAATTGAGATATCTTTGTTTTTCTATGTAACTTTATACATGGAAAGTACATGTTTAGAAGAATGCTTTTAGATTAATTTATTAATTCAACTTTTATCTTTAGCAACATATTTTAAACATTCAGAAATAAATAGCATTTTAGATTTGAGAATTAATTTGGATTCCTAGATAGAAAGGTGAATTTCTTTGCATTTATGTACCACTCATCATATAACCAATTTACTTTTTCTTTATTTTTTTCTGTAGTTTGTGTTCACAGTTATTTGAGGTGCTGAGATAAATGATGCACACACTGTTAAACAGCACCAAGTCATCCCGTGCTATCCCAGGATAGCGAACTCAGTCATCTTTTCCACAAATTTTGATGTGTGTCCAAGGACATTACAGAAGGTGTCATGATATTTCCAGGTAACCAGGTGTAAATGAAACACACACTTCTCAGTATATAATCCTACTCTATATTACGTGTGCTTGGAAACAGTGTTTGTATTAAACCTTTGAGTAGCTAGCTAATTACAAGAATGTAGTCTGCACATCCACAATAGAAAGCTTCCCACCAAATCTTTTCTCTTCAACTTTATTGTTTTTGGACATATATAATCCTATGTAGGTGTGTGTTTATGTGTGTGTGTGCGTGAGTGTGTGTGTTTGTGTGTGCATTTCTTTATGTGTGTATGCTCTTGGGTAGATGGTGCCTGCAGAGACATAAGAGGAGCTCAGATTACCGTTAGTTGGAGTTTTAGGTGATTGTGAACTGGCAGATGGTGCTGGGAACTGAGATCCTGTAATCCACAAAAGCGCCTAGTACTCTTTTTTTTTACTGTTTTTTTTATTAATTTATTCATATTACATCTTGATTGTTAGCCTTTCCCTTGTTTCCTCCCATTCCTCCCTCCCTCCCACTTCCCCCCTTCTCCCCTCCCCTATGTCTGTGATTGAGGGAGACCTCCTCCCCCTATATATGCTCTTAGAATATCCAGGCTCTTCTTGGTAACTTGCTATCCTTCCTCTGAGTGACGCCAGGTCTCCCCATCCAGGGGACATGGTCAGAAAAGGGACACCAGAGTTCTTGTGAGAGTCAGATCTCACTCTCCACTCAACGGTGGAGAATATCAAGTTGGTCGGCTAGGTCTTGGTAGGGGTTCGAAGTTTACTGCCTATATTCTCCTTGGCTGGTGCCTTAGTTTGAGGAGGAAACTAGGATCCACATCTGCCTGTCATAAAGTTCTTCTTGTAGGTTTCCAGGACCCTGTGGATCCTACTATTTCCCCTTTCTTCCATGCTACTCTTGCCTAAAGTCTCAATAGGATGTCCTCTCCTCTGACCCACTTTCTTGGTAAGTAAAGTTTTTCATGGTACGTATCCCTTGGACTAGTGTGTTGATATAAATGAGTATATACTGTTTGTCTCTTTTTGCTTCTGGGTGAACTCACTCATGATAATTTCTAGATCAATCCATTTGTCCACAAATTTTGGGAATTCCTTGTTTTTAATAGCTGAGTAGTATTCCATAGTGTAAATGTACCACAGTTTCTTAGTCCATTCTTCTACTGAGGGACACTTAGGCTGTTTCCATGTTCTGGCTAATTTGTATAAAGCAGCTATAAACATGGTTGAGCATATGTCCCTGTTGTGTGGTAGGGCATTTTCTGGGTATATTCCAAGGAGTGGAATGGCTGGGTCTTGAGGAAGCCCTATTCCCATTTTTCTGAGAAAGTGCCAGAGAGCTTTCCAAAGTGGTTGTACTAGTTTGCATTCCCACCAGCAATGAAGAAGTGTTCCTCTCTCTCCACATCCTCGCCAACATGTGGTGTCAGTTGAGTTTTTGATCTTAGCCATTCTGATGGGTGTAAGATGGAATCTCAGTGTCGTTTTGATTTGCATTTCTCTGATGACTAAGGAGGTCGAGCATTTCTTTAAGTGTTTCTCAGCCATTTGATATTCCTCTGTTGAGAATTCTCTGTCAAGTTCCAAGCCCCATTTTGCAATTGGGTTGTTTGGTTTTGTGGTGTTTAATTTCTTGAGTTCTCTATATATTTTGGATATTGAACCTTTGTTAGATGAAGGGTTGGTGAAGATCTTTTTCCAGTCGCTTTTTTCTCTTCACAGTGTCTCCTGCCTTACAGAAGCTTCTTAGCCTCATGAGGTCCTATTTATTAATTGTTGACATTAAGGCCTGGACTATTGGTGTACTGTTCAGGAAGTGGTTTTCCTGTGCCTATGTGTCCCAGGCTCTTCCCCACTTTTTCTTCTAAGTGAATTAATGTCTCTGGTTTTAAGTTGAGGCCTTTAATCCACTTGAACTTGAGTTTTGTGCATGGTGACAAATAAGGGTCTAACTGCATTTTTCTACATGTAGACATTCAGTTAGACCAGCACCATTTGTTGAAGATGCTATCATTTTTCCATTGAATAGATTTGGCTTCTTTGCCAAAAATCAAGTGAGCCAATGTGTGTGGTCTTCAATTCGATTCAATTGATCCACCAGCCTCTTGCTTTGCCAGTACCATGCTGCGCTAAGGCTGGACTTCAACAACAACTGAAATAGCACCTAGTACTCTTAACAACAGGATAGATAATCAGAGTTCTTATCCTCTCAAATTTTTTCATTCCAAAGCTGGTTTGAACCTTAATCACAATTTCCACGATGCAGATTGAGTATAACTGATTCACTTTGCTATTACCACACAAAATCAGAATAAATAATATTTGTTAAAATAAAAATATTCAACTTCATATAATTGGCTGACTTAAGTATAAAAGTGAGTATATCATTTATTATATCATACCCTGAGAATAATTTTTTCCTATCAGGATGTACTTATTAGTGCTAAAATGTTGCCGTAATTTTCCTCATAGAAATCAGGTCCCTGGCTTACACAAAATTCTTTCAAAACACTGTCAAATATTAATATAATATAAAACTTTGATAACAAAAGCACAGTGGTTGAAGCTGTAGAGCCACAAATCTTTAGAACATGGATGAGAATATATTTAAGTAAATGCTACTAAGCAGTATTTTAACAAAATAATTAATCATGCTCAAAGAATAAAATACTCCAAGAATTCAAGGTTGGATCAATGATATAAAAAGATAATTAATTCATTTATTTGGCATATTTTATTGATCATCCTCTTTCTGCCCAGCCAGTTATGTATTAGACATATCTAAAATTATCTTTCTTCTGAGAGATATGATTTTAAATAAAGGGGTAAAGAAAGTGGTACTGAGATTGATTTATAAAGTAGACTAGAATATGACAGTTGCTTTTAAAAACAAAATAAAACATGAGGGAGAGAGAAATCTCACTATTACAGTTTATCCCTGCAGTCACAGAAGTAAAGAATGCCACTGTCATCCTGGGCTACATAGTTAGTCCAGGCTACCTTGTGTTACAAAGCGAGAAAAAGAAAATCCTATACTAGAAAAGGAATAGCTAAACATGATAGGACTTGGAGGCAGGCGGATTAGTAGTACCTCAAAACTATCTCTAGCAGTTCAGTGAGTTCTAGGGCACCCTAAGCTACATGAGATTGCCCAACATGCATACATGCTCACACATGCACACACACGCGTGCATGCACGTGCACGTATGTGTGTGTGTGTGTGTGTGTGTGTGTGTGTGTGTGTATATATATATATATATATATATATATATATATATATATATATATATATATATGGGAAAAGGAAACTTGATAGGAAAGGTTTAAAGTTATTGACATTTCTTAATGAGAATGAATGAATGTTAACATATTACAATTTTAACAATTGACTGGAGATATAAGCACAAGGAACTAAGCTACATCCCCAGGATATCCTTAAAATGGGATCCTGGGCTTTACTGGACAGTCAGTATAGTCAACCAGTGACCTTCAAGTTCAAGAGAGACCCTATCTCAAAAACTAAGTAGAGAACAATTCACAACCTTTGGTGTGAACATTTTCAGATACATAGGTACATACATACTTACATATATGCATGCATGCATACATACAACACATAAGCCCACACATAGAAAAAAAAGATGTGATAATGAAAGAAACTTGCACAATGAGTTATATTTACCAAATACTGGCATGACAAAAATAGAAGAATGCTTTTCTATCATGAAAATGTTGCCACACTAATTGTCAATAATATTTTTAAGAAAACATGTATGTTTTATGTTTAACTATGTATTAGTCTTTGTCTTTTGTGGCCATTTCTGAGTTCACCATAGGTTTTTTTTTTTGGCCTGATCACTCCATTTATAGTCTGTGTAACACACATTTAATGTACACATATCTTTATTAAGGAATGTTAGTGAGTGAAATAGACACAATTAATGATCATTGTTGATAATAGAATCTTATTGTTATAGCTGCCAATCCAGGATTATAAATAAGATACAAAATTATTAAGTTGGTCAGAATAAATACACTGAGAAGGTGGAATTTTCACCCAGGCTTTTATAATGAGGGTATTTTCAGTGCTGATAGCTAGCGTAAATCTTGTAAAATTTTAGCAGACAGATGAAATGTCCACATTAAGATCTTCAGAGCAGAGAGGGCCTAACTTGTTGGAAAGAAATCAATGGAGAATATTAGTAATCTTATGGCAGCAGAAATGAATTCAACGAGAACAATGGGAGTGTTTCCCTAAGTCTTGCATATTATTGTTTGGATTTTGACTGCACCCTGCTACCTTCATCAAAACATGCAAACAAACAAAAGCTACTTGACAAGAAAATGAAGGATGGACCTCAGGCTAGACTCAGCTGATCAAAGAATTTACATCAAAAGCCTGACCACCTGAATCTGATCACTGCAACCTACTGAGGATGGACAGAGATGACTCCAAAAAGTTGTCCATTTGTCTTCCACAGATAAGCTGTGGCCTGTGTATTCTTTTTTTCACATTAATCTTTTTGAAATTTTATTTAATTAATTTCTTCAGATTACATCTCAATTGTTAGCCCATACCTTGTATCCTCCAATTCCTCCCTCCCTTCCAGTTTCCTCCTATTCCCTTCCCCTAAGTCTGTGACCGAAGGGGACATTCTTCCACACTATATGGTCATTGGCTATCAGGCCTCATCTTGGTAGCCTGCTTATTCTTTCTTTGAGTGCCACCAGGCCTCCCCACCATGGGGAAGTGGTCAAATATTGGGCACCAGAGTTCACATCCGAGTCAGTCCCCACTATCCACTCAATTGTGGAGAATGTCTTGTCCATTGGCTAAATCTGAGAAGGGTTTTGATGTTTACTGCAAGTAATGTCCTTGGTTGGTGCAATAGTTTGAGAAGAACCTCTGGACCCAAATCTGTCCATCATAATGTTTTTCTTGTAGGATTCTAGGATCATTGGGATCCTTGTGTTTCCCCATTCTCACTTACTTCTCCTACCTAGAGTCCCAATAGGATATCCTCACAATGATTCCAATCTCCTGGTAAGGGAAGACTTTCATGCGACATGCCTATTGGGCTAATGTCCAAATGTAAGTGAATATATACCATGTGATTCTTTCTGCTTCTGGGTTAACACACTCATTATGATCATTTCTAATTTTCTCCATTTCTCCAAAAATTTTGGAATTTCCTTGTTTTTTATAGCTGAGTAGTATTTCATAGTGTAAATGTACCACAGTTTTTTGTTTTTATCCATTCTTCAACTGAGGGGCATTTAGGTAAATTATAGGTTCTGGCTATTGTGAATAAGGCCACTATGAACATGATTGAGCATGTACATGGTTGAGCATATGCCCTTTTTGTGTGGTGGAGTATCTTCTGGGTATATTCCAAGGAGTGGAATAGCTGGGTCTTGAGGAAGCCCTATTCCCACCTTTCTGAGATAGCACCAAATAGATTTCCAAAGTGGTTGTATCAGTTTGCATTCCCCTTTATCCACATGCTCACCAGCATGTACAGTCAATTGAGTTTTTTATTTTTGCCATTCTGAGGGGTGTAAGATGGAATCTCAGAGTCACTTTCATTTGCATTTCTCGGATGACTAAAGATGTTGAGCATTTCTTTAAGTGTTTCTTAGCCACTCAATATTCCTCTGTTGAGAATTATCTGTTTAGTTCTGTGCCCCATTTCTTAAATGGATTATTGGATTTGGTGATGTTTAATTTCTTGAGTTCTTTATATATTTTGGATATTAGACATTTGTCAGATGTAGGGTTGATGAATATCTTTTCCCACTCTGTGGGCTGTTGCTTTGTTCTGTTGACACTGTCTTCTGCCTTATGGAAGCATCTCAGCCTCATGAGGTCCCATTTATTGATTGTTGATGCTAAAGCTTGAGCTGTTGGTGTTCTGTTCAGGAAGTAGTCACCTGTGTCAATGTGTTTCAGGCTCTTCCACACTTTAACTTCTAACCAAATTACTGTCTCTGGTTTTATGTTGTGGTCTTTAATCCATCTGGATTTGAATTTTGTGCATGGTGATAAATATGGATCTAATTGCATTTCTCTACATGTAGACATCCAGTTAGACAAGCACCATTTGTTGAATATGCTTCCCTTTTTCCATTGAATACCTTTCACTTCTTTGTCAAAAATCAAGTGCCTATATGTGTGTGGATTCATTTCTGCATCTTCAATTTAATTCCATTGGTCAACCAGCCTATTGCTGTGCAGTAAAATGCTGTTGTAATTACTGTTGCCATATAGTACAGCTTGAGATCTGGAATGGAGATTCCTCTGGAGGATCTTTTATTGTACAGGATTGTCTTAGCTATTCTGTTGTTTGTTAGGTTGTTTGTTTGTTTTTTATATGAACTTAAAATTGATCTTTCAAGGTCTTTAAAATTTTTTGTAGGTATTTTGATAGGGATTGCATTGAAACTTTAAATTGCTTTTGGTAACATGGCCATTTTTACTATGTTAATTCTCCCAATCCATTAACAAGGGACATCTTTCCATCTTCTGATGTCAACTTCAATGTCTTTCTTCAGAGATCTGAAGTTTTTTGCAAACAAGTACTTTACTTGCTTAGAGATACTCCTAGATATTTTACATTGCTTGTGGCTATTGTGAAGGGCGTGGTTCTCCTTATTTCTTCCTCTGCATGACTGTCCATTGTATATAGGAAGGCTACTGATGCTTTTGAGTTAATTTTGTATACAGCCACTTTGTTGAAGGCTTTTATCAATTGTAGGAGTTCTATGGTGGAATTTTGGGGATCACTTATGTACACTATCATATCATCTGCAATTAGGGATAATTTGACTTCCTACTTTTCCATTTGGATCCCATTGATCTCCTTTTGTTTTCTTATTATACTGACTAGAACTTCAAGAACTATAGTTAAGAGATATGGAGAAAGTGGACAGCCTTGTCTGGTCCTTGATTTTAGAGGAATTTCCTTGAGTATCTCCACATTTAATTTGAGTTTGGCTACTGGCTTGCTGTAGATAGCCTTTATTATGTTGAGGTATGTGCCTTATATCCCTGAGTTCTCAAAAAAACTTTAAACATGAATGGGTGTTGGATTTTGTCAAATGCTTTTTCTGTGTCTAAGGAGATGATCATGTGTTTTTTTCTTTCAGTTTGTTTATATGGTGGATTACATTGATGGAATTCCATACATTAAACCATCCCTGCTAGCCTGGAATGAAGCTTACTTGGTCATGGTGAATGATATCTTTAATATGTCCTTTTATTCATTTTGTGAGTATTTTATTGAGTACTTTTGTGTCAATGTTCATAAGAAAAATTGGTCTGAAATTCTATTTTTTTGTTGTTGGGTCTTTTTGGGGTTTCAGCATCAACGTCACTGTGACCCTATAGAATGAATTTGGTAATAATGATCCATGCATTTCTACCTTTTGAAGTATCTTGAAGAGCATTGGTATTGGTTCTTCTTTGAAGATCTGGTAGAATTCTGTGCTGAAAACTCTGACCCTGGCATTTTTTATTTATTTATTTATTTATTTATTTATTTATTTATTTATTTATTTATTTATTGGTTGGGAGAATATCAATGATTGCTTCTATTTCTATAGGAGAAACAGGACTATTTAATTTTCTGATCTTGATTCAATTTTGGCCAGTGGAATCGATCAAGAAAATTGTCCATTTCCCTTAGATTTTCAAATTTTCTGACATATATACCTTTAAAATAGAATCTTATGATTCTTTGTCTTTTAGTTAGTTTGGCTAATGATTTATCTATCTTGTTGATTTTCTCAAAGAACCAGCTCCTGGTTTGTTGATTCATTTGATTATTTCCAGATGTATACTCCTCTTGGGTCTTTCTGCTTCTTTTTTTCCTAGGGCTTCCAGATGTGTCATTAAGTTGAATATTTGAGATGTTTCCAATTTCTTTTTAAAGGCACTTAGTTCTTTCAATTTTCCTCTTATCACATCTTTCAGTGTGTCCCACAAATTTAGGTATGTTGTTCCTTCATTTTCATTGAATTTAGGGACGTCCTTAATACCTTTCTTTATTTCTTTCCTGACCCAGGTGTCATTAAGTAGAGAGTTGTTTAGTTTTCATGTGTGTGAAGGATTTTTGTTATTTCTGTCATTGTTGAAGTCTAACCTCAGACCATTGTGATCTGATAGGATATAAGTTATTATTTCAACCTTCTTGTATCTATTGATACAACCTTCTATATCTTGCTTTGTGACCTACTATGTAATCAATTTTGGAGAAGGTTCCATGGGGTGCTGAGAAGAAGTTATAATCCTTTGTGTCTGGTGAAATCATCTGTAGATATCTGTTAGATCCATTTCATTCATGACATTGGTTAATGTCGTTATTTCTTGGCTTAAATTCACTGTCCTGTCTTTCAGTGCAAGTGGAGTGTTAAAGTCTCCCACTGTAAATATGTGGGTATCAATGTGGGTTAATAGTTCTTTTACAAATGTGGGAGCCTTTGTTTTGGGAGCATAGATGTTCAGTATTGTGATTTCATCTGGTTGACTTTACCTTTGATGAGTATGGAGTGTCCTTCCTCATCCCTTCTGATTAATTTTGGTTGAAAGTCTATTTTTTTATACTATAACGCCTACACCAGCTTTCTTCTTATGCCTCTTAGCCTGTTACTCTGAAGTGATGTCTGTCCTTGTGGCTAAGAAATGTTTCTTGAATGCAGAAAAATGTTGGATCTTGTTTATGCATCTATTCAGTTACTTTGTGCCTTTTTATTGGAGAATTTAGTCCATTGATGTTGAGAGATATTAATGATGAGTGACTGTTAAGACTCTTTATTTTGATGTTGATTACAGTAGAGAATCTGTGTCATTGTGGTTTTGTGATGGTGCAGTTATCTATTTCTTCTGTAGTTTAAGTTGTACCTTGTTACTCTGGGGTTGAGTTTTCCTTCTAGTAATTTCTGTAAAGCTGGATTTGTGGATAGATAATGTTTGAATTTGTTTTTGTCATGGAATATCTCATTTTCTACATCAATGGATGTTGATAGTTTCACTGGGTATAGTATTCTAGCCTGGCATCTGTGGTCTCTTCAGTTTAAAGGATCTTTGTCCACGCCCAAATGATTTTTATTGTCTCTGCTGTGAAGTCAGGTGTAATTCTGACAAGGTTGCCATTAAATATTACTTAGCCTTTTTCTCTCAATGCTTTATTTTCTTTTTCTTTTCTTTCTTTTTTTTTTTTTTTGTCGTTTTATTTTGTGTTTTGATCATTATGTGATAGGAGGTTTTTATTTTCTGGTCAATTTTATTTGGTGTTCTGTAGGCGTCATGTATGTTTATAAACATCTCCTTTAAATTGGGGAAATTTTCTTCCATGATTTTATTGAAAATATTTTCTGTACCTTGGAGTTGGGTGTCTCCTCTTTCCTCAATGCTTATTATCCTCAGATTTCATTATTTCATGGTGTCCTTGATTTCTTCGATGTTTTGTGTCAGGAATTTTTCAGATAGCAAATTTTTGATCTTGGCTTTAAGATATATGATTGTAGCTTCTAGTCCAGAGGTTCATTCCTCCATCTTTTGGAATCTGTTAGAGAAACTCACCTCTGTGTTGTTTGCTTTCTTCTCTAAGCTTTCTCTCTCCCATTTTTCTTTTGTGTCTTTATCATTGTTTCTATTTTCATCTTCAGATCTTGAACTGTTTTATTGATTGCCTTCAACTTGTTGTTTGAATTTTCCTGTATTCTTTCCAGTGCCTCTCTATAGGCCTCTTTTATGTTTTCTACCTGTTTGGCCGTGTCTTCCTGCATATGTTTACAGATTTTATTTGTTTCCTTCATTATCATCTTCACTACTAGGTATTTGAGGTCAATATCTTGTATTTCAATTGTGCTTGAGTTCTCTGGGTTGCTTTCTTTGGGATAGCTGGAAACTGGGAATGCCAAGTTGTTTTTGTTTTGTTGTTTTCATTCTTACACTGTCCTTTAGTCATCTTGCTGTGTTGGATTTGGGAGGTATCCTCTGGAGTCCTTCACTGGTCATTGAGAGCAGTATGTTGTTAAGTGATTGTAGGTCAAGGTATTTTGCCCCTGATGGTCAGGGAACTCTTCCCTGGGACAGGCATGTTCCTTGGTATTGGCTCCTGAAGACTTTGCTCCACATCCTGAGCTCCCCACTGGGTAAGCCAAGGTAGATGCTTGTGCTCTGCAGCTGAAATATCGGTTTGAGGTAGTGTATGTAGAGCCAGTTTTCCTCTTTGACTAGGCTTTGAATACCCTGTCTTTGGGCTCTAACACTGTGAGTCCTAGGCTCAGCTCACCGAAGAGTGCCTGAACCCCTGTTGGCTTCTAGAGGTTGTTTAGGTTTCTGCCTGATCCAACCAGGTAGTTGAGCCTAGGTTCTGCCTGCCAGGGAGCGAGCAGCTACTGCCTTTTTATTGTAGTTGGTCAGCTAGATTTTTGTTCTATCTCCTCTGACCTGCCCAGACACTTCTCTCCCTGTATCATGAGGATCCCAGCTATGCTGTGGAGCCTGGTAAGGCTGGGTCTGTTGTGACCAATTGTACCAGGCTAGTCCTCTGAGCCTAGCCATTCAGCTTCTTCCCAGCCCTGCACAGAGGGCTGCTGTGGTCCTTACTCACGGCAGCATCTCTTGTCTCAGATCACGCAGCTGTGCCTGTGTATCCCTGGTTTCAGCAGCCTGGGAATGTACCCACAGCCGTCTGGGTGTCCTTGTATCACCTGTGCTTTCTGGGGACTGGCGTGGGGTGAGTAAGAGGTCTGAGGCCCCACTCCACCCATTTTCTGTAGTTTTCCCCAGACCAGGAGGATTGCAGCACCCATGCTGCAATTTCAATCCCGAGTACTGAGAGTTCATGGTCAAGCAAGGCCACCACTTGCATCTCACCATTTACAATCTGGATCCCAACTCAGTGCTGGGAATTGGCCTGTTGTTGTTCTTGGGCTGCTGGGTGACCGGAGGTCTGACTTAGTCGTGTTCTGCTCTGTGTAGGTCTCTATCATCCAGATATGCTCAGCTCCTGTGTTCTATCTAGCCTGTGTATTCTTACACTCCAGGACCACATAATAACGATGAATGACATTTAAATGACTAGACCAATGAAAGAAAAATAAAAGCAGAATGCTCTGCTCAATGGATCATCATTAGTTCTGTGTTGTTTACTTTTGTTTTTGTTTGTGTTTGTTATCATTCTGCACAGGCAAAAGCAAAGAATGGAAGAAATAAAGAAACAAGACTTTACTGAATGAAAGCCACCCAAGAAAAGAAAAGATGACATTAGCTGATGACAAAGTTCCTAGGAAATAATATGATCCCAAATACATAGCAAAGAGATTAAAAAGAAGCCTTAGAAAGGCTATTATATCTTAAGTTGGGAAACTAAAATAAGAGTTGTCTTTAGTTCTAAGGAGCAGATTATGTGTGAAATAAGTTCAGAAGGCAATCACACAATCTTATTTTTGTGGAAATCATGCTGCTAATTATCCACACAAATAAAGGTGTAGCAGACAGAGATGGACTGATGGAAATAAATCTGTGCTACAGATACAGCTGCAAAAGTAAGCAGGATTTAAGTAATGTTTTTCTTAAATGCCACAAATTTAAAGTGTTGTACTGAAAGCAAAGTTAAAAAATCAAAGACTAAATGTTAAACCAGTAGCCTTGAAGTCAACAAAAACAGGTGACTGAGAAGGAATCCTTAGTAAGTATCTAGGCTTTGCTTCCTGTTACTGCAATAAAATATTCTGAAAATGCAACTGAAGAGAGAAAGGGCTTATTCAGTTCTCAATCCCAGATTACAGTTCATCTTTGTGGGGAAATAAAAGGTGGCAGAAATGTTAACCCCTTAGTCTTATTGCTCACAATCAAGAATTGTGAGCAATGAGTTTATGTGTATATGTATGTAGCTTACTTTTTACAATTTTTCAATATACAGGATCCCCTGTCCAAAGAGTGGGACCACAGACTGTGGGAAGAACTTCCAATCTCAATTAAGGCTAGCAAGACAATATATTGCCTGTCAAAGAGATGCTTGAGAAGCCAACCTGATCCAGACAATCCCTCTTGAGACTCCCCTTTCAGGCAATTGTAGCTTGTTGTATTATTGTCATCAAGTTGACAATTAAAACAAATATATTAAGGTAGGGATGAAGAGAGGCGGTATGTAAGAAATCAGATAAAATGGAAGTAAGAATGACTAACTTTCCCGTACTTTAAATAAATAAACACAAGTCAATGGATAAAGCATCTGTGAGACTGTTAACGTACTCTGCATGCACAGTGGAACTGCTGAATACTACTAACCTGCTTTGAGAGAGTTTAGGAGAAAAACAAAAAGAGATAAAGTGCATTTCTATATTGAGGAAATAATTAAAAAGAAAAATAAAACCACAAAATAACAGAGCAGGAGAGAAGGAAAGCTCATAGGAGATACTTCTTGAGGAAACTGGAAGAAATAAAGTTTGGTATGTACTTGGAGATATTGGCTTCATGTAAGGCACAGATGGGTGACTATAGTAACATGTGGGAAGGTAGTTAGCGTGGGTTCAGATGGTGGAGGAATGATAAAATCAACTATACGAGGTTCTGGAATTTTTCTTCCGATTGTTTCTTTTTTTTTTTTTTTCATTGAAATAGGAAGAAAAAGTAATCAGTCAACATAAAGCATGTGATAGGATGACATATGGTTTAGGAATGATCAAATATGAAGCTTTATTGAGAGAAATCATAGCATCCAATTGTAAAGGACTGACATGTTTGTGTGTATTTATACATCATTCAAAGTGGGGTTTGTCAATATAGCTCTTCCCTCCTACAGTCATGTTTGGTTTGCTTGAGTGTGGGAGAAACAGGCTAAATTATATTTAATTGAGTCGTGGTCTTAGAAAATGACTGTGATATTCAAGAATTTCTCTGTGGGTGGAGAATCAAGGATACTGTTGAGAACTTGTTTACGGTGCTGACCATGGTATATTAGCTAAGTAGAAAAGTTTTAAAATTGCAAAATCCTAGTTATGTGACACAATAAATGAGTTGATTAGCCCTTAGGGGCTAGGGAGTTATGATAGTAGGAGGCATCAGAAAGACACAAAGTGTTTTATGCTTGAAAGTGTGGTGCACCAAATGACACCTGTGATAGTTTCATGTATACTGCAATATAAAATTTAAAAGATATGTCAATGGGAGTGTGGAAAAGAGTACATGTGATGAAAAACACCAGTAAAGAGAATAAAGGAAATGAGAAGGAGGGGTTCTGAAGGAATTTAATATACATTTCAAAATATCTGAACCAGATTGACTTCCAAAGTGGTTCAGAAAACTGGAGGTATCTTTTTTGTTTGTTTTGTTGTTTGTTTTGTTTTTTGTTTTGTTTTTTGAGACAAGGTCTCTCTGTATTAGCCTTGGCTGTCCTGGAGTAACTTTGTAGAGCAGCCTGGCCTTGAACTCATAGCAATCCGCTTGCCTCTAGCTCCCAAGTGCTGGGATTACAGGTGTGCATCACCACGCCCAGCTAACTGGAGGTATTTTTAATAATGACAAGGCTGGCTCTCTCCCATGGGGTAAGTCTCAGGTTGGGCCAGGCATTAACTTGACATTTATTCCATCTCTACACAATCTTCATCCCAGCACATTTTGTACAAAGGGTAAATTTTGGTCTAAATTTTTGTGGGTGTGTTGGTGTTCCCTCCTTCCACTAGGATTCCTGTCTAGTGAGAGGGAAGTCACTTCAGTATACATAAGCCCTGCTACAAGGATTCTCAGCAAGAGTCACACCCATCTTCACACCGAAATCCAAGTGGATCAAAGACTTCAACATAAACTCAGAAACACTCAGTCTATTAGAATAGAAATTTGAGATCAGCCCTACTTCATTGACACGAAGACAATTTCCTGAACAAAACACAAACAGCTCAGGCAGTAAGACCACAATTAATACATGGGACCTTATGAAACTGAAAAGCTTCTGTAAGGCAAATGACACTGTCAATAGAACAAAATAGCAACCTACGAGATTGGGAAAAGTTCCTTAATAACCTTACATCTGACAAAGGGCTAATATACAAAATATATAAAGAACACCCAGAGATAAACACCACCAAACCCCCATTAAAAATGGAAGACAGAGCTAAACAGAGGATTTTCAACAGAAGAATCTATGATGGCTCAGAAAGACTCACATGGTATATACTCACTTATATCTGCATACTAGCCCAAGGGGTTGGATGTATTTCTATCCTATTAGTTGTCATGAAAACTCATTAGTTTTGAAGTATGCTGTTTGTATTAAATTCTGAAAATTTTATTATCAATTCATTTCCACATATTTTGCATTTCAGTTTTTCTTTTTCTGAAATAGCAATTGCCCACCTGTGATTACTCTACTCTGCTATTTTAAACATGTGGGCAATATTATGTTTTTGAACACAATAAGATATTTATTTTCTTTTTGGTCTTTACATGCAGTACATGTCAGTAAAGCTAAGAAATTAGAATGTAAAATGCTTCTTGTAAAAAAAATACAGTAGTTTTTAGTGTTACTATTAGTGTTTGTGCATTCACACACTCTTAATATTTAAAATTATATTATAAATTTTTACATATAATTTTCAACAATCCTGCAGTAAATTTCAGTCCATCTTGACAATTTTAAAGATATATAGTTCTTTGTCAATTTAAAATCTTTTCCATAGAATTTTCTTCCTGTGAGTATTATGGCATGTTTTGTTTATTTAATTACTTACTTTTTAAAATGTTTTTAAATTTTTTTTATTTTTACATATACATTTATATTATTACATAAATAAAAATATATATGAATTATATGTACATATATATACATACATATATATTAAACTACCTACAGCAAGAAGAACCATGAAACAATCAGGATTGTAAAAAGGTTACAATCTTAGTGTTTTGGCTATTTGTGTTTGGCAGCCTTGAAGAAAACATCTTTCCTATCTTGGTGCATCTAAAATTTAAAACCAAACCAAGGACTGCTCGTCCATACCATGATGGAGTTCTTTTAAGGCCTTCATGTTTAATCCTCTAGAAAAACTTAATATACAGTATACATCAGCTGGCTCTGGTGTACTCGTCTCCCTTATAGGCAGACACCTTGCAGTCAATAAACTGCTGTACGGGAATGTGAAACCATGACATATTTTCTTGACTTTAGACAACTCTAAGAGCCCCTGCGGCCTCTATAGCAACCAGGGAAACATCTGAGACATCTACTACCAACACATAATCTTTTCCTATGCTCTTTCTGATACTCTCTTTTTGAAGGTATTATTTTCAACAAGTTCTTACTCTCCCCCCATATTTACACACTGATAATATAAAGTGCAAAGTGGGCTAACTATTGCAAATATTTGGTAATTTTGGAGAAATTATAAATTTGTATAAGATCTATGGAATTAAAAACTTCTTACCATGTGTCCTACTACTATTTCTATAATGAGATTCCATGATGAAAACCAACTTGGTAATTAAAGGGTTTGCTGAATTACACTTCCACATCACTGTTTTTCTTTTTCTTTTTTTTTTTTTTTTTTTCTTTTTTTTTTGACACTCAGCCTTTTTTTATTGAATAGAGAAATAGGAAAATGAACGTAAATAAACATTTTCTTATGAGATTGAAACACTAACTGATACATATATAATGCAATATCAAGTTTTTGAAAGCTAGTAACACCTCCTTAAAACAAGATTGTCAAATAGAATTATGAATTTCAAAGTTTTAAAAAGATATTTTCTTCTGAAATTTTTTTCATTTATTTATTATTTATTTATTTTTTTACAAGGAGGCTTTCTTATTTTTTTACACTCCCAAAACAAAACTCCATTTTAAAAAACTGTAGATGGGTTTATTAACAAATGTCTATTTATTTTTTTAAATTTTTTAATTAATTTATTCTTGTTACATCTCAATGGTTATCCCATCCCTTGTATCCTCCCATTCTTCCCTCCCATTTTTCCCTTATTCCCCTCCCCTATGACTAATGGTCAGAACATTCTCCACAGCTGAGTGGAGAGTGGGATATGACTTTCTCATGTACTCTGGTGCCTCACATTTGACCATGTCCCCTGGAGGGGGAGACCTGGTGGCACTCAGAGGAAGGACAGCAGGTTACCAAGAAGAGACTTGATACCCTATGAGCATACACATCACTGTTTTTCACTGAAGGAAATGTGAACACGAATTCAAGGGGGCTGGAGAGATGGTTCAGCACTTAAAAGTACTGACTACTCTTCCATAGAAACAGGTTCATTTCCCAGCAGTCACATGGCAGCTCACAACTGTATGTAACTCCAGTTCCAGGGAATTCACCAACCTCATACAGACATACATATAGTAAAATAACAATGTGCCTAAAATAAAAATAGAAAAAAATGGACAAAAAACATATAAAAAAGAATTCAAACACAGCAGGAACCTGCATTCCGAAGCTGAAATAGAGGCTGTTGATGGGGGGAGGGAGTGTGCTTCTATGTATTGCCTTGCTCAACCTGATTTCTTATAGAACCTAGAACCATTATCCCAGAAATATCCCCATTCACAATGAGCTTGGTTCACTCTATCAATCATTAATTAAGAAAATGCCTAAGGGCTTGCATAGAGCCCAATCTTATGGAGGCATTGTCTCAACTGAGGCTTCCTACTCTCTGATGAATCTACCTATGTCAAGTTGACATAAAACTTGCTAGCACACCAAGAGTTATTAATACTTTGAGTAAAAGTTTATTTATTATTAGTCACTAATTTAGAGTGCTGTGTGATTTACTATTCATTTTTTTTTTCAGAACTATTCTCAGTTTACAAACCTACTTTCAGCAATATTTTGGTTTTCTGTTTAAATAGGTAATTGATAATTATAAAATAATATTTTAAAATTTGCGCCTCACATTTATGTTTACATTTTATAGTTGTAATTATTCATAATTATCCCTTTTGTTTAATTTTGCATGATTGTCACTTGTGTAGAAGAAAGTTACTGACTTTTTTGAGTTAATTTTGTATCCAGCCAATTTGCTGAAGGTTTTTATCTGCTGTAGTTGTTCTCTGGTGGAATTTTGGGGGTCACTTATGGACACAATCATATCAGCTGCAAATAGGGATAATTTGACTTCCTCCTTTCCCATTTGGATCCCCTTGATCTCCTTTTGTTGTCTTATTGCTCTGGCTAGAACTTCCAGTACTATATTGAAGAGATATGGAGAGAGTGGGCAGCCTTGCCTTGTTGATGATTTTAGAGGAATTTCCTTAAGTATCTGACCATTTAACGTGATTTTGGCTATTGGCTTGCTGTATATAGCCTTTCTTATGTTGAGGTATGTGCATTGTATCCCTGATCTGTCCAAAATTTTAAACATGAATGGGTGTTGGATTTTATCAAATGCTTTCTCTGCATCTAAAGAGATGATCATGCAGTTTTTTATTTTCAGTTTGTTTATATGGTGGATCACATTGAGGGATTTTTGTATATTAAATCATCCCTGCATGCCTGAAATGAAGTCTACCTGGTCATGGTGAATGATATCTTTGATGTGTTTTGTATTCATTTTGCAAGTATTTTATTGAGGATTTTTGCATCAATGTTCATAAGAGAAATTGGTCTGAAATTCTCTTTCTTTGTTGGGTCTTTGTGAATTTAGTTATCAGTGTGACTGTGGCCTCATAGAATGAAATTGGTAATGCTCCATTCATTTCTATCTTTTGGAGTAGCTTGTAGAGTATCAGTATTAGCACATCCTGAAGGTCTGGTAGAATTCTGCACTGGAACCATCTGGCCCTGGGCTGTTCTTGGTTGGGAGACTATAAATGATTGCTTCTATTTCTATAGGGGAAATGAGAATATTTAGCTTGTTTATCTGTTCTTCACTCAACTTTGGCAAGTGAAATTGATCAATAAAATTGTCCATTTCCCTTAGATTTTCAAATTTTGTGGCATATATGCCTTTGAGGTAGGATCTTATGATGCTTTGTATTTCTTCAGTGTCTGTTGTTATGTCTCCCTTTTCATTTCTGATTTTGTTGATTTGGATAGTGTCTCTCTGCCTTTTAGTTAGCTTGGCTAATGGTTTGTCTATCTTGTTGATTTTCTCAGAGAACCTGTTTTCTCACGATTTCCTTAGGATGGAAGCTCTGATGCTTCACTGGTCTGGATGGCAGGAGGCTAGCCCTGTAGTTTGGATATCTCACAGCTCCCCTGGACTGTGGGTCCTGTAAACATACTGGGTTTCTGAATGTGCACTGGGTGAAGCCAAAATGTCCAAAGCCTTCTGGGTCACCTTGTAGCACTGGAGCTCTCCAGAGACTGAAGCAAGTTAGGCAGAGGGGGTCTACTGGCCACTCTACTCCCTGTCTCCCCGAGATTTCCTTAGTTCCAGAGATTTGATGCCCCGCTGGTCTGTGGTTCCCGGTAGTATTTCGGTACCCAGACAGCTTGCAGAGTTCAGGTTAATGTCACAGGGCCCAAACCACACACACACACTGAGTCCAGTTCGTGTCTCTGGACCCAAACAGGTCTCTGGGCCAAATCCACGCACTTAGTCCTTAGCTTGCCACTTTCTGCTAGAGTCTCAGGGTCTGGACAGCACGCTAACTCAGCTAGAGTCTCTCGCCCAAACTGCCCGCCATGCTCAGCTAGGGACTCTGGACCCAAACCGTGCACCAAGCTCAGCCAGAGTCTCAGAGCCTGCACTGTCCTCCAAGTTCAGCCAGGAACTCTGGGCTCAAACTGAGCACTGAGCTCAGCTGGAGTCTCTGGGCTCATACTGCCCGCCAAGTCTAGCTAGGTTCTCTGGGCCCAAACTGCCTGCAGAGTTCAGCCAGGGACTCTGGGCCTAAACCACATGCTGAACTCAGCTTGAGCCTCAGGGACTGACCTGTGCACCAAGCTCAGCTAGGAACTCTGGGCCCAAATCGCACACTAAACTCTGCTACGGTCTCAGCGGCTGAACCACACTCTGAGTCCAGGCTGGGTCTCTTGGCACGAGCAGTGTGCCAGGTTGAGCTTGGGTCACGTGGCCCAAACCATGCACTGATTCCCCTCTCCCACAGCAATTCCCACTGGTTACCTCGCCAATTGCCTCTGCTAGAGAGCTCCCAGCTACAAACCTCATCCGCTGCTGCCACCACCACCCATCTTGTATGTTTCTAAGAAGTAAGTTTCTAATTATGGTCATTACACGGGTCTTTGCACTGTACTAAAATAACTCTCTCCCAATGATCTTTTCTTTAGAAATAGAAACATTCTTTCCACTGCTTCCTTCTGGTCTTGCTGTTATTACAGCTATTTATTTTAAGTATATCAAATACTATTTTATATCACCAAATTCATACTACATTTACCATCCTCAGAACTCCAGAACAGTAACTATGGGCATGGACATTCAGTAAGTTGAAGCAGCATTAAAACTTAAAACTTTTGTTTTGTTATTTGTCTTTTGATTGGTTTTGTTTTGAGATAGGGTTGCTCTGTGTAGCATTGCCTGTACTAGACTCACTTTGTAGACCAGGCTACCCTTGAACTCACATCGATCCATCTGCCTCTGCCTCCTGAGTTCTGGGATTAAAGGCATGAGCTACAGAGTGCTATTCATGAAACAGACAGAAGAAAACTCACACCTACCTCCAGGGTCTCAGAAACCATGATTTGTTACAGTGTATTTGATACCAAGTTCCGGATCCTCCAGTTTGCTTGTCATTCATGAGTCATCAAACACCATTTTCAATGCTGCTTGAGCTCTCTTTTATAGGGATTTTCTTTGTTTATATTATGTGAGTGCAGAATTTATTAGTGGTTTGCTATTTACCTATCATTTAGGTTTAGCTAAGTGAATTCTTTAAAATACTCTGGATTCCTAATAATGTCACATATATTTGACATTAGATATTTAAGAACAATATGCTTGAGTCACCTTATCTTTGCAGAATAGATAAGTGTGTGTGTGTGTGTGTGTGTGTGTGTGTGTGTGTGACTGTGAATGTATTTGTGTATGCATGTATATATACTTGTGTGTATATAAATATGTGTGTGTATATGTGTACCTGTATTCACTCACATTTATCCTCACATGTAACCATGATTCATTCAGGTATTTCACAGACACATTTTCATTTCAACTTACATTTCTTAAGTGTACTTCTTTTTTCTTTAATTTCCGCTTTTAAATTGACATATTTCATCTTCAAGACTAAATAGATTCACTTCATTTAAAAAAGTACTAAATAGACTGTTATGAAGGCAAAAACTGATCCTAGATGGTGACGCAGATCACTCATTGTCTCTGATCAGTAGGGCTGAGCTGAGGCACCATGCTGGGAGCTACAGAATACCAGAGATGGAATGCCCTGAGTGAGAGGGGTCCACACTCTGTGCAGCACAGCTCAGCCTGGTCTTGGACCATTCAATTGATCCACAGAGGAGTCCCTGAGTCTCTGGGGGCAGGTGCCCAGTCCCAAGAGTATGGATAAAAGCCTGCCTGTGAGTTGCTTCTGTGCTCTATATCTCACACTCTGTACCTTGGACTGAACTGTGGGATGCAGAACACCAATGTTTGGATCTGCTAGGCCAGGGAGACCCCAGGGTGTGAAGCATGGGTAGAAATGACCTCATGTTACCATATCAATCCACAGAGTTCAAGGTTCATAGAGGCACAGCCTCCAATGTCTAGCTAGCCATAGGCAGGCCAATGAGATGTACCCATACCCTGTGTTTCGGATGAAACTGGGAGCCACATGTTGACAGTGTCTGGGTCTTAGAACCCAGAAGAGCACAAGTGGATCTGACCTTAGGCCTTCAAATCAATCCAGGGAAAGTTCCCAACTCTGAACCCAGGTCACCCACCTGATCCATGGAAGGGTTTAATGATACCTGCAGGTGAGGGGTCTCAATTTATAGCCACTTGAGCTGCTCTCAGCAGCAAGTAAAGTACACCAGAAACTAAAACTCCATGCCAGAATCAACAAGATGACTAAAGGCCAGCATAAAATTACAAACAACAAAAGCCAAAATAATATGGTGCCTTTAGACCCCAGTTTTCCCAAAACATTCAGCCCTGGAAACTCAAGCACAACATAATAACAAGAAAATGATTTCAAAATCCTTCAAAATGAAGATGATAAGGGAAGAAACAAATAAAATCTGTAAAAAAAAAAAAAAGGAAGATAAAGACAAACAAATTGAGGATCTTAGAGAGGCCATCACAGAGGCATATAGAGAGGACATGAATAAGTCACTGGAAGACATTGAGGGATGGAAACAATCAAATGAAGGAAATCAATAAAACAGTTCAAGATCTAAAGATGAAAATGTAAACAATGACAAAAGCAAAAACTAAAGAAAGCATGGAAAGAGAAAACCTAGAGAAGAAAGCAGAAACTGCAGAGGTAAGTATCACCAACAGAATATAAGAGATTGAGGAAATAATCTCAGGTGTAAAAGATGCAATGGAAGAATTTGATGTAAGCATCAAAATATGCTGTGACTCCAGGTGATAGAGATATGGAAGAATGGGAGGCAGAAGAACCAAGAGGGTCCTAAAATCCTACAAGTAGACCATCAAGGCTGGTGGATCTGGATCCAGGAGGGCCTGAACAAACTGCTATACTGACCAAGGACAATGAATACCATAAACCTAGAACCCCTATTCAGATCTAGCCAATGGACAGCACATTCTCCACTGTTGTATGCAGAGTGGAGATGGACTCTGACATGAACTCTGGTGCCCCTTATTTGGCCACTTTTCCTTAGTGAAGAGGCATGGTGGCACCTAGAGCAAGGGTAAACAGACTACCAAGATAAGTCCTGATTGGCTGTGATCATAACATGAGGGAGGAGATCCCCTTCTGTCACAGGCCTAGGGGAGGGGAATAGGGTGAAAGAGAGAGGGAAGGGAGAATGGGACGATACAAGTGAGGGGATAACAATAGATATGCAATCTGAATAAATTATTTAAATTTAAAAAAATAATAAGTTATTATTATTTATAATAACATCCAAGAAATCAAGAGAACAATTAAAAGACAAAAACCTAAGGATAATAGGAAGACAGGAAAGAGAAGATGCCCTGTCCTAAAGCACAGAAAATATTTTCAGGAAACTCAGAAGAAAATTGCCCGATGTAAAGAACGAGATACACAAAAACGTACAAGAGGCCTAGAGAACATCAAATAAATTAGACCAGAAAAGAAAAGAAAATCTTCCCCCCCACATAATAATAAAAAAAATACACAGAACAAAAAAATATTAAAGGCAGAAACAGAAAAAGGCCAAGTAACATTTCATGGCAAACCTACCAGAATCACACATGACTTTCCAGCTGAGACCATGAAATCCAGAAGGGCCTGTGCAGATGTCTTGCAAACCCTAAGATACCACAGACGTCAGTCCAGACTACTATACCTAGCAAAACTTTCAATAACAGTAGATAGAGAAAACAAGATATTCCATGACAAAAACAAATTCAAACAGTATCTATCTACAAATACAGACACTAGAAGGAAAACTTCACCCCGGTGAGGCTAACTACACCCTGGATAACACAGAAAATAGATAACTTCATTTTAGCAAATCAAAAACCAGACAAACACTCTACCACAACCAACATCGAAGTCAAAGGACCTAACAGTCACTGGTCATTAATTTCTCTCAATATCAAAAATCTCAACTATTCAGTAAAAAGACACAGATTAACATAATAGATGCATTAAACAAGACCAAACATTCTGCTGAATTCAAGAAACACATCTGAGCCACAAAGATGGACATTACCTTAGGGTAAAAGGCCAAAAAAGGTGCCTGGATACAAAATTAATGAATGACAAAGTAGCTGATAAAGAAATTAGGGAAGCTAAACTTTTCACAACAGCCACAAATAATATAAAGTATCTTGGTGTAACTCTAACAAAACAAGTGAAAGTCTTATGTGAAAAAAATTTCAAGTCTCTGAAGAAGGAAATTGAAGGAGAGAACCGAAGATAGAAAGATCTCCCTTGCTTGTGGATCCAGATAATCAACATAGTGAAAAATGGCCATATTATGTAAAGTAATTTATAGATTCAATGCAATTCCTATAATAATACCTATACATTTTTTCAAAACGGTGAAAGATCAATTCTCATCTTCATTTGGGAAAAATAACCAGAATAGCTAAAACAATCCTGAGCAATAAAGTTCTACCAGAGAAATCTCCACTCCTGATCTCAAGCTGTACTGTGGAGCAACAGTAATTTAAATGGCCTGGTACTGGTATAGAAATCAGCTGAGTGATAGACGAAATTGAATTGAAGACCCATAAATAAATCCACATAGCTATGGACACCTGATTTATTTTACAAAGAACCCAAATCCATATACTGGAAAAAAATAGCATCTTCAACACATGGTGCTGGTCTAACTGGATGTCTACATGTAGAAAAATGCTAGTAGACTCATATTCTTCTCCCTGCACAAAACTCAAGTGCAAGTAGATTGAAGACCTCAAATTAAAATGAGACACATTAAATATGTTAGAAGAGAAAGTCAGGGAAAGCCTTGAGCTCATTGGCACTGGAGAAAACTTCCTGAACAAAACACCAAAAGCTCAGTCTCTAAGATCAAAAATTAATAAATGGGAGCACATGATATTGAAAAGTTTCTATAAGGCATTGGACACTATCAACAGAACAAAGTGACAGCCTACAGATTGTAAAAAAATCTTGACCAACCCTATATCCAACAAAGGGCTAATATCCAAAAATTATATTAAAAAACTCAATAAATTAAATACCACCAAACCAAGTAACCCAAATAAGAAATGGAATAGAGTGCTGAACAGAATTCTCAACAAAGTAATATTGAATGGCTGAAAAACACTTAAAGAAATTATGAAAATACTTAGTTATCATGGAAATACAAATCAAAACAACCGTGAAATTATTTCTTACACCTATAACAATGGCTAAGATTTTTAAAAAACCAAACATTTATCGCTCTATCTAAAATTTAATGTAAGGTGAAACTTTGCCAATACAGGGTAAGCAAGTTCTCAATAGTTCCTGCCTTACAATATGTCTATCAGATATATTGGGCCAGAAGGCCAAAGATGATGCTCCAATATTATAGAGAGTTTTTGGTGACTATTCAGGTAGGAAACTGTCTCTGTCACCTTCTCGTTTGGAAAGCTACTAACCTGCCCTCCTGGTGAACTCAGATAAACAAATTTATTCCTTATCATGTCTCTGATGAGCTTGAAGACCAGATAGCATAGTTTTACAATTAAGTTTAATTGTCTAAGAATTAAGATGTTCTTAAGTGTGGATAGATGTTTTATGTTGATAATGATGAGATATGATAGATATTGAATTACATTCAGAATTGTAGATGCACTGAGATAGGAAAGATGTTTTCTTGAAGGCTGCCAAATACAAAAAGCCAAAACACTAGAAATGCAACATTTATGTAATTTCTGATTGTGCCATGGTTCTTTTGCTATAGGTAGTTTATTGTATATATGTGTGATGTGTAAAATAAACGTATGTGTAAAAATAAAAATATTTAATGAAGAAAAAAGTTAAAAAATCAAATGACAGCAAATGCTTGCAAGCATATGGAGAGCGGGAAACACTCCTCCATTGCTTGTGGAAGTACAAACTTGTAAAACCACTGTGGAAATAAATCTGGCACTTTATCAGAAAATTGGGAATAGTGCTACCTCAAGACTCAGCAATACCAATCCTTGACATATACCCAAAAGATGTTTCCCCATATAACAAGGACATTGCTCAACTATGTTAATAGAAGCCTTGTTTGTAATAGCCAGAACCTAGAAACAACCTAAGTATACCTCAACTGAAGGATGGATAAAGAAACTGTGGTTCATGTATACAATGGAATATACTTAGCCTTTTAAAAAAGGAAATATTGAAATTTGCAGAAAAATGATTGGAACTAGCAATGATCATCTTGAGTGAAATAACCCAAGTTAAGAAAGACACACATGAGATATATTCACTTATTAGTGAATATTAGTGCAACATGATGTCCTCTGAGCATTTCCACTCATCATGGGATCAGGACAAGTGCTTAGTCTCATTTCTGGACTCCAGGTGATAGTGGTATGAAAAAATGGAGGCATGGAAGGAACCAGAGGGTTCAGGAGCCCCACAAGTAGACCATTCCATCAAAGCTAGTGGATTTAAACCCAAAGGGTGCTGTACAAACTTCCATACCAACCAAAAACAACAGATGTAGTACACCTAGAATCACTCTTCAGACCTAGCCAATCAGTAGCGCATTCTCTATGGTTGTGAAAGGAGCCTGGACTGCCTCTGACATGAACTCTGGTGCCCCTGATTTGATCATTTCCCATTGGTGGGTACCGCTGGTGTCACACAGCAGAAGGGGAATCAGGCTACCTGAATGAGACATGATAGGATCTGTCAGGGGTCTTGGGGAGTGGAATAGGAGGAAATAGATAATGTAGAAACAATCTGAATATTATAATCTGAATAGATTATAATAAAATAAAAATACTAATTACACATTATTAAGGATCCATATATCAGAGGTATGTGCTAATTTTGCAGTATGAATCTTGGAAATTCATTTTTAAATTTTATATTTATTTTCATGTTTGACTCCGTGTGTGTGTGTGTGTGTGTGTGTGTGTGTGTGTGTGTGTGTGTGTGCGTGTGCGCGTGTGTGTGTGTGTAAATAAATGTAGATGCCTGCATCAACCTGAAGAGTTCATTAGCTTGTCATGATGTGGAGAATCTATCTTGGGTCCTCCTATAAAAATAGTATATACTCCTACCTGTTAGTTCATCTTTCCTCAACTTAAATTCCCAAGGTAAAATAGCTCTCACAGTGTTTTCTTCCAAAGAAAGTTTCACTTTATTATTTCTCACATGAAGGTGAAACCACTGAATAGTAGAGTAGAACAGGCCATTGTTAACAGAAAACATGCTTCTTTCCATGCAGGGCTCTGTGAGTCTTACCAAATGCATTAGTACAAGCCCTGCTCATGTATAATCATTTGCTAAATTGCACCGATGTCCTAGGGATAGATACCTGTTTGTAAAGGTATTGTTCAAGGAGAGACTATGTTCTGTAGGTGTGTTTGTTTTTAAAGAAAGATAACAAAAAACAAGCCTCAATGATGTCCTCTGGAAATAAAAATTATCTAGACATTTTCTGCTGCTCTTGATCTATCTTTTCTCCTTACACAGTCAGAGGTTAGAGTGCATTTCAATAGATTTAGTTTAAATGGATGTAGTTATAAAAATTATAACTTATTTAAATTATTTTAGTTTGTTTAAAAATGCTAAAGCTGATGAACCTAGTAATGCATTTCTACTTAAGTTGTCATTTAAGCAACAATAGTTAATTTCAGATATAACATTTACAACATACACAGAGCTCATATGACAGTGGTTCCTCAGGAGATTTTAAGTATGAACTATATTTTTGAATAATGTCAGGTTTTTTCTAAGTATGTTCTACCTCATTATTGATCTACATGACTTATTTCATTTGAATGGGGGATTCTTGACAAATTTATTATGTCCTGGAATAAAATCACTATAATTAGCTTCAATATATAGCCAAAGGACACTTAAAAGTAATTTCTTTTAGATCCTGCAGTTTTTTTTTAAATTATCAGATACAAAAATCTCTTGCATCTTGATTGTACCAAGTGCTCTGTCAAACATATCACCTGTTGTATTGGCCCTCTGATCCTTGATTTTGGAAATGCAGTGATGTTGAAATGTGTTCTAGCATCTATCATTTCAAAATGATTGCCTCCAACACATGATACAAAGTAAAACTAATATGAGTCTATCTCATTATTTTGTGATTCTTGAGTTACAATTGGGGAATCTTACTTCAGTACAGAGATGGCAGGAACTGATCAACAGTATGGAGCAATTATTTATGGGAATCAGTAGAAATGAGGAGTAAACTGGGATGAAATGGATCCTCCCTTTGCCCATGCCATCTTGTTCATGAGATCTACAGTCCTGAAGCTGTGTATCTTGTACAGTAGCTGAAGGCTCTAACACCAAGTGCTTTATACACTTTTGCCTCCAGCATTATCCACACACTGTACTGGTTAATTGAGTATTCAAGCAAATTTCACTTCAAAGCCAGTGACAATAGATTTCCCCTCTCACTTTGGGTACCAATGAACATGAGGCCACAGTAATCTCCCATAATTTTATCTCATGTTCAGAAATTTTCAAGAGCATCCTAAAGGCAAAAATATTATTTAACATTTCTACTAAGAATATTTAAACATAATTGATGTTTTCTGTAAATGAAGTTTGAGTGGCATTGCTAAAAAGGGATAAAATGAATATATATATACATATATGTATATATATACATATATATTATATAATTATATATATATATATATATATTATATATCTATATATATATATATAAAACCTTTCCTTATGGGGCAGAAACAAGGCTAGATAAGCAGTGAGGGTTAAATTATGAGGTAGCAGAACTAGAAATGAAGTAGCTAGAAAAGCAGTTGTCATGGTGAGTCTGAAATCCATAATGGAAAAGGAGAATGAAGGGGTAAATTAAGACTTCATGAGATTAAACTCAGCAATAGCAAAAAATTAAATCCAAGCCTACTCATCTGCTGCTTGGAAACTGTAGCCAATTCATTTTATAAGAGGAAGAATTGCTTTTCTAAGAAGCATTCAGAATTGTAAACTGCAGTTACTGTTGCACTGTGTATTTTATCTTTAGTTGTTGTTGCTGTTAATATTAATAATATTATTATAATTGTGCATAATTTACTTAAAGTCTTAATATGCTTTTAAATTGTTTATATTGCCCCAATGAGTGCTAAATGTGATGAAGACTGGAGGCCGCTAAATGTAACTTAATGACTGCATTTCCAAATTTAGGATTATTTCAGATGGATACCCCCCACATGAAGATACAACACTGATTTGGGCAAGTGGCTAAAGAAATTTAGAGATTTTAAAGTTAAAAAAAAAAAAGATAAAAATTCAGATTTGTGAAAGCCTCTAGAAGTAGGTATCCTTGATTAATATTTTATAGCTGTGCGTTCCCCCCTTTAAACTTAAACTTTTTATTTTTCATGTGTTTATATGTGTTCATATGTTGGGTGTACATGAAGTGTGTATTAACATATTTGATCATGACTGTGGAGGCCAGAGGACAACTGTTAGTGCTTCAGTAGATATCTACCTTGTTTTTGATACAAGATCTTTGTGTTAGTTTAAATAAGAAGGCACTGTAGGTCCTTATTTATGAATAATTGGTCCCCAGTTGGTGAAACTGTACTGCAAAGATTAAGAAGTATGGTTTGTGGAGGAGGTGTCTTGCAGGGGGTGGGTGTTATGGTTTCAAAAGACTAGTGACATTGCCAATGAGTAAAGATACAAGCTATCATGAATTCCCTGCCATGTGTGACTCTAATACTCTGAAAATGTAAGCCTATGTAAATGCCTTCTTGTATGAGTTGTGCTGGTCATGTGGTTTTTGCAGCAATAAAGAAGTAACTGAGAAAGAAATTGGTACCATTACCACTGGTACCACATGGACCACTGATGTGAAGTCCTGTGAAATCTTGCTTTGGATGAGTATTGAAGACTTTGGGACTTTGGTTTAGGAATGTGGCTGAACACTGTATGCATGGCTTAAATGCCATCCTCATAAGACCTTGGAAGATGGTGCTGCTGAAAGCTATGCAGAACTAAGAGGAATAGCTTAAATTTTTTCAGGGGAGGCAAAGATATTAGCTACTTACCCAGAGACAATTCTTGTGATATTTTGCAAAGAATGTGGGTGCTTATTATACTATCCTACAAATATTTGTGAGACTAAATTGAAATGTAATGTATGAGGAGATTTCAAGACAGGCTGGTATTGACTCTGCTGCATTGTTATTAGTAATCGCTCATATATGGGTTTACAATGGAAAAAAAAACAGCAAAATGAAATACAAAATGCACTATTTAAAGAGAAAAAAAGAGTACTATAAAATTTAATGTAGGAGCTCAGACTTATACTGAAAAAGAAGGGAAGATCAAGAAGAAGTCTGATCTACATTATGAAAAAGGGAATAGTGCCCTCATGGCAAGAACTCATTTTCTTACATTTCCAACTTGTTAAAAAAAATTACCTTAGGAATTTTCTATTCAAACATATTAACATTAGAGGGAAGCTTCTACAAATGTAATTCAAGGAAGCCAAGCTTCACCCCCAAGTTGCAATCAAACTTGACAATATTGTCCAAGTGGTAGTGGATTTATTATATTTTCTTTAATTTTTATTTTAAGATGGCCCTAGTTAACCTGGGGCAGGGCAGATATTGACCCCCCTAAACTATTTCTCATAGTGGGGCAGGTATGGGATATCTCATACCTGCCCCAATCCCATGCCATCTGCTTCTAATATTTTTTTTCTCAAGCTATCTCCCATCCATAATTCCAAATACTTGTTTATTATCTGTCATCTGGACCAAGTCCCCAGCCATGCCTGTCACGTGTTTCTCCTCTACACAACCCATGGCCCAGACTTCTTCTCCTCCAGTCTCCCTTCCTCCAAGCTTCTCTCGGTCTCCCCAAGCTCTGGAAACTTAGCCATGCCTATCCCATTTGCCCTGCCCAGATATAATGGCCTTTTGTTGGTCAAACAGGTTAGGCTCTCAGCCAAAGTACAGGTGGGGCACAGAGGCAACAAGCAAGAGTTAGCATGAAAATACCACCAGACCAACCTCCAACAATTAAAATTCCCCCTTTCTATTTAGATAAAAAGGCCTTTTAAAAAATATATAGTAAGAACAATTATGAAAAATTATAAAAACCAATAGGTAAGATTTACATACATAATGTCAAATCTTTTGGCAACCTTCAAGAAAATATCTAACTTGGTGCATCAAAAGTTTTTTTTTTAGAGTCATGAACAATACATTAATGAAGAAGTTGTGGAATATTCCTCTGCTGTTACAAAAACTTCTGAGGCCAGGCATATGACAAGTGAGTCACTGCATGGAGGCTCTGAGATGCTATTGTGTGAAGCTGTGAATGTGAAGCCTATATTGAGTTAAGGAGCCCATGATTAGATGTACTGGAGCCAGGAGATATGCATAGGATAACTTCATACAGGAAATGGAAACACCCTAAGGGGTAAAAGTATGTGGCAGGCATCAAAACAGGAATGGCCAAACTATCAATGCCTTCTAATATTTAACATGGAGATACAAGATTTCAAGTTTGACCTGCTAGGAATCATTCTTGGTTTTGTCTAGCATTTCCTCACTATGTCTTCAAGCCTCCATTTTGAAATGATATATTTTGTACCATTACATGTTATAAATATATAATTTTCTTCTTGACTTTACAGGAAATTATGATTAAAGGATTGTCTTGAGTCTCAAAAAATACTTCAGACTTTGAAACAGTGTTGACACTGAAAGAGAATGGACACTATTGAAACTAGACAAGATACCCTTTGCTTTATGAAATATAAAATTTAGGGAGTCAAATTCAATGGTTTGAATTAAAATAATAAACATAGGTTCATGTTTTAACACTTGGTTCCCAGATGGTGGTACAGTTGGGGAAGGATTTGGATTTGGGCCTTCTTGGATGAGGTATGTCACTAAGGAAAAGAATTGGGATTTCTCTTAGGTATGTCACTAAGGAAAAGAATTGGGATTTCTCTTGCTACATTCCTAGTATGATTCTCTCTCTCTCTCTCTCTCTCTCTCTCTCTCTCTCTCTCTCTCTCTCTCTCTCTCTGTGTGTGTGTCTTTCTTTCCCCTGATCAAGTTGAGAGCTCTCATCTGTTTCCAGGGATCATGTGTTTACTCCAAAATCATGTATTCTAAGTCTCTGGAACAAAATAAAAGCTCTACTAAATGCTTTCTTCTGTAAGTTGCCTTTGATGAGGGTGTTTTATCATGGCAATAGAAAATTAACTAAGGTTCTTTGCTTTACAGTTTAAATAGATGTGATAAACACCATGACCAAAGCAAGTTGTGAAGGAAGGAGTTTATTTTAGCTTACAGTTTACAGTTCATCCTATACAGGAATCAGGGAGAGAATCCAGGCTAGGAACCTGAAGGTAGGAACTGAAGCAGAAGCCACAGAATAATGCAGTTCATTGGCTTATAGCTCATGGTTTGTTCAGTCATATTTCCTGAACAAATTATGATCATATTCCCAGGGGTGGCACCAACCACAAGGGGATGAGCCCTTCCACATCAATCACCCCTGACATTCCTAAAGGACAATCATGGATACATATTTTCAGCCAAAATTCATATTCTTATATATGTCTTCTTTTTTGCCAAGTTGACTAAATCCAACTAGTACCATCTCTTTGCCTTGGAACACACCAACTAGGATAGGCTGGCTGAACAATACACTCTACAAATCTACCTGTCTCTATATCCCCAGTTCTGAGGTTACAACAAGCCCCACCATGCCTTACATATCTCAGGTCTTTATTATTGTCTAGTAAACAGTAACTGGCTGATCCACCTCTCAAGTCCCAAACTTGTTTCTTTATTTATGAATATGGTGACTACAGGAGATAAACAAATATAGTCACAGAAACTCAACTTTTAAACACAGATATGTAGCACATGCATAAGGCATCCCAAGAAAAGAAACAAATATGGTTAATGAAGTAAATATTGTTGTCATTTAAATACCTGATATTATCAGGAAAAGTAGTTATAAATATAAGTGGGCAATAGTAAGGTAAAAGATGGTAAAGTGATCCAAAATGAACAAGAACAGGAAACAAATTCTAAGGCTCTCATTAAAAGGTTAAAATTTATGTGACTGGAAATGAGTCACTTTCAGAGAAATCCATAGGAGGATGGCTATTCAAAGCAGTTTGAACACACAACCATGCAACCAACCCAGGAGAGTAAGCCTTAGAGAAACTGATGCCATAGAAGCCATTCATCCAGTCTCTTTCTTAAGCTAATTATTTATAAAATTGAGTTAGACAGATAATATCCAAGAGAAGTAAATATAGCTTCAGTAATCTGTGTAATAAGAAGGGTAAGTGTTGAGTGGACATGAGATCAAATATGTGTATAATCTATGATTTATTATCTCTTGAAAGACAACTATTCCTTGGATAGAATTTAAGTCTTGTGTTCAGATTATCTTTACATAATATTATGAGTAATCAAGCAGTTTGGTTTTCTTGAATTACATTCTGAATTTCAAATAAGAAGAGACAATATTTTAGGTCATATCTCCTGGGAGAGAAGTAGACAACTAACTTCTGGTTAATTGATTAGCTGTAATTTGGGGTCCTAATTAATAGTCACTAAGTGAGTTTGGGGTATTGTCAGAGTAGGAGAAGGAAACAAGATATTCATGGCTCAAAATAAGAATGATTAGTAACAGTATAGTCCTGATAAGGATGTGTGAGAACAGTTTGGAGGAAAAAGACTGAGATTAAGATTACGAACTTTAAATGAAGGAAGTTTCTAATATTGCAGGAAAAGACATATTTCTACTTTCATAAGAAGAAGAATAGTAAAGGTTAAAAAAGACACACTTGTCTCTTGTCTCTTCAATAATCTCGCTAGCTAGCTATCGTAGATCTATCTATCTCTCTATCATCTTTGCATCTATCTATCTGTCTGTCTATCTATTGAGCAATGTGTCATTATCATCAATCTATTATCCATCTTTCCATCCATTTCTCCATCTCTCTATTTCTCTATATTTTAAAATTTTTCTTATGATACATATTACTCTTTTCTATGGTCACACAATTGTCAAAATAAACTTTTTTTCATTCTATGATAGAAGATTAACATTTCTTGCTAAGAATTATATGCTAATGATTTCAGAAAGATTATAAAAATTAGTTTTCCCACTATATGTAACACTTAACTTTTCTTTATATCTGTGGACTTCTATCTAAATAATAGTAGATATTGTTATGGTACCTTTATCCTGTGGAAGAAATGAACATTTTGTTTATCTCAGGTGCTTCCCGGAAGTTGTCCGTCTACTGGAGTGACTTCCTACCACAATTCTTTCTCCATCATTCTACTTATTTCTAGTAACAGGTAGTTTCATATCATCAGGTGCAAGGCTAGTAGGAGAAAAGTAATTGCATTTTCATAAGACAATATTACCACATTTTCACAAGCACTGAGATGTTTCGTGCCTACTGTCAATCCTGTTTAAATTAAAGAAGAAATTGTTGCAATGTGTTTCTACAAATGAAATTAACTTCTTTCTAGAAAACTAATAGTATAACCTCAGCTTCAGAGCAATGTTAATAAAATAAAGTAGTTTACAATATGACAGGAAATATCATAAAGTCGTGATTGCAGTCAATACTTTAGTACCATGTTCTAATATAAATAGATTGTGCTGAGATGAGAACCAACAAAAACAACAGTAAAGGAGCTGGAGCTGGAGAGACAGTACCATTGTAAGAACCCCAGCTGTCCTTCCGGAAGACATGAGTTCTGTTCCCAGAATAACATCAAGGTTCTCACAACCACCTCTATTTCCTACTCTAGAAGATCTGGTGCCGTTTACTTACCTCCATGAGCACATGCACTTATGTGTGTATACACATAAGCTGGCTCACATACATATACTTCTAAATAAATATAATGTTAAATATTTCTAAAACCCCACAAATGAGTCAAATATAGATATTAAGTGAAACAATCACAAATATTTTCTTTGGCATTATTTTTATTTTTCAACTTTAAAAAGCACCAAAAGATAACATGAGCATGTGAACCTGTTCTTAAAGCGTGCATTTTGGAGAAAGATTTAATGGTAGCTGACATGATATATCAGTTTGAGAAGCTAAGAAATATTTTACACGCACAGTATCTGGGGGTAAAATGAAAAAAATCAATTCTAAATTCATAGTCTAAGCCTGAATTTTATGTCCCACAATAAATTTTTCAAAGTAAAAAGGAGCTTAAAAATAGACTATATAAGGAATCTGTGGTTGAGTGTTATGGGAGGTGGGCACACTGAGATACAGCCACTGGAACTGAGGAAAATTCAACAACAAATATTTTAATTGAGACATAAGCTGGTAATGGTAAATTCTACAAACAGAAACTAGTGAACCAAAGACATCTAGACTGCTATATGGAACATGTTATGCAAATGAGTCTTCATCTTTGGAAGAGATTAATACAGCAGATCATTTTATAAGCTTCATTATTCAAAAAGGAAATGATTTCCATAATACAGAAGAGCTAAAATTTGAAGAATATGGCAGTTACAGAGAACAACACTTCTATTCAATAAAATGGAGAACTATGTAACTACAAAATGCATTTGAAAATTAGATGGGCCTGTATAAACTGCTTAGGAAGAAAGTAAACAAACTTCTTTATATATAATTTATGTAGTCTGTGGGGAATGGATAGGGAGTTAATGAATGTCTTATTATAAACAAGTGTATATTTGCTTTATTTTTTAATAAATTAATGATATTTATATACTGTGACCGTATCTCCATATTCAGAGGCATGCCTTAGAATTTCCCTCACGAAGTTTAGCTGGAATTTCTTCCTTTGAGAAAGAGATTTTAAAGAAATTTTAGTTATTTTATTTTGATATTTCCCATTTATTTACTTATTTAGTCACTTTATATACTGATCCCAGCCCCCTCCTTCTTCTCTTCCCAGTACCACCCCCACTCACTTCCTCCCAATACTCTCTCTTTCCTCCCAGAGAAGGGGAGGCCCCAAATTGGTACTAATCTACCTTGGTATCTGAAATCACGGCAGTACTAAGTACATCCTCTCCTACCCAGGAGTGACAAGGCAACCCAGTTAGGGAAAGTGACCCAGCAGTAGGTAGCAGATTCAAGGAGAGCCTCTAGTCTTATTCTTAGGGGACCCACATGATGAACAAGCTGCACATTTGTGACATATGTGTAGGGGGTCTAGGTTCTGTCCATGCAAGCTCTTTGGTTGGTGGTTTAGTCTCTGTGAGAACCAGTAGGCTCAGAATAGTTTACTCTGTAGGTCTTCTTGAGGTGTTCTTGACCCCTCTGGTTCCCTCTATCCTTTCTCCCATTCTTCCAAAGCACTCCCCAAGCTCAGCCCATTGCTTGGCCTTGGGTTTCTAAATCTTGTCTCCATTAGCTGCTGTATGAAGCCTTTCAGAACACTGTTCTTCCAGACACCTGTGTGCAAACAGAGTAGAGTATTATTAATAGTGACAATGGTAGCCTGCCCTTTCCTGTGGCATGAGTCTCAACTTGGGTCAGTCACTTGTTTGCCATTCTCTCAATTTCCAGTCTATCTTTGCCCCATTCCCTGATACCATATTTATTTTCCAAAAAGACAATACCACCTAATTCTTCCCAAATTGCTAAAACAGCTGGGAACAAACTATTGAAACATATAAGCCTATGGGGGCCATGCTTATTCAAACTACCACAAGCAGTATTTATATCTGTACTTCCTGTACTTCCTGATTATGGATGCAATATTAATAGCTTCCTGAAGATCCCACTTCCATGATGGCCTGCATCTTCAAACTGTGGCCCCAAAGAAATCATTCCTTTCTATTTATGTATTTATTTATTAATTTACTTATTTTATTTATCTCACATTCTGATTGTTATCCTATTGCTTGTATCTTCCCATTCCCACTGTTCCTCCCTCTTCTGCATTATCTGCCTAGACTTCTGACTGGGGTGGGAGGGCTCCTCCCTTACAATCTGACCACAGTCTATCAGGTCTCATCTGGATAGCCGGCATCTTCATCCTCTTTCTCTTTGTGCCCACAGAGCCTCTCTGCCAAGGGGAAATGATCAAATTGTGGGCACCAGAGTTCATGTCATAGGCAATCCATGCTGTGCATACAGCCTGAGAGGATGAGCTGTCCAGTGGCTATATTTGAACAGGAAGTCTAATTTCTCTGCATGCATTACCCTTTGTTGGTGCCTCAGTTTGGGCAGATCCCACTTTGAAAATCAATGTGGCATTTTTCAGAGTAGTGCTTCTTCAAAACCCAGCTATACCACTCCTGGTCATATACCTGAAAGTTGATCCACCATACAACAAGGTCGTTTTGTCATCTATGTTCATACCAGCCATATTCATAATACCCAGAGTCTCTGGATACAACCTAGATGTCCCTCAACCAAAAAATGGATAAAAAAAAAAAAACAGTGGTACATTCTCATAATGGAATACTACTCAGCTATTAAAAACAAGGAAATGTTGAAATTTGCAGGTAAATGGATGGAACTAGAAAAGCTCATCCTAAGTGAGGTAACCCTGATCCATAAGAACACAAATGGTATATGTCCACTCATAAGTGGATGTTAATCAAACTTTTCCCTTTCTAACTTACTTTTGTCAGGCATTTTGACAGAACACGAGAAAAGTGAAAATTACAAAATGTCACATAAACTTCTTAACTACATCCTACCCTTATACAGACTTCCATAATTATCAGCCTCATTTTGCAGAGTAATACACTTTCTATGATGCATACATGCAACTTGATCTACCATAGTCATGCGTAATCTACAGTTTACACTAAGGTTAATTCTTGGTCTCATACATATTGATGATTGTTAAGCTTTGTAATGCTCTATAAAACTTGTTCTAAAAATAAAAGGCTATTTTTTGTGGAACATTCTTCTGCAAGTTCTATTACTGGGATGTGGTTTAAATTTTCAGAAAGTACAGCCGAAAATCAATATATCACCTAATTTTATCACTGTATGTTACAACCATAAAACATTATGTAACATGTAACAGTGACTGGAGCACTTGACTCAAAAGTGAAAGTGACAATAAAATAATGTGTTTAATAAAATGTAATGAACACTAACCTGAGAATTAATTTTTTTCAGGTTTAAGATAGGGTTTTGTTGCTAGTTTGTAGAGTGCATCAGCATGTGTTTCAAATTTACTTGTTTTCATTTTGGTTATTTGATTTCAGACTTTTTATGTCTATAATAAAATATATGTTCTCTAAAGAAAGTATGAAGTTTAAGCTTAAGAGCCCAATAGAGTTAATATATATTCTATGAATTAGAAATGCCTATATTTGGTTGCACATAAAAACTAAATAATAAGACCCTATTATTTAGAATACATCTTCCTTGCTTGCTAGATTTCACAGTTCTACAAAGTGCTATACAAACCAATTGGAGAGAAAAGACATCAGTGAGATTACCCTTGCAGAACACCTTACATGCTACAATAATGCCTGACTAGGAAAAGTGTGGCTACTATTGTCACTGAGGTGTGATTTCTGTAGTGGTGATCAAGCACTTGCTGATTTGAGTCTGGTTGGCTCTGTTGGAGAAACTAAATGATTTATATTCTAATCTTAGCAAAATCCAAAGCTAGAGAAATAACAGTCTTAGTAGCGAACCTCTCAGTTTTGTTTTACTAAATGGACATGTTGTATAATTGCCTCCTACATATTAGATTTATGCCCTTCAATCAGTCCTGAACTCAACATAAAGAAGCTTCCACTGGCAGTGTCTTATAACTGGTCAAGATGTTGAAAAAAAAATCTACTGTTGAGTACTCAGGTCTAAATGAGACATCAGCATAAAAACCTCTCCAAGCTTAGAGAAAAGAAAAGAAGAAAGAATGTAAGAGCCAGATGATCAGAGAAGGGTGACATGTTGTCTACTAGATATGACATGACCCTAACATTCATAAACTGTCTGTAGTTGTGGTTACCTACATAATATCAACACGTTCTACATTCATACATAGACACAATCATAAGACCCCATTCCTAACTGAGGAGACGTTGGTAATTGATGGCTGGAAAAGAATGAGAGTCATGTTCCTGTAGGATTTTGACTTCACATAGGTTGTCTATGCTCTAGAGAATCACCCTATACCCATGTACACATATGAATCATCAATTGGACTGGAGCTTGGCTTTGAAGGTGGAGGGAAGTATTGCTGGTACAAATGGTACATGGGTTAGGAAATGTTAGCAATTTATTTTCTTCTATTACATTTCAATTAACAAGCCTCAGTCTATCTATGACTTTGACATGGGAATAAAGCTTTTATTAGAGAAGTGAGGACTTGTCATGCTGTTCACAGGAGACATTATATATTTCCTTGATAAAGTTAACATCTTAGTTTATCTATCATTTGATGAAACCATTGTCAAGCCCACCAAAGAGGAAGATCTAGTGACCAAATCCACAGAAAATGAGAAATGTATTTACCTCACCTACCTTTGCTCAGGATTAGCAATTTCCTTGATCTTGTCCATTTCTCTCCTTTGTGTCTATGCCTGAGTTGGGGCATCATCAGATTCTCTTCTCCTTTTAATAGCTTTAATTTTTGCTGCTGTTTTTTGTTTTTTGTGTGAAGTTCACTATATATTTTAATGATAAAGTCCAGTAATATTAAATGTTATTATATCTTACAAGCATCACCAATTTCTGTCTCTAGAGTTCTTCAGGCTTCAAAATTTGAAGTTCTTACCCGTTTATTAATAACTCTTCATTGCTATCCCCCATATCCCAACAGCTACATTCTGCTTTCTCCCATTCTGATTTTGAATAGTGTTAAGTTTTTCATAAAAACAGACTTATCTACTCTTTTACCTCTTGTGATTATACTAATTTATTTAGCATAATACCATCATCCATGTTTTAATGAGTAGAAAATTTTTGTTTTCATTGACAAATATTTTGTTAAGTACCTTTATTTCTCCATTTATTCATACGTGGAAGTGCAGGTTGCTCCCACAATTCAGTTGTTATGAACAACACTGTTACAAACCAAGAAATACAAATATCTCCTTAATAGTGTGCTTTCAGTTCTTTATAATAACTTTACCTATCTACCTACCTTCCTACACACATACACACACACACACACATGAACACAGAGAGAGAGAGAGAGAGAGAGAGAGAGAGAGAGAGAGAGAGAGAGAGAGAGAGAGAGGAGAGAGAGAGAGGGAGAGAGAGAGAGAGAGAGAGAGAGAGAGAGACTCTGTGTGTATTGCTAAGTTTGTGTGTACATGCATATATTCTTTCATTTAATTTGTCAGAAATTCAAAAAGCAGAGGTAAGGAAATAAAATAATTTCAATGGAAAATGATATATATTCAGATATCGTCTCATAGTGTGCTTCTTATGTGTAAATGCTGGAGTCATGCTAAGTAGACTAAATAGACCCTGGCATTCTATCTTATAGCTTTGGAGAGTTTATTTTGTTCATTTAATGGGTCACAGGTATGACTTTGACGCAACATTGAGAAAACTGTAATTGTTGTCCTGCTCTTATTGTTCTTTGCTCTGCAGTCTGTGATATGACATCTCGGATATCTGTTATATGCCTTAATTTTGAGTTCTTCCTTTATATACTGTATGACCATTATACATTATGTATTTGTATGTTATTACTAACTTATCTGCCAAGTAGAAACATTCTGTTCAAAAAGAAATAGCACACACTCTGTATTTATTGGCACAAACTGTCTTGATGATCATCTATCTCTACATAAATGGAGGATTCCCACAAATAGCCCTTCTGCCTAGCTAAATATATATATATATATATATATATATATATATACATACTTTCTTCTCATGTGGAGAACCCTCCAAAGAAAATCATTCCACAGCTCCATCCAGTAATTAGAGCTAATAGCATAGATTTCTGAGTTACATGTTTTTTTTTTTTAATCTCAACTCCAAAAGTGAATTCTAGTGAAGATGTCCATGCATTTAAACATCTTTCCATAACACCTTGCTTCAATAAAAGCAAATTACATTTATATGAATTGCTCTCAGGGAATGAAATGACATCTTGTACCAAGGAATTGTCTGGGGATACAATGCCACCAGTAGAACAAGTTTCATTCGTGAACATATATATATAAGCTACTTTTTTCTAATGTGATAAAACAACATGGCCAAAACCAATAAGGATGTTAGTTTTGTTTAATGATTCCAGAGGATCAGTTCACCATGCAATTAGAGGCATGGCACAAAGCATCTTGAAACTGAGCCTAGAGGTCACATCATCTTCAACAGCTAATTGAAAGTACTTGCGATCGGGGAATCTATAAATTCTCAAAAGCCAACCCAATGATGTAATCCCTCAGACAATCTCCATGTCCTCCAGATTCCAAAACATCTCCCAGTGTTACATACATGAGACTATAGCTGCTTGATAACTTCCTCTTCAAACTATCACAGCATATGTATCTGCCCAGATAAAATGCCTTGATGGTAGACTATAAACATTTTATTCAATATATGTTAACTAATACACATTGATTCTTTATATCTTATGGTTTATGAACTATCTGTATGGCCATTGAATAATATCTTCATTGGAGAAGTTTTCCCAGCTTATAATATACCCTTTGAGTTCATTTTAGACATCCAATAAAAATTTTAGACAAAAAATTCTCAAAGAGAATGAGTGATTTAGACCACATGATTCTCTAAAAACATTCAGTTTTTATTTACCAAAATCTGGACAATACTAAGACAGTGAAATTTAGAAAGAGATCCTGAATGTGTGTCTCATTTTTTGTTTTTCTTGATTTATTTTTAATTTGTTTGCATCATTTTGTGTAAAAGTGTCTCATATAACTGAGGCAGGCCTGAAAGTCAAAATTACCTTTCCTCTTATCTTAATGGTTTGGAGAGTTTATTTTATTCCTTTGATAGGTCTAATGTTTATATTGCAAGTATATGATTTGATATTTTGTTCTTGTATATGCTAATTCTTGCTTGTTGCATCAGATTTTAGTTTTATGTACTCAATCACCACTAACTCTCAGCCATCTGAAAGCTCAGGTCTCAACAGACAGGAAAAAACATTTATTTTATCTATATTGCTTGATTGGTTCATTAGCTGGTAGAAAATAATTACTTGAAAATATTGACAAAAGCTTGAGGGTACAATGTAATTTCTTGAGAGTTATCAGCAGTATTGCTCTAGGACTAGGCTTTTATCCATATTTATAGATCCTACATATACTAAAGTTCAAGTTATAGGGAAAGGGCATGGTAAACAGAATTGTTGGCACAAATAAAGTTTTGTTTTAGATCGAATGCATTGTTGAAGATATTTTGTGTGGTAGCACACACGCTAAAATATTTCAGTTTTCTGTCTTCAAAATCAGTAAAGCACACTGGCCCATAACTGACATTGGAGGTATCTGACTCTTTGTAACAAGGACTAGCGTTTAATTAAAAAAAAAAAAAAAACTTTCTGTGATTAAGTCCTTCACAATATTTTACAGTATCCAACTTGGATCCTAGAGCTCAATCTTCATATCTCACAGCTGCATGTAACTTCCATTGTAGGGATCCCATGCCATTGTCTGACCTTCTGACATCCCAAGTACGTGCATATGTGCACATGCACGTGCACACGCACACACACACACACACATACACAAACACTTAGCTAACAACAGGAAAAGTAATATCCTTTCGGAGAATCTCATATGCATGAATGATGTATTGAATTTCATATTTACTGTACCTTTGACTGAATGCATAAATCATAAGTGAAATGTTTATAATGAGTAATTCAAATCATTAAGCTGAAATTGCAAACTATGAAAATTAATAGAAAAACATACAATAAAATAGTCAAACAACTAAAAACTTTAAAAAGAAAATGCACTAAAATGACATAATTCTTAAAATAGCATGATATTGAAATGAGCACAGATGTATAGACCAGTAGGACATAATACAAACTGGGAGTGAATGTAAGCAAAACTTTAGTTTGAAATACTTCACAAGTTTTGCAGTGTGTATTTCATGTTGGTTTATAGCAACAAAAATATTATGCTACTAAGTTCATCTATCCAAGTATATTTTGGAGAGTGTTTTGAGTAGAAATGAGATATTACATAATACCGAATTAGTTTTCAGAAAAAGAGATCTGAGCCAGAGACATTGCCTCACTGTTCACTACTGAGGTTATACTGTGGGTAGAAGCAAGGGTTCTTTTTCTTGTGATTGTGTTGGGATGATGACATTGTAGAAGATATTCTCTGAGAGCCACCAGGTCTCCCCCTCCAGGGGACATGGTCAAATATGAGGCACCAGAGTACGTGTGAAAGTCATACCCCACTCTCCACTCAACTGTGGAGAAGAGGAAGGATAGCAGGTTACCAAGAAGAGACTTGATACCCTATGAGCATATACAAGGGGAGGAAATCCCCCTCAGGAACAGTCATAAGAGAGGTGAATAAGGGGAAAATGGGAGGGAGGGAAGAATGGGAGGATACAAGGGATGGGATAACCATTGAGATGTAACAAGAATAAAGTAATAAAAAAATAAAATAAAAATTACCTAACAAAAAAAAAAAAAGAAAGAAAGAAGATATCCTATGCTTTCTGAAAGAATTCATTTTCACATATTTTCCTGAATCAGCACCTGTCATTTTTAAAAACTATATTTTAGTATTATTTGATATTTTCAATTCTTTACATTCTATTTGCATTGTATCTATCTACCATTACCTCCCTCCAACAACCCTCTGATCTCTGCATTCCTCAACTCCCTCTCAATTTCATGTTCTTTGTTGTAGCTGTTTGTTATTAATAAGCCCCTAATTCAAATTAGTACAATCTAATGGGTATCATTAAGGAGCTATCTAGTATGCATGAGCAATCTACCAGCTACAACAACCCCAGAGGACAGTAACTATTCCTCAACAGCCATTAATGCCAACAGTCCTTCTGCCAAAGGTGGGGCCACTGGGTACATTGTTCCTGTGCTTGCTTTACTGTTTTCTTTTACTTTAATGCAGAAATTTGTTGGTTATTTACCATCACAATCCATTTCTGTACTAACTACTTTTCTTTTATTGTGATAAAATATTGTAATAACTAGAAAGTTTTTGAAGAAATGGGTTTATTTTGGCTTATAGTTCCAGATAGAATTTTATGATGGTGAAGAAGGCATAGCAAGGCAGTAGAAGCAGAAATCAGAAAGACTGTATTTCATCTGCACATCTGAAGCAAAAAGAAAATCAGTAAGCAGGACCAGGCAGGCTATCTACCATCATAGGTTTCCCCTAATGGCATGCTGCCTTCAGCACAACTCTATTGCCTAATTTCCATGACCTCCATTAACAGTGTCACCAACGGGTACCACAAGTTCAAACACATAAGACTTGGTGATTTTTTTCTCATTAAAATCAGAAGTGCAAAGAAAAAAGTATTCCAAAGAACATATCCTAAAAGGCACAGTTCTATATCTATACATTTATTTCCATATCTATACATTTATTTATTCAAAACTACTAACATTCATATTTGATCACAGCTAGCAAAACATGTTACTTTTGTAACTCTTATTTCACTCTGCCTTAGTCACCCAACTTGCTACTTAAACTGTTTTATTTTCATTTATTCTTAAGTCATTTTTGTTTAATGTATGTTCTTCTATAATTATTGCAAAAGACACCAGTATGATCCACAACACTGCTGGTCAATGTTTATGAAGTTAGCAGGCCCTACAGCAGGAGCTACTGATTCAGCTGTAACACTACAAACTGCAAGACATATAATATAATTCATAGTAATAAAAGTGCATCTTGCTGAGAGAAAGTCAGGCTTTTTAAATCACAGGTGCTAATGAGAACATACCTCCTGAGAACCAGGTAGCTACAGATTTTATGTAGATGTAAAGATATAACAGATACTACACTTGCTCTGAGTGTCTGGCAGTACTGTCAATGGACTTTCAAAGACCAGACAGAAAAACACTACATTTTAACACTTTTATTTTTGTATGTATTTAATTTTTTGTATGTTTCTGACACCCGCATTTTGATAATTCTTCCTACAAAAGGAAGTTAAGGTTTTTGATTCATAAACTATTTTGTCTGGTAATTTATTTTTAGGCAAAATAGAGCTTATGGGTAAGAAAGCCTCATATAGGTGATAGAAAAGTTTCTCTTAAGTCCCAACACACAACTGTTGAATCATAATCTGGCTTTTCTGTAGATATACTCAATGTGATGGTTAATTTTAGTAGTAAGTTTTCTGTAGCCTCTAGTCTCCTAAGAGGCAAGCCTAGAGCCTCAGGTAATAGAAGCCTAGAACAGGCTGGCCTTGTTTATTAATTATTCTAGGAGGACTCAGCACACTATTGGTGAAACCATCCTTGGGAAGGTAGCCTTGAAACATGTAAGAACACTATCTAAGAATGAGCCTGAAAGCAGCCATCAGTGTTCCTTCATGATTTCTGCTTCCGGTTCCTTCTTGAGTTCCTTCCCAGTCTTCCCTTGGTGATGAACTGTGACCTGGAAGTTGAAACAAATAATTTTCTTGCCTGAGTTAAGTTTGGTTATGGTGTTTTATTATAGCAACAGAAAGAAACTAAACTATACAAGTCTACCTCCTTAATGTGTGTGAAGAACTACATTATTAAACACTCAATGATATCTTTGTAGTTAATTCTTCTTGTAGACCCAAATACATTAGCATATAAAACAACCTTTATAACAAGGTATGATTTATGTTACATCACTCATTTATGTTTTATATCAATATAAATTTATAAGAAACTATTATCTCATATGATATTTAGAACAACAACCAATTTTATTTTTTAAAAATCCATCTAGTCAATCTATAAGTGTGTATTGTAATATGGTAGTCTTTTGTACTTACTATAATCATTTGAATGGAGAATGAATATTATATTTTATTTGGCTTTTGGTCCCAGTCTGTGCTTATATCTTTTTCGTATAAGGATTACTTTATATGCCTATAGGATTATAAAATAAATCCACCAATAAGTCATCTTTCATATATCAGTTAATAGAAATATGTTGTTTCATGACGATTAGTATATACATTTTTGATACCTCTGTAACTTGTTACATCAAAAATCATATAGGTAAAAATCATTTTAATTATTAAGACTCAGGATAGAAGGGCTGGAAGTATGGCTTAACTGTGAGGAGTACATACTGCTCAGCACTGAAAGCTATTTTGGTTCTCACATCAACATCGGTGATTCATGTAATACCAGATCAGGGGATCTGAAGCCTTCTTTCTGGATTCCCCAGGTACCTGAGCCCCCCCCCCCACTGACAGACACATATGTACACATATGTAAATATGAAATAGTTTGAGAGTCCATAAGTATTTTAACCAGTTCTTTAGTTACTTTGGATGAAATCTAAGAAAAAGAATGGCAGATATCTGGAAGCCAATTTCATGAGATGGCATATATTAAAAGGCTACGTAAGAATGACAACATGACAGGAAATTCTACTTACAATACATAATGATCAAGAAAACAGTTTCTTGAATATATTCTGTTCTTAGATGTCTATGCACTTTGAACTAGACACATTCTGGTTTCTGACTGTTTCTTTCATACAATATTTGATAATGTTCACTGCGCTGTTGTTTCCAACAGGAAAAGAAATTCTTAATAACATGGTTGTTCAAACAATTAGGATAGTAAAATCAAACCTGACATACAATGGATTGCATTTCATAGCTTCAGTTGTCAACTCTACACAAGTAGGAAGAGGAGAATCATTTGAGTTCCAAGATGGCAGTGCCTACCATGCATTGTATCTGATCTACTGCACAGAGACCAGGGCACAGACTGGGATTCACAGACTGCAAGAACTGGACAACCTTATATGAGTTAGGTCCCTCACATTTGCAGAGCACATGTGGGTGTGACCCAAGGTCAAACACCACCCATGGAGGTCCTGAATCTACTCTCTAGACTTTGGAAAAAAAACCAGCTGTGGACTGCAGCCAGCCTCTATAGCCCAGGCACAATATTTTCAATGGTGGAACACCAGAGCTTCTGGCCTGGAGAAGGCTCAAGAAAACAGGTTAATCTGTCCTTGGACACCCCACCTGCCCCATGCTAGTCCATGGAGAGCCCCAGAGGTCCAGGCAGCAGAAAACGTGGTACCCAGCAACAGTGTGCATGGTCTAGGTGGGTCTGGGCCAGAGGAAGGCAGCCAGCCTCAGCTGACCAAGCCTGCAAAACTGGGCTCATAGAACCTGGCCTGGACAGTCCCCATGGCCCCACAGTTGTGGGAGAATCTGGACAGCCTTGAGGGGTCAGGAATGGGGTCTAAGTTAGGGCCAAAACTCAGTGGGACTGAATTGCCAAAGGTGTGTAATCTAGACTGATCCACTATCTAAACTAGTTAGAGCAGAAACCTGACTGTGGGCCACAGCAGTCTGGGCCTGGAAAATTGGGCAGATAGAGCCTGGCTGGACAGTACACAGCCCTGCACGGACTACCATGCTCTTGAGAGAAATTGGAAAATGCTGATGGTTCTGGACAGGGTCTGAAATGTGGCCACAACTCAGTGGGACAGAATCACCACAGTCCTGCTGTCTGAACAGGTCTGGTGGGAAACTATCTACCCACCACAGCAGTCTGTACCTGCACAATTGGGCAGTTAAAACCTGGCCTGGCCAGTCCCCATGATCCATCAGGGTCTCTCACACACTTGGGAAGAGGCTGGACTGCCCTGAGGGCCAGGACAGAAAATGAAACTGTGGCCCCCAACACAGCTGGTCTGAATCTCCAGTAGCATGAATGGGATCAGGCAGAAACCTACCTCTGCTGACCCAGTCAGGAGCGTAAGGTGTAGAGCAAAGTCTCCTGGAGCAGAAACCTGGTCACCTGCTGGTTCTAGGGAAGAACTCCCTGAACCCTGTAGGCAAGGGCACATGACCTATAACCACTCACCAATATCCACTTGCAATGACCAGAGATGGACCCCAGAAGCTACCATACAACATCAGAGATAGCGAGATGACTAAAGGACAACTTAAGAATGCAAACAACAAAAGCAAAAACAACTTGGCAATCCCAGATTCCAGCTATCCCAAAGAAAGCAACCCTGAGAACTCAAACACAATCAAAATACAAGAAAATGACCTCAAATCCTTAAGAATGAAGATGACAAAGGAGAAAATGAATAAAATCCATAATCAAACACAGGAAGACTCAGACAAATAGGTGGAAGACATAAAAGAGGCCTATAGAGAGGCACTGGAAAATATTCAGGAAAATACAAAAAACCAGATGAAGGAAACCAATAAAAAGTCCAAGATGTGCAGATGAAAATGGAAACAGTGATAAAATCACAGACAGACGAAAGATGGGAACAAGAGACCTTAGAGAAGAAAGTAAATAACATGGAGGTGAGCTTCTCTAACAGAATCCAAGAAATGGAGGAATGAATCTCAGGACTAGAAGATACAATCATAGAACTAGAAGAAACCATAAAAGAAAACGCTAAATCTGAAAAATTCCTGACACAAAATATCCAAGAAATCAAGGACACCATGAAAAGACAAAGCATGAGAATAACAGGCATCAAGGAAAGACACCCAATTCCAATGTGCAGAAAATATTATCAACAAAGTCATAGAAGAAAATTTCCAGAATTTAAGAAAGGAGATGCATATATAAACATGCAAGAGGCCTACAGAACACCAAATAGAATAGACCAGAAAAGAACATCTTCCTGTGGCATAATAATAAAAACACAAAATACACAGAACAAAGAAAATATTAAAATAGGCAAGAGATAAAAGCTAAATACCATACAGTGGCACAACTATCAGAATTACACCTGACTTCTCAGTAGAGACCATAAAAGCCAGTAGGGCCTGCACAGAGGACCTACAAACCCTAAGATTCCACAGATTCCAGGCCAGACTACTTTACCATGTGAAACTATCAATAACCATTGATGGAGACAACAAAATATTCCATGACAAAAACAATTCAAACAGTTCCTTTCCACAAAACCGGCTTTACAGAAGTTACTAGAAGGAAAACTCCACCCCAAAGGGACAAGCCACAACCAAAACTACACATGAAATAGAAAACTACACCATCACAAACACACAACCACACCACACAAACTCTCTACTGTAACCAACATTAAAATTTAAGGGACTTAACAATCACTTGTCATTAATATCTCTCAACATCAACGGTCTCAGCTCTCCAATAAAAAGACACAGAATAACTGAATGGATGCATAAACAATATCCAACATTCTCCTGCATTCAAGAAACACATTTTATCCAAAAGGACAGACATTAAGTCAAGGTAAAGGTTGAAAAAATTATTCCAAGCAAACGGACACAAGAAGTAAGCTGGTATAGCCATTTTAACATCTAATAAAATAGACTTTCAACCAAAATTAATCAAAAGGAATGAGTAAGGCCACTTCATACTCATCAAAGGTAAAAATCAACCAACTTGACAGCACAATTCTCAACATCTATGCTCCAAACACAAGAGCATCCACATTTGAAAAAGAACTATTAAGCAAGCTTAAATCACACATCGATCCCCATACATGAATATTGGGAGACTTCAAACCCCACTTTCACTGAAGGATAGGTCATTGAAACAGGAACTAAGCTGAAAAATAACTACATTAACTAATGTCATGAATTAAGTGGATCTAACTGATACCTACAGAAATTTTCACCCAGACACAAAAGATTATACTTTCTTCTCTGCACCCCATGGAACCTTCTCCAAAATTGACCACATAATAGGTCACAAAACAAGCCAAAACAGTTACAAGGAGATTGACATAATACCTTGTATTCCATCAGCTCACCATGGGCTTAGGTTGGACTTCAACAACAGAAATAACAAACAGCCTACAACACATGGAAACTAAACAACTCTCTAATTAATGACACCTGGGTCAGGGTAGAAATAAAGAAAGAAATTAAGGACTTAATGAAATTTAATGAAAATGAAGGCACTTTGAAAGAGGTAATAAATGGAAAATTCCTACCAATAAGTGCCTTTATAAAGAACTTGGAAACATCCCACATAAGCGACCTAACAACACATCTGGAAGCCCTAGCAAAAAAAGAAGCAGAAACATCCAAGAGGAGTACACATCTGGAAATAATGAAACACAAAGATAAAATCAATAAATTAGAAACAAAGGAAAGAATTCAAAGAACAAACAAAAGCAGGAGCTGGTTCTATGAGAAAAATAAACAAGATAGATAAATCATTAACCAAACTAACTAAAAGGGAGAGAGACACTATCCAATTCAACAAAATCAGAAATGAAAAGGAGACATAACAACAGACATTGAAGAACTACAAAGAATCATAAGATCCTACTTTAAAGGTATATATGTCACAAAATTTTCTCCATATCTCTTCAATATAATTTTTGAAGTTCTAGCCAAAGCAAGAAGACAACAAAAGGAAATCAAGGTGATTCAAATGGGAAAAGAAGAAGTCAAATTATTGCTATTTGCAGATGATATGACAGTGTCCATAAGTGATCCTCAAAATTCCACCAGAGAACTCCTACAGCTGATAAAAGCCTCAGCAAATTGGCTGGATACAAAATTAACTCAAAAGTGTCATTAGCCTTCCTATATACAAAGGACAATCATGTAGAGGAAGAACTTAGGAAAATAACACCCTTCACAATAGCAACAAGCAATATAAAATATGTAGGAGTATCTCTAACTAAGAAAGTGAAGGAGTTGTTTGAAAAAAATTTCAAATCTCTGAGGAAAGAGATTGAAGATGACATCAGAAGATGGAAGGAGCTCCCTTGTTTGTAGATGTGAAAATAAACATAGTAAAAATGGACATCTTACCAAAAGCAATTTACAGATTCAATGCAATCTCTATCAAAATACCTACACAATTTTTAAAGATATTGAAAGATTAATTCTCAACTTCATATGAAAAACAAAAAACCCATAATAGCTACAATAATCCTGTACAATAAAAGATCCTCCAGAGGAATCTCCATACTGCATCTCAAGCTATACTATAAAGCAACAGTAATTAAAACAGCATGGTACTGGTGCAGCAATAGACTGGTTGATCAACGGAATCAAATCAAAGACCCAGAAATTAATCCACTCACACTAACGGTTAGTTGATTTTTACCAAGAAGCCAAATCTACTCAATGGAAAAAGGATAGCATCTTCAACAAATGGCACTGATCTAACTGGATGTCTACATGTAGAAAAATGCAATTAGACCCATATTTGTCTCCATGCACACAACTCAAGACCAAGTGAATTAAAGACCTCAACATAAAACCAGAGACACTAAATCGTTTAGAAGAAAAAGTGAAGAAAAGCCTGGAACACATGGGCACAGGAGACAATAACAAGAACAGAACACCAACAGCCCAGGCCTTAAGGTTAACAATTAATAAATGGGACCTCATGAGGCTGAGAAGCTTCTGTAAGACAGGAAACATGAAAGCCTACAGACTGGGAAAAGATGTTCACCAACCCTACATCTGACAAAGGTCTAATATCCAAAATATATAAAGAGCTCAAGAAATTAAACACCACCAAAACAAATAACTCAATTGAAAAATGGGAATCAGAACTAAACAGAATTCTCAACGGAGGAAAATCAAATGGCTGAGAAACACTTAAAGAAATGCTCAATGTCTTTAGTCATCAGAGAAATGCAAATCAAAATGACTCTGAGATTCCATCTTACACGGATCAGAATGGCTAAAATCAAAAATTCAAGTGACACCACATGCTGGCAAAGATGTGGAGAAAGAAGAACACTCCTTCATTGCTGGTGGGAATGCAAACTTGTACAACCACTTTCAAAATCTATCTGGTGCTATCTCAGAAAACTGGGAATAGGGCTTCCTCAAGACCCAACTATTCCACTCCTTGGAATATACCCAGAAGATGCTCCACCACACAAAAAGAAAATTTGCTCAACCATGTTCATAGTAGCCTTATTCATAATAGCCAGAACTTGGAAACAGCCTAAATGCCCTCCAGTTGAAGAATGGGTAAAGAAACTGTGGTACATTTACACAAGGAAATTCCAAAATTTGTGAACAAATGGGTGGAACTATAAATGAACATACTGAGTAAGTTAACCCAGAAGCAAAAAGACTCATGGTATATACTTATAATTGGGCACTAGCCCAAAGGGCATGTCCCACGAAAGACTTCACTTACCAGGAGATTGGGATAGATATGAGGACTTCCTACTGGAGCTCTATTTAAGAGAAATATAGGAGGTGGGGAAATAGAAGCATCCAAAGTGTCTTAGAAACTTACAAGAATAACATCGTGACAGGTGAATTGAGGATGAGGGATGTCTGCTCAAACTCTTGCACTAACAAAGAAAAATACACTAGTAAACATCAAACCCCTACTCTGATCTAGCCAATGTACAGGACATTCTCCACAGTTATGTGGAGAGTGGGGACTGACTTTGACATGAACTCGGGTGCCCCATATTTGACTACCGCCCCTTGGTGCAGAGGGCCTGTTGGTACTCAAAGAAACAATAAGCAGTCTACCAAGATAAAATTTGATAACCTATGACCATATAGTGGGGGAGGATGTTCCCCTTTGTCATTGACCTATGGGAAGGGAATAGGGTGAAGGAGGGAAGGAGGGAAGGAGGAATGAGAGGATACAAACGATGCGATAACAATTGAGTTGTAATCCGAATGAATTAATTAAATAAAATAAATAAATAAATAAATAAATAAATAAATAAATAAAACTAGGAAAAGGAAACTTCAGTTGATGAACTGTCTCTGTGTGATGGTCAGTGGGTACAGCTGTGGAGGCTTTTTTTTAATGCGAGATGCGTGTGCCCATTGTGGGTGGTGCCATCTCTAGTTTCTATGTTTTAAGAAAGGGAGTAGAATATGAGCCTGGAAACAAGGAAGCAACAAGCAATTTTCTTTCATTGGCTTTGCTTCAGTTCCCAAGCTTCATCAATGAAGGGCTATATTATGGAGTCAAGACAAACCATACCTTTCCTCTCCCAAATTGGTTCTGGTCAATTTTTTACCACAACAACGGAAAGTAACTTGAGCTGTATCCATACATTCATTCATTTATCCATATATCCATCCCATATCCATGCATCCCTACATATTCACATGCATACAGACCTGCATACGTAATATGAAATGTAGATGCATACATCATGACATAATGGTATATGTGATAACTATATTTTTTTCTTTTCTGGAAAAACACAACCAAAAATTTCATAATTTTTGATTTAAGGATTTCTGAACTATTTTTATTGTTTTTCCAAGAATAATTTAAAAGTTTTATATGTTGCCATGGGACATTTAGTTTATTTTTAAAATATACCTCAAATTAAAGCTTGTGATTACTTGCAGCTAGAATATATCATAAGGAAATTTTAAATGCCATATCTGTGCTAAGCAAACATAATGTCTTCTCCCACTGGCTAGGAGGTGATGTTGTATTACAGTTTCTTCAGAGTGTTACAAATAGGTTAGTGCTCCATTTTTCTGGGTGCCTAAAACTAAATCCAGCAACATTTCTAAGCAAGATATAACATCAAACTCTAAGAGAGAGAGAAAATTTTGCCCTGATTTCTTTGTTGGATTTTTACCTCTTTTGTTTTTAACAATATAGATATCCTTGACAAAAAAAAGAATAAAGAAAAGAAAGGAAAAAAGAGAAGAAAGAAAAAGAAACAATAAACCAAGGTAAAACTAGCCATGGCAGGCAGAAATATGACTTTCATTCCTTATGAAAGATGTCCATCTTACCAAATGTAATACATAATAAATTAATAGTTTATAAAAATTACTGAAAAATAAAGAATTTCATAGTTATTATTAAATAATTCTTACATATTTCCTGTCTTATGTCAAAATTGAGATAATATACAACCCTGATTTGATGCTACTTCTCTGATTTAAAGAGTGTATAGAAGAGAATTTGCAAGTCTCCCAGCTGACAGACAATAACTCATTCGAATGTCTGTGAATGATAGAATCCTTTTCAAATGAGTTCTACAGGAAAAACCACATTACTTGACTAGAAATATTGAATAATCAGAACTGTATTTGAAAAGCCATCAAATTTTCATTCATTCTAGCTCTACAAAATTCAAGTAGAGCAAGACTCATTCTTATTTATGGATATGTAATTTTCCAATTTTTGCAAGATCACTGAATCGTTTAGTTTTTGTGCTAAATCTTAGCCTGAGACATATTCTTTGTTATGTCTTATGCCATCCTGCATCTGATAACTTCTCTAAGTCTCTTCCTCTTTCTCTTATGACTTCAATATTATTCCAGTGCCACCTAACATGGAATAATTAGACATTTTGATGACAAGGTTGACTATTGTAGTCTCATTCCCCATCCAGTGGCAAAAGGGATGGGTAGGCATAAAGACAACTCTCTGTATGAGAGAGAATAATAAAATTTTAATGCAGTAGGAATGAAGCACTATGTGACTGCAGATGTAGCATTCCATTTATTTTCCCCCTAAGGAAAATATGTAGGAGGATGAGGAGAAGATTTAATTGATAAGTTCCATTGCTGCACAAACATGAAAGTCTGAGTTCAGATAACCAGGACCCTTGCATAAGGATACTAGAGTGAGAGCAGTTACCTGTACTCTGGAACTGAGTAGAGCAATATGAAGTTAGGAAGAAATGGGGATTGCTAGTTGCAAGCCTAGTTTAAAAAAAAAAAAAAAAACAGTGAGCTTCAGGTTTAGTAAGAGACCGTATATCAGAAGAAAAGGGCACAGAGCAATAGGGAACATTTTATATTCTTCTCTGGCCCTTACCCACTGTTATGCATATGTAACTACACATACAAATGGTGCTGGTCTAACTGAATGATTACATGAAGAAAAATTATCTTGCACAAAATTAAAGGCCAACTGGAATAAAAACCTCAACATAAAACCAGATACACTAAATATGTTAGAAGAAAAATTGGGGGAAAGCCTTAAACTCATTGGCAAAGGAGACAACTTCCTGAACAGAACAACAACAGTTTAATTTCTAAGATCAACAACTAATAAATGGTATTTCATGAAACTGAAAAGCTTCTGCAAAGAAAAGGACACTGTCAACAGAACAAAAAGACAGCCTACAGATTGGGAAAAGATCTTCTCCAGCCCTACATCCTACAGAGGGCTAATATTCAAAATATATAAAGAACTCAAGAAACTAAACAGCAACAAATCAAATACTCCAATTAAAAATTGGGGTACAGAGCTAAATAGAGAATCCTTAACTGATGAATATCGAATGGCCAAAAAGCGCTTAAAGAAATTTATCCTCATTCATCAGGGAAATGCAACTTTAAATGACTCTCAGATTCCATTTTATACCAGTCAGAATGACTAAGATCAAAGTCTCAAGTGACCACACATGCTGGCAGGGATATGGAGAATGGGGAATACTCCTCAAACAATGAGAATGCAATCTTGTACAACCATTTTGGAAATCAATCTGGTGCTTGCTCAGAAAACTGGCAATAGCTTTACCTAAAAACCCAGCCATACCAATGTAGGCTTTGAACTTTTCAAACCTACTTTATTTGGTGTTCTTTAATGCTGATTTCTCCCTTCCAACCCACCTACCGTAGATAGGAGAGAAAAGAGGTTAATTGGATCAGGAAAAATAGACCTTTTTAGACTTGGTTTCTTGGAGTGATTCCACTCTTCATTGTCAGCAGGATTCCAACAGATCCATTAAACAGCAAAGCAGCTATTCAGCAAAGGTAACTGCAACTGCAGCAGCTGGGACCTGGAGTAGCTGGGAGAACCCATAACCTTGAAGATTTCACTGGAACTATTCTCTCTATTAGTGTTTTGAAGGGCAGCTATGAACAGCCAAACAATAAGAAAGGATGCCAAAACAAAAAAGCATTTTCTTTTGGGCTCAACTATATATCTCCTCTCAAAGTATGTACTAGGATGTTTATCAGTTGGCAAAGATGATGTCTCTCCAAGAGGCAGTTCGTCTTCCAGTGGAAAAACATTATCTGTTCTCTCACAACTCTTTTTTCAGATAAAAGAAACACTACAAACACTCACACAAGTCTGTTTCATATCCTGCACTTAGCATTAACTAAAAAAAGTTTACATCCACTACATACCACTCCTGGGCATATACCTGAAAGGTGCTCTACTTTACAAGCAGCGCAATTGCTCAAATACATTGATAGCAGCTCTATTTATAATAGCCAGAATTTGGAATCAACCTAGATGACCCTTGACTGAAGAATAAATACAGAAATTATGGTACATTCACTCAGTGGAATATGACTCAGCAATTAAAAACAAGGAAATCAAGAAATGTGCAGGCAAAAAGATGGAACTAGAAAATATCATTCAGAGTGAGGTAACCTAGGCCCAGAAAGACATGCATGGTATACACTCACTTATAAGTGGATAGTAGACATATAATAAAGGATAACCACATTACAATCCATAGACATAAATAAGCTAAATAACAAAGGACTCCAGGGAGGATGTTTAATTTTCATTCAGAAGGGCAAATAGAATAAACACCAGAAGTGGGTTGAAGAGAGGGAACAGGAAGGAGACCAACATAGATGTCCTCTGAAAGACTCCACCTATCAGGGGATCAAAACAGATGCTAAGTCTCACAACCAAACACTGGGTGGAGCACTGAGAATAGTCTGGAAGAGTGGAGGGGATAGAAGAACCCAGAGAGGACAGGATCTTAACAAGAAGATCATCAAAGCCAACGAATCTGTACAAGGGGGTCTGTAGAACCTGTTGCTCCAACCAAGAACAATAATTGGGGAGAACTTAGATACCTGATCAGATGTAGTGGATGAACAGCTCATTCTCCACATGAATCCCCTAGTAAGAGGAAGAGGGGCTACTTCTGACATGGACTGTGATGACTGCTATTTGATCACTTCCCCCTTGGAGGTGCAATAAAGAAAGAGGATTCAGGCCATCCTAATGGAACCTGACAGGCTGGAGTCCGATGGTAGGAGGGAGGGTTCTCACTTCCAGAGGACTAGGTGAGGGGAATAGGGGGAAATAGGGATGAAGGGTGGGAATGGGCGGATATGAGCAAGGGGGTAATAATTGAGGCAGAATGAGAATAAATTATAAAAATTTAATAAGAAAACATAATGTGCTATAAAGAGATAACTGGTTAAAGAAGAAAGTTAAGTATGAGAGAGAGAGAAAGAGAGAGAGACAGAGAGAGAGAGAAAGAGAGAGAGAATTAGCATAGTGGGATTTATAAAACAAAATCCCTATCATCTTATGGAAATGAGGTGAAAATTCTGAAGAGGTAATATTTCTTACTGTGGAGGAAGATTATAGAAGAAAAGGAAGTTTAACTTTCTAAGAATGATGAAACTCTACAGTGCAACATCTGTGCTTTTTAGCACCAATTGTAGCTTTTATTTGTAGCATGACTTGATTACTACTTTAAAAAAAATAGATCTCATATGTTCCATATTAAATATACTTTTTAATTAAATTAAAATATCTCCATGGTGCATAATTAATTGTAAATTTGCATTTCAAAGAACTAAACTGCTGCTTTCTCAAACATAGAACAGTCAACTATCAGGGTAAAAAACTGTTCAGAGCACAAAGTTAAGGATGAAGCAAGCATTCCAAAGGGTGGGTCAACTAGGTTAATTTTCACAGTTGTGAGGCACTGAAAATGAAGTCAATACCAGAGTTCTCAATGGTTAAATGCCACACTAAATCAAATACGTAAAATAGGTGATTTAGGAAGTAGAACCGTTGGTGGCATGCTTTGGGTTTGTATACATTACTTTTTAAACTTGATATAATAATTAAAGTATGCCATGGAAACATCAGTTAAATTTAATGCTTAATGTGACCATTTCACATATCAGATAGCATCAGTACAATGATTATAAAATTAGGCACCACTTTCTGAATGCATTTCAAACATACTGCTTATTTTCTTTCCTGCCCCACAAAAGTACTGTAACACTCTTAACTTCATATTAGAAATTCATTGATGAGATAGTTAAAGGCTGATGGATTGAGAAGTCTCAGTTGGTAACATATTTGCCACGCAAGCATGAGGACATGACTTCAGATCAGCAGCATCAATGTAAAAACTGGAAGTTCTGGTACCCATTTATAGCCACAGAGCTCGAGTACAGAGGTCCAGTGACAGGGGTAACTCTGGAGCTCATTGGCCAAGCAGAGTAAATAATCAGTGAGCTTTAGTTTTATTGAGAGACCTTTTCTGGCCTCAAATACAATACTAAATAGAGAACTATGAAGAAACATATGAATGCCAGCCTCTGTGCACCTCACATATGTCTAAGTGTAAATGTGCATACTCACACAAAACAAGACCTGGATTACATGCCAATAAAGAAAAAAACATTTAAAGTTATTTATCTGTGCTAATTTTGCCATCAATAGAATATTCATTATTTTATGAAGTACCATATGTTCTCAGTTAATATTACCAAGTTATCATTCTTTACCAGAAAGTGGTTTGTGAATACAGGTGAATGGCATAATGAAATGAAATGGCATTTAAAAACGACTTAGCAGTCAAGAGAACATGTAACTGTTACCAGCACCCATGTTGAATGGCTTACAACCACTTACAAAGGAAGTCTAACGAACCGATCTGATTCTTCTAGCATCTGCAGGCACCCTCATGTACTTGGTAGTGAACTTTACCCTTTTGTAGCATTTAACATTTCATTTGATTTGTCAGTGTTTTGTATGAATGTATATCAACCTTTGTTCTGTCATTCATGTTGCAAAAGTGACTAAAATTATCTTGTATTTTAATGTTGTTTTGTATATTGAATTGTCCCTTAGTAATGTCACAATAGATAGTTCTTTGCCAATAAATTCTCTATATACATATATAGTATTTTCTAAAACATTCATAATTCACTACATACAATGTTTCTGTCATTAGTGAAAATGATTTTCATTAAATGCAGGATATATATTATAATTGAATTTGTCATAAGTATTTAGAAATATCAAAACCATCCACTTTTATAGCTCATTACAATAGCTCTAGTTAAATAATTTAGATAGCTGTAAATCATTTAGCTAAAATTTATGTAAATGTTTTGATAAAATAATTCTGCCCAATCAATTGGTTAGTGGTATTTCTTCCAATAAAACTAACAAAATAATATTTTGTATGTTTTAGAAAAACTGAGGTAATAATTATTGAATTTTTTAATTGTTACCAAAGTAAACCAAATTTTTCTGTATTATTTATGGAATAAAATTTATTGACATTTCAGTAAATGTAAATGTCAATAAAATAAAACTATATAATATCAATTAGTTAATTATTGAAGAGATAATTTAATTTACTGGTAAAATTTGCAAGCCTTCCAAGTATTTCTAACTTGTTATAGCTGTATTTTATTTTCTTTAACATTGAAGTTGCTGTTTTCTATGCCTTCTCAAATGTTGAAATAATAAATAATTAAAACAATGGAAAACACTTTCTATGATCTAGAATCTTTTAAGTAGCATAGCTCGAACAAATAATTAAGTTAAATTAGTAATTAAATTAAAACACTTAGTTTTATTTTTGCTGAGGTCTGGATACTTCAACAACTGCCTGCCTTTCCTCAGCTGCTGTGTACCAGCCCTTTGCAGAGTAAGGCAGTCATCTCAGTTGGATGCTCAAGATTTCACAAATGTTGTGGCTGGACTTTCTGCTTATTTTGCCAGTAAGTGTTAGTTTCCTAAACTCTTTCCATTGTGCTAACTATTGAGACTTTTGGATGCACAGGCCATATTTCCCTCCCCAGGAAGGAGCCAGAAGTGCAGGAAAAAAAATATCCTGCTTATTCCACAAAGAGTTATGGGACACTTGGGGGTCAGAGGCATCCGTGAGTTCTGTTGAATTAATGACACTGGTTCTTTCCCTATTTGTGGCATAGGAGCCTTGTCACAAAACAAACAAAAAACTTTTGTCTACATGGATGAGTCTGGAACATACCATGCTGCCATTTCTTGTTAAAATTAATAGATCATTATGTTTCAAAGTACTTTAAAAAATTATTTTAGTTTTAGTTATGTGTATTTGTGAGTAAGATGAATGTGTAGAGAGTTCAGTGCCTATAAAGACTGGAAGAAAGTGTCAGAACCTTTAAAGCTGGAGTTACAGGTAATTGTGAGCTGCCCAAGTGCATCAAAACTGAGGTCCTTTGAAAAAGCAGAACATTCTCTTAACTGATAAGACTTCTCTCTGGCCCCAGATGATCACATTTGAAATTTCCACTTACCCACATGTAGATAAGCAAAGATTTCTTTTCAAATCTCATGTAACCAGATACTCTCAAATGAAGAAGGAAATTGACAGTAACTCTCATACTTCATGTAAGTTCCCTTATCTGTACACTCTAAATATGCTCATTAGTTATAGAAGATTTGAGGCACTATTTTCTCAGAAATTCTACATGGATTATGATATAATCTATTAATGAAGCTAATTTTCCTTTTTAATCTTCATGTTTCAATGTCACTTTTGTTTTCCAGTGATGTGTAGGAATGGCGTTATGCTTAATAGCAGTAGTAAGAGAGGGGCCTGGACAGATGGCTCAGTGGTTGAGAACAAGGATAGTTCTTCTAGAGGTGCTGAGTTCAATTTTCAGCACCCACATGGTGGGTCACTTTATCTGTAGTCCCATGGGATTCAGTACCTATTTCCGGGGTGCAGATGTACCTGTAGACAAAACACCCATATACATAAATAAATATTTTTAAAAGAGTAGTAAGAGAAATTATCTTGATATTTTTAAATTCTACTTAATCAGAAGTGAATATATTTTTAGCTTTTCAGAACATTTTTCTTTTAATGTCTGGACAATTAATCTAGCAGAGCCCACAGTGTTGGGAATATGAAGGATCCTGTATCATGTTCATCATGCAGAGTGACGGGCATTGTGAAAATGCACAGCAATTTTCTGAGTGTTTCTTTGGAGTTTGTGATGCTTTCAGACATTTTATGATGCACTTGAAATCTTATGTAAATAAAAATTAAATTATCCAAAATTAATTCACATGAAATCTTTGATCATTTTCCATTATCAAAGTAGTACAACCAAAAAAAATAGAAAGAACTGTAAAGATTTTCACTTAACAGTTTTGGATATTTTCATTGAATTGTGTAATTTTCAGTGTGTTAGGAGACCACTGACCATGTCCCCTGGAGGGGGAGACCTGGTGGCACTCAGAGGAAGGACAGCAAGTAGCCAAGAAGAGACTTGATACCCTATGAGAAAATATATGGGGACGTAATCCCCCTCAGGAACAGTCATAGGGGAGGGGAATAATGGGAAAATGGGGGGGGGGAGGAATGGGAGGATACAAGGGATGGGATAAACATTGAGATGTAACAAGAATAAATTAATTTAAAAAAAGGAAAAAAAAAAAGGCTCAGTTGCCCATAATCATGCAGCTCCCAGAACAGCTCTTATACAGAAAACAAGAAGGAGTCACGGTCATTCAACTAGAGTGTCAGATGCAATGTTAAAAGCTAAAAATGCCCAAAATTCCTCCATAAAATGTAGAAGAAAGCATCCAAACATCCAAGGAGGCTGGAATTCTGTATTTGATTTAATTAGGGTTATCGCATGAATCCAATTGTGCCACAGAAAAGAGCCTGTAGCATAGTGCATTTATGAAGGCTATAAGAAATATTTTTGTGTGGGAAGTACAGTTATTCATGTGAGGAATATTTTGTTTGGAGAATGTAACTGCAGCTTGTTCGCAGAATCTCTGTGACATGATCAGCAACAACAAGGCTTCATTGTCAACCTTCTTAACTTCCTACTTTCGCTGCTGCACTATTAAAGAGATACTCTAAATCGTCCAAGAATAAAGTTGACATATTGCAACTATCTAATGATCTTCTAGAGATCTGGTGTTTTTATTTTTCCTACAAGTCCAATTTCCTTGTAAATAAGCTCAGTTCAACTTGAGGCATGCTGGAGATATTTAGAATACACAGTAAAGGAAATATTGCATAGAGGTCTCACATTACCATCAATTGCTTTCTTCATATGTGAGGATAGAAGCCTATGAGTTGAGTCAATTTTTCAAGTAAATGACAATATGGGGTTATAAATGTTCTTACTCAGATTAGGTGTCTCTTGGAAGATCATTTTGTTGCTGTCCTTACAGGTCCATGCATGCGTGCATGCGTGCATGCGTGCATGCGTGCCTGTGTGGGTGAGTGTGTGTGTGTGTGTGTGTGTGTGTGCGTGTGTGCATTCTAAGAGACCTCCCAGACCATAGTAAGCCCTCAGACTTTAGCAAAACTGACACTGTTATTGTGTTATGGAAGTATTATTCAGGCCTTAGAGCACAGCACAAGGGCAGCCAACACTTGCCAAAATGAGAACAAAGAAATAATCTATCAAAGTGTATAGCTCTGGGAAATTCCCTTAATGAACTAACCTTGCTTTTTCCCTTCTATACCTCTGATTCTGGCTAATCATTCTTGCTAACTGAGGTGTGGAACCCCAGGATGTAGTTTTCTATGCTTAAAGTTAAACATGAGAAAGGTTAGGAGCTACACCACTGTCCCAGATGTCCCGCATAGTTCTCAGATGGATAATAACTTTCCATTGGCTTATAACTGTGTCAAAGTAGTCTTCTCTGAATAGTCTAGTCATAAAAAGCTCGTGTGTGTGTGTGTGTGTGTGTGTGTGTGTATACATGCATGTGTGTGTGTATGTGTGTGTGTGTTGGAGAATTAGATCCCTGGTACTGAAGTTACAGGCAGTTATGTGTTACTCAGAATGGATAAATGAGTGCTCTGAGCCAAACTTTGGTCCTCTGCAACAGCAGCAAGAATTCTTAATTGCTGAGTCACCTTTCTAGCCTGTGGAATCACCCTAAGCTGTTTTTATAATAGAAATATAAAGACTATTAAGCAGAAAGGACTGTTTGGTCCATAGGGCCCACTGCATTGTATGGAATCTTCTAAATGATGCTCTCCACTTCTAATACTCTGAGTTGCCATTCCTAAATCAAGGATGTTTGGAATTTCAGTTACTCAATCTCTTCCTTTAGATGTGATAAATTACATCCATTATAGTTTGCTGCCACAGATTTTCACAAATAAATTATGTTCTATATTTTTCTTCTGGGAAGTGAAGATCAATCTCTTCACTATAGTTAGGATGCTGGTGGAATCAAGTAACAAGTGTATCCAAGTACAGCTTGGAGAAGAGATGGATTTATTAGGATCACTTAATGAATGAACATTGTGTACATTACAGGATTCACGGTAATTTAAAAACATCTGTACCAGTAAATAAAGCCTCACCTCAGCATGAATGATGACATCACAAAAGAAGCGAGTCCCATCCTCAGCTAGCTTCCTAGGTTTACCTATATACTCTAGTGACTCCTAGAACCAAAAGTACCTGACGAGAGGAGAGATTGATGGCTAGATGGACTGCAGCAATATTCTCCTAAGAGGAAAAGTTAACGGCCACATTGTTGTAAGTGTAGCTAACACAGTTGGATTTTTTTTTTTTTTGTCATTGGTAGCAATTGGAGGTAGAAATTTACTAAAATAAACAAGGAAGGAAGAGGAATGAAAGAAGAAAGAAAGAAAGAAAGAAAGAAAGAAAGATCAAAGGAAGGAAGGAAGGAAGAAAAATTGAAAAAGTCCTAAAGAAATGTAACAAAATTCTTCCTTGGATAAAAGTTGAAAGTTCCCTTAGGTTTATTATTAGCCTCTTTCATGCTGTAGGCTAGAGATGCCAGAAGTGTCCCAATCAAGAATGCCTTTGGTTTCACCATAGAGAGAAGCTAGAGATGCCACAAAGAGGGTTCTCTTCTTCCTTGCTATCTTCCCCTTTCATGTAATCAATATTTATTATTTTACTGAAACTTACCTCAGAGCATCTGAGCACTTGGAATGGACACCAGGTTTCCCCTCATTTCTGCCATCCAGCATGCATCATCAGCCTCAAGACAGTGAGCTTTTATGGTCACCCCTTCCAGGGAACCCTTCTGCTGAACCGAAACTCTCCTGGTGCTTTCTCTTAAGCTCCCTTAGGTAAAATATTTCTTTCTAAGCACACCTTTTGTGACCTATGAATTTCATTCTTCAAACTCACTGGACAAAATGCCACTAGTTCAGGTATCTTTAAGCTTTTGGAATCCACCTCCTCAAGACAAGTACAGAAAATGCCAAGAGAAGCTCCACTGCTTTCAAAACAGCTAAGACGCCACATTAGCATGAGCACAGGGCCAAGGTAGCCCTACAATTATGATGGTTGTGTGAAGTACACAGGAAGTGGCTTCAGAATGACATACTTCACTGGTCTTTTATAAGGGTGCCACTGACGTGACTAGGCAATGTATGCAAAGGGTAAATTAATTCAATTTCTCTTAAAATTCTGAATACTTTTCAGCTTTTTTACCTTGTTGGCCACTATTGAATCCAGATTGCACTTTTCCAATCATGCAATGACAAGACTCAAAACAGAGCCTGCACATCAGATGAAATAAAAATAGCTAATTCTAGAGCTAAATACAAGTTGTCATAACCATGAGAGAAAGATTAACATCATTCCACAATATATTTCAATATGGTAACAGTTCCATGAGTCTTTTATAGTAACATAACAAAAACACTTTTGAAATTCATTTATGGAACCCTCAGGTTGGTGGCTTCCAGCAAAATGGGGCAATCTCAGCTAGCAAACTTAGATGTCATGGGAAAATATTCTTGAGTTTTAAATTGGTAGAAGTTAAAGAGTTCAAATAATTTACATGATTGTCACAAAGAAGATAGGTCCTACACAGAGATGAGAAAGAGTGCTTTTAGGGATGGATAGCCCAAGATAATTTTGCTAAAAACCTACAACATTTCAAATATCCATAATCAATTAAGTTATGACAAGCTAATCAGCTTTACAGATGTGCATGTAGCTTATATTTCTGGGAACCTCAGTTAATGGCGAAGAGAATACAGTAACTTAACTATCGATCTGGTCAAGGGTGTCTCCCTTCACTTCTTTCCCACCCTTTGCTGCCTTCCATTTTCTTCTTTTTTCAGAAGAAAATGGTATCTCATTGACATATTTGATCTGGTCCAAATTTTTATCTCTCTTTACCCCAGCATTTGTAATCCCTATTTTGATTACATTTTCTAATGGATTTTAAATGAAATTTGAACAGTTAATGTTATAAAACTGCATCCTATATCACTGTTCAGTCTTTAGATTCTCAGCCTTCCTCAATGAACACCTAAAGTTTTATATGGCCAATCTGAAATGGCTTTGTTTTAGTTAGGGTTTCTATTGTTGTGAAGAGATGCCATGACCACAGCAAATCTTATTAAAAAAAAAAAAAAACATTTAATTGGGGCTTACAGTTCAGAGGTGTGGTACATACAGTCATCATGAAAGGAAGTATGGCACCATGCAGGCATGCAGGCAGACTGCTAGTTCCCATGAACCAAAGAGCTAAGAATGCTGCCAGGTAACAGAGAAAGACTATAGCAGAAGGGTCCCCAGTTTTCTGTCACCCTTGTATCTGAGGTACCCATCAATGAATTTAAATATATCTTTTTTTATTAATTTATTATAATTTATTCAGATTACATCCCAATTGTTATCACCACCTAGCTACTATCTTCCTTTTCCTAGCCTCCCTCCCACTTCCGCCCTATTCCTCTCCCTTAGACCTCTGACAGAAGGGTACTTCTTCCCCCATCATAAGACCACAGCCTATCAGGTCTCATCCAGATAGCCTGCTTCCCCTTCTGCTGTGTGTACCTACTGGACCTCCCGACAAAGGGAAATCTGGGGGTACACACCAGAGTTCATATTAGAGGCAGTTTCCTCTTCCCCCACAACCATAGGGAATGAGCTGTCCATTAGCTATATCTGAACAGGGAATCTAGGTTTACATCAAGCATTGTCCTTAGTTGGTACAACAGGTTGTCCTGAAACTTCTGGGTCCTTAACTCCCCTCAACTCTTCTATACCATTCTCAGAGTACAAGTGCCTGTCTTGATTCCCCTGCTGGGTGAAGTCTCTCAGAGGATTTCTATGTTGGGCCTATTTCTATGCTACTCTATCACACACTCTGGGTACCTTCTGCACTATGTTCCATGAACTATCTGATTTAATTAGAAAGATAATTTCAGGATTAGGTAACCGAGGGGACTCCAGAGAAAGTCCCATAACAGGACCTGGTAGAGAATATGTTGAATCAAATGATTCTTTTCTCTCAGATAGAGTACATGAAGTTGAGTGAACGAATCACAAGTTATCATTTAGTATTTCAAAAATCTCAGTATCTTTATAATTCTTCCTAACTAAATAATATTCTTTTGTAGCTTCATACATCTATACAATTTATTTTTGTCATATTTAACCCCTATCACTTAGTTTTAACTCTTCCCAGTCTGTGCTTCATTGTTACTTTTAATGAAAAGTACTGAGGTCATTTGTGGTCTATATGCACGTGTCAGTTTAATACTCTACCCATTTAGCAGAGTGCTAGTATGTTTTCCCATAGAACTCATGACTGTTGGAGTCATAGGGTCTTAGACCCAATAATGTTGTCAGATATGGACTTCTTGTGGAGAAGGATTTAGATCCAATCAGAAAGTTGATGCTTATTTTGTTCATCCCATTATTTGTCCACTAGTCATGTCTTTCCAGGTTAATTGTTATTGTAGCCCTCAAGCTTCACAGCTGGATGCTCTTCAAGTAGCATGTACAGTACCTTCCAGTATGATGAAAGTTACCCAGTATCAATGAGGCTTCCAGGTGAGTACCAGCTTCATCTCTCCACATTCTATGAATCATGATGGTCTATCTTCTATAAGAGGGTATTCCCATCAAGTTCTGGCAGCTTACTTAGAACAGTTGTCTGTAAGTTTTGATACTCTGTGAAACCTCATTAGCCAACAAATCAAAAATGGGAACTAATTCTTGGTACTGGGCATTATATTTGTTAGACTCTTTTGTCTAGTTAGGTTATCTTGTTACATGAAAACTACATTTTAACGCATTTTTATTATGCAGTTTTTATTTTTTACGTGTACATTTATATTATTACACATATATACAATAAACTACCTATAGCAAGAAGAACCATGACACAATCAGGAATTGTATAAATGTTTCATTCTTAGTGTTTTGGCTATTTGGCAGCCTTGAAGAAACCATCTTTTCTATTTTGTTGCATCTGAAATTCTGAATGTAAATCAATCTCCATCACAGCTTGTCATTGTCAACTTAAAACATCTATCTAGACCTAAAAACATCTTAACCCCTAAACAACTAAGCTTATTTGTAAAACTAAGCTACCTGGTCTTCAACCCTATCAGAGACTTAAGAAGGAATAAACTTGATTATCTGAGTATTCCAGGAGTGCATGTTAGTAGCTTTCCAAATAAGAAGATGACAGAGACAATTTTTTACCTGCATAGTCACCCAAAATCTCTATAACATTGGGCATCTTCTTTCGCCTTCTGTCCCAATATAACTGAGAGACATATTTATGAGGCAGGAACTATTAAGGAATTGTTTACCATGCCTTCCAGAATTTGGCCATCGACTCCCAGCAGCCAGTGTTCTTAATCAATGATCCAACTCTAAAATCCCTCTTACATACTCAATTTTCACTTGACCAATTTTCAATAAATAATTATAGACATAGACAGAGCACTCTCTCACACAAGTATGTGTCAGAGTTCATAAAAGCATTTAAACACTTTGGGTAGTGTTAATGAATAATAGAAAAATCTGTCAAATTAATTGATACTTAGCAGAAATGTTGCTAAATCAGTGGCAATAAACTACAATCCCATGTATCCCACAAGTCATGCAGTGTAATCTAAATGTAATAACTCATATTTCCAATTTTATTTCAGAAGAACATGACAGGAGGGAGTACTACAGAGTCATGGGCAAGGTAATTAATTGCACAACTTAAGAAAAATGTGAACTTCTGAGGCTAGAAGTTGATGACTTTTGGCCTAGATTAAATGCAGAAAGTACTTCTCATTTTATAACAAAGGTAAAGAATTAGAAAGGGACCCTGTTGACTATGTCACTGTGGCAGAATTTTCAGGTGGTTTTTACCTTCATTAATAGACCAGCTTTCTCTGCAGACATGCAGTGCTGTTTGTCAGCATAGCTCATTAGTGTCAAAATACAAAAATAAGGCTTGAAAGATAACTCAATTAGGAAAGTTTCAGGCACAAGCAAGAGGACCTGGGTTTGAGTCCCACTTTAATATCCCAGTGCTAGGGAGATGGAAGTGGGCCAAATGCCGGAGCTCACTAATCTGAGCTTTATCTGTGAGCTCCGTGACTAACAAAAGAGTATACGTCAACAGAAAATGATGGGCAGCCCCAAGGAATGATGCAAGAACATATACTTCGCTTTCACATGCAAAAGCACACAAATGTGCACACCATGATACTTCAAAAGCTAGAAATACCAAAACGCCCATCAACAAAGATGGGTACAGACAACTGTGTATACTCATAAAATATAATTATGTTGCAATGGAATTGACACTACTGCATGAGCTCATGTGGCTTAGACTCACAAACATAAGAAGGTGTTGGTCATGATATACAATGTGTACTACAAGGGTGATGTATATTAATTCAAATTAAAAATCTAAGTCATCATGTTGATATATTTAGGTATATACAAAGAGAGGGTGAATATCTGTGTCCTAAAATAAATGATAAGATAGCAATATATTGGGTTAAATGAAGAACAATGAATGTTTGAGAAGTTGCATTAAGGAGATTTTGGGGAACTACCTATAAGCTTTATGAAAATATATAGTGACTACATCAAAGTTCTTATTGTATTGACTCTTAAAATTGAAGCATTTTTGATTTGTACTTATTTGTTGTGAGTGTCTTATTTTGTGATTAGCAAAAATGTCCACAAGAGCAGAAGTATCAGCAGCTTTAAGCTAAATAGAAGCAAATCGTCATCAATCCCAAACCAGGAACAATAAAATACTTACACATACACACACACACACACACACACATATACACACACTCAAATTAGCTTCAAATTAATATCTGTAAAGACAACCAAAACATTTTTTATGTCTGTATATTTTATTTTATTTTTTGAAGTTTTAAAAGGTTTATTAATGTCTTATCCATACCTAATAAGAATAGGTTTAAAAGTGAATCATTTTTAAAAATAGTTGCTCGAAAATTTATCTGTGTTTTCCTAAAACATGTTTACTTTTAACACATTTACATCATGGATTCATATAGTAGTTAGTTAAATCATATACATATAATAATATGTATAACTAGACAAATAAATAACCAATGCAAACTGACTAAACTAAATATATATTTAACTTGTGGGCATTATGGCTACAGGGCAATGCAAACCATATTGTACCACAACATTCTTTAGGTACCAGTTTACTTGAGCATAAAAACATGAAGAATGGTAATATATATTGGTTTATGTGTGAGGGCTACCAGGGAGATCGACATTTTGGTGCATTCAGTGCAGAGTGATAGGGGGAGAGAGAGACAGACAGACAGACAGACACAGAGACAGACAGACACAGAGACACAGAGACAGACAGAGACAGAAAGACAGAGAGAAGGGGTCTTTTTGGAATAGGTATTTGAAATATGCATAAGTTTTTACATTGAGACAGGAGAAGTTGTTACCACACTAATCATGTGAAACATCTGAAATCTCAAGAAATGGTCCAATACAACCAATGAAAGTTATCAAACATAATTAGTATGATAGGCAGATTTGGGCCCAGGGGTCCCGCTCAAACTAAGGCACCAGCCAAGGACAATACAGGTGGTAAACTTTAAACCCCTGCCCAGAACTAGCCAATGGGCAGAACATTCTCCACAGTTGAGTGGAGAGTGGGGTATAACTTTCACACGTACTATGGTGACTCACAATTGACCATGTCTCCTGGAGGGGGAGGCCTGGTGGCACTCAGAGGAAGGACAGCAGGTTACCAAGAAGAGACTTGATACCCTATGAGCATATACAGGGGGAGGTAATCCCCCTCAGGAACAGTCATAGGGGAGGGTAATAAGGGGAAAATGGGAGGGAGGGAAGAATGGGAGGATACAAGGGATGGGATAACCATTGAGATGTAACAAGAATAAATTAATAAAAAAAACAAAAAAAAAAAGAAAAAATAAATAAAATATTACTCACAGAAAAAAAAATAAAGAATGTCCAAAAATCTATCCAATGTTGTCACTATCAAGTGATTCTCTATTAGGAAACACAAAGAGGTTAAAGTGAAAATACTTACACAGAAATGAAAGCATTGTTGAAAACAATACACCAAAGTGTCATTAAGAAATCATGGGAAACAAAGACTATGTGTCAATCATAACATTGTTATGAGGTGAACAAAGGCTGAAGAGATTGCTTTGTTATTAAGAGCACATATTCTTTCAGAGGACAAGAGTTAGGATCCCAGATACACTTTAAGCACTTTGGGCAGCTCACAACTACCTGTAACTTTAAATTTAGGGGATTGTATACCCTCTTCTGTCCTCGTCAGGTACCTACACTCTCTTTATACACACACACACACACACACACACACACACACACACATCACAGAGGCACACATATATAATTTTAAAATTAATTTTTAAAGTTTATTTGTTTATTTATTCACTTTACATCCCCGTCTTAGTTTCATCTCTCCTCACCCCCCAGTACTACCCTCCTTCTCTCTCTCCCATCCCTCCTAAATAATGTATGTAATGAACAATTCATTAAGTACCAAACTATTACACTTCAGAAATAAATATGAAATACTCAGTTTCCATCAAACTGAGCAGGATGAGAAAATTTTATCATATGAATAATGTTACAGTTGTTTTCAGGTCTGAAACATACTCTTCTAAAATGTACAACTTATAGTCCTCACATTGGAAGAATAAATGACAGATTCACATTCCTTAGCGAGTGAAAATTCAATTAAATTTCCAGTGTAATTCATATTTGTCATGAATGATGCTTTGTAAGTTTGCACTGCATATTATAGTATGAAATTAAGAACAGAATATATTGATATGAGAAGCACAAGAAGACGAAGAAAACCAACGTATAATTAAGTCTAAGTAATTGTAGAGAACTCCAATGAGAAGCTTAATGTATCTGTTAAGGATTACAAAAATAGAAACTAACAATATTTTTTAAATGGAATTTCTTTTTTTTTTCTCAAACAAAACAAAGAAAAATGACCAAGAGAATTTTAAAAGTGCAATAAACAAATTTATATTAGGCTATTCATTTATTTTCTTTTATTCTTCTCTCACACATTACATCTTGAGTGCATTTTTCCCTCCCTCCAATCCTCTCAGCCACTCCTCACAACCTCCTTTATTTCTCAGATCCACTCCTTCTCCATTTCCCTTCAACAAAAAGAACAATACTCCCAGTGATATCCACTCAACACATCCTAACAAGATTCAATGACTAGATACAAACCCTCATATCAAGACTGACAAGGAAACCTAATAGCAGTAAAAGGGTTAAAGATTCAGAAACAGCGTACTCCCCCTCTTAGGAGTCCTACAAGAACAAAAATCTACACAACCATAAGTTTTGTGCAAAGGTCCTAGCTCAGAACCATACTGTTTAGTTGCTTCAGTCTCTATGAGCACATATGAGCCCTGCTTAGTTGATTCGGATACTCATGTCCTCTACCTCTCTGGCTCCTACAATCCTTCTATCACTTTTCTGCTGGGTTATCTTTACTTAGTGTTTGGCAGTGGGTACATTAGTCTGTTCCCATGAGTCGTTGGATGACACCCATCTGATGGAAGGAGGATTAGGCACCAATCCATGATAGGTATAGCAGAATATCATTAGGAATCATTTCACTGATTTTTGATGGCTGGTGAGGTTTTGTTTGTTTGTTTGTTTGTTTTTGTTTTTGTTTTGTCTATAATTCTTGACTCTATCATATGTCTCTTGGCTACATAGCCCCTGTTTTCTGGCTATCCAGGCAGTTTCAGGCACGGCCTCTCTCTCATGTTGAGATTCTCAAGTTGATCCAGCCAATGGTTCACAAGTTCTATGCCACCATTGCCCAAGCACGTCTTGCAGGCTAGACAGAAGGTTTTTGTGCCTGGATCCATGTACCATTCCCATTGGTAACAGCCCTGCCTTGTTATAGAGTATGGCCAGTTCTGGTTCTGTATTTCCCATTAATAGGATACCTCACTGGAGTCACTCATCAATTCCAGGGAGTTTGCACTGCTCTAGGTTTCTATACTGTATGCATATGCCCTCTAATTCCAGTTTTCTCTCCTTGTGTTGGCTCTTTCTGTTCCTCCCACCACTGAACTGATCCCTCCTGTTGGCTGCGTTTAGCATCAATAAAAGTAGATATAGATTATTAAAGCAAAAACAAACAAAAACCCCAAGTGCACTAGCATTAAGCTGAAATGATAATAGTGTTTCAGCAAGATTTAAAATCTAATCCAATAAGATTAAAAAAAAATCTCTACGCACTTTTGATGGAAACAAAAGCCTAACAATACATCTCTTAGATGGAGAAGGACAACAAATATTCACAGTGGGAATATGATATAATCCTTTTTCAGAAATAGGAAGATTAAGGCAATAAAATTATTTCAGATCATTTATGGAAACTAATAAGGCTATAAGCATATCTGGTCACATTTATAGCTATTGAAAGTTTTGTGAGTGGATTCGCAAATAAAATAAAATAAAATCTTTATCATATGCTATAGAACTGTACATATCCATGTCCTTAGAGATTACATAGAAGTGAGAGGCTTGTCTCCAAGCCTGCAGATCTGGGATGGATCCCAAGAACCTGCAGGTGGAAGGAAAGAAGGACTGCTGCATGTTTTCCTCTGACCTCCACAGCAATGGCCTGAGAAATCTTAGCAAGTGTCTCTGCCTGCTGAGCATCTCACCCGCTCACTTAAACCAGGCTGGTCTTGTACTCTCTATGTACTCGAGAATGACTGACTTTGAACTCTAGAGCACTACAGCATCGGCCCTTGTACAATTATTGCTGTCTTCATATTTCTATTACACAGAGTCCATCCTATCTTTTCTTTCCACATGAGTGTAATTTGAGTAAGTTAGGTTCACCACACTGTCATACATCTTAAAGGTCTGAGAATTAACATAATAGGAAGGTAATTTTGGACAAGGGTGTTTCCTATGCAACTTAAATATTTCAGGTAACAAGTGTGAAAAGAGATGCCAACACACCTGAAGTTTTGAAGAGTTTTCTCTGGCTCCAAAGTCAAGGGAAGATAGCAAATAGGGAGAGCATAAATGATTTACTAAAAGACATTGGCTGGACCTGGAGGAGGGATGGGTAATGCTTGCTTTGAAGTAAGTGGGCTTCAAAAGCACATAGAGCTGCAAATGGATTGTAACTAAGCTATAGGGATGGTTATCAGATAGGTAGTAGGTACAGGTACAAATGATGATGCAGGCCCAATCCTAACTGAGTAATATAAATAAATGGAGGAGTGACTCCTGAGGGCACAGTATACAGTGCATTTAAATATATATCATTATGTTGGCTGTAAATAAACATGCAGACCTGTGTTAGTTTCTTGTCTCATTTCTGTTTCAAAACACCTGGAAAATGCTATTTAAGGATTTATTCAAATTCAGGGTTAGAGGGATGAGAAGGCTTGATAATGAGTGAGAGCCACTTTAGCTGTGCCTGCTATAACATGAGGTAGCTGTCTACAACAGTGTCTACCATCAGATCAGGGGCATTCAAATGCTAGTGCTCCACATGTTCTCCTTTTTACTCTGTACGAGACCCAGTCTATGGGATAGTAATGCCACCATTTCAGGGTAGGTCTTTCCTCCTCAATCAAACCTCTCCAGAAGCACCCTCACAGACACACTGGGAAGTCCAGATATTAGGAGACTATAAACCCAGTGAAGGTGAACATCAAGAAAACCATCATGGAGGACATCCTATTGGGACTCTAGGTAAGAGAATCATGGGAGAAGGAGGAAATAGAAGAATCCAGAAGGTCCTAGAAGCCTACAAGAAGAACATTATGACAGTGGATCTGTGCCCAAGGGTCCTGCTCAAACTATGGCACCAGCCAAGGACAATACATGCAATAAACTTCGAACCCCTACTCAGATCTACCCAATGGACAGGACATTTTCACAGTTGAGTGGAGAGTGGGGTCTGACTTTCAGACAAACTCTGGTCCCCCAGTTTGACCAAGAGGAGACTTGATACCCTATGAGCATATACAGGGGGAAGAGGTCCCTCTCAGTCACAGTCATAGGGGAAGGGAGTAAGGGGAAAATGGGAGGGAGGGAGGAATGGGAGGGTACAAGGGATGGTATAAAAATTGAGATATAATATAAATAAATTTAAAATATATATTAAAAAATAAAATAAAAGGAAACATGTATGAACAGAAAAAAAAGAAAAATAAAGAAAACCATCATGGGAAAGGCTGATAGAAACAAGCCACTATGAAAGTAGACATGGCTATCAAAATGTCCTGTGATTTTCTGGCCTCAAACCAGTGACACAGTTTTGTGATAAAGTTGCCGAGTTGCCAAAAGCAAAGGTCCCTTTGAGCTGACTTCTGCGGTTTTTTTTTTTTTTTTTTTTTTTTTATTCTTGTTGGGTATTTTTAGAAATTATTTTTCAAAAGCTGAAGCAAGTGCAATGATAAACAAAATGCCATATATCAAGTGTTCCCCTGAGCTTTTCCATGGATAATTTTTCACTTTAACTGAATTACCTTACTTTAAAATGAACTATTTAAGTCTAGTAATATGTTAATTTTGCAATTATGAAATTAGTTAATTAACCAGATTTTTCATTGTCAGTGAGAATATGGGTTCGTTTTCTCAACCTCATAAGCACAAACTAATTAAGTGGAACTTATTAGGACTGGTGCTGACCTGGGGAAAGCCACCCCAGCCACTTATCATAGGAGTTCAGAAATGACAGATATTTCGCTCCCTTTTCGGGCAATACGTTTTATAATTCAGTGTATGGGATAATATTTTCTGTTTATAAAATTGAATTACTCTCTGAACAGAGTAACTCATTTGAATATAACATTATATAACCTGATGTGAGTGCTTCCCAAATTGACTCTATCTCATGTTTTCCATAGAAATCTATAAGTAATGAAAAAGTTGAAGAGGTAAATAGGGGTTACTAAAGGAAGGAATATTAAATAAATTACCACATGCAGCATTTGTGCTTTGGACATGTGTGTGTGTGTGTGTGTGTGTGTGTGTGTGTTTACTACAATTCAAATACTATTATTCTTTTGATATCCCAAAAACTTCCTGTGATATAATTATTAAATTTCCTTAATGATTACCTTAACATTTTCCTCATACACATTAATTTAAATATTGAAACCTCAATCTGGTATGTAATATTTCTGCATGGCGAAGTTAATACTAATTTTATATCACAATATCAGTAACTCTTCCAATAGCTGTGACAAAATACCTGGCCAAGGTAGCCTGAGGAGGGGATGGTTTGTATTAACCTACAACAAATTTTTATTAATGTGAGTAAGTATAAAGTACATGCATTGATCTTGTAACATGTGGAATAAATATTATATATATATGTATATATATTTATATATATACATATAGTTAAAATACCATATAATGTGAGGTAGTTCTTAGTCAATTAAGAGAACATTAGAGAAATATCCTATTACACTCATTGTAGAAATCTAATTTAAACCTCTAAGAAGGCAGTGAGCCAAGTACATATATGTAAAATCCAAAAAAAAAACAAAAAAAAAACAAAACAAAACAGATGATGTAAAATCACTAGATTAAATTATTTAAAATAAGAGTTGAATGCAATTCAAAGGACACAAAAACTTGAGGAATAATTTATTTATATTTTTACAGATTTTCACTGGGAATAAAAATATCAATATATTATATTAGCATTAATGTTTTTAAACTCCATATATAATAGATACTTCTTGTAAACATATTTAAAAACCAAATTAACTGAAGACTATTTCAATGAAAATAAAAGTAATGAAAGTTGATATAGCATAAATAATAAAAATCTACTTAGACTAATAGCCACGAAAGAAAATTTAAAAAGCCCATAGATCTATAAAACAAATCATGAAAAGAGAGACTTAAGTATGAAAAGTATCAATGACTCATGAAAACATTGTATATTGCCAGCTCAACTATTTTTAGCATAGAAAGGAATTGAAGTACTCATCTCATTCTACATGGATTCTATAAAACACTGAAAATGTAGAGAAAGCATATGCAGTCATATTTATGCTCAAATATATTCACTCAGCTACCTAGACCATATTTTCTTTCTTCTTTTTCCACTTTTTTTTACTAATTAAATATTTTACATATACATTTATATAATTATACTTATATACAATAAATTACCTATAGCAAGAAGAGCCATGACACATTCAGGAGTTATATAACTTAGTGTTTTGGCTATTTGTATTTGATAGTCTTAAAGAAAACATCTTTCCTATCTTTGTGTGTCTAAGATTCTGAATGTAAATCAATCTCCCTCACATCTTGTCATTATCAACTTAAAACATCTGTCTAGACCTAAAAGCATCTAAATCCCTAAAAAACTAAGCTTCATTATAAACCTAAGATAACTGGTCTTCAACTCCATCAGAGGCTTGATAAAGAATAAACTTGATTGCTTGAATATGTCAGGAGTACAGGGATTCCAGCCTTCCAAATGCGAAGATGACAGAGACAGTTTGCTATCTGAATAGTCACCCAAAACTCTATAATGTTGGAGCATCTTCTTCAGCCTTCTTGGACTATAGAGGGTTATTATCAATGGTAGAGGGTTACAAGTTATTATTGGTCTTATTTAGAGATAAAACAAGGTTAGACTCAGCGATGTCACTCTTTTCCTTTATCTTACTTACATTCTTAGAGTTGGAAATAGAGGTTGAAAAGAAAGAAGGGGGAATATAGAAATATATAGGGAAAATATATTAAAAGTAGATTAGTGTACCTACTCCTCAACATAATACCTTAATTGTCACTCACAATTTTAATTCACTGTTTTCTTTCTAATTCACTGTTATATAATTTTGTATATAGAAGCAAAATAAGTTTAATTATAGATACAGTGGTATAGAATTCAAATGTAAGATTATTCTTCGCACGTACACACTATATATATATATTACTATGAGGTATTGTACCCATATAACTTAATTATAATACAAGATTCACTTCCAATACTTTGAAAGTGGTATTGCAGGTTGTTTAGGATAAATAGGTTATACAAAACCTTGTCCTGAAACAAAACAAATCAAAAACAAAATACTTAATATGGTAGAAAATAAAACCAACCCCCCCCAAACTCTCATACAGTGAATTTTATTTATTTCTTAGTGGACAGACGTTACATAAGTAACTGTTAATACTCTACCCTGAGGCAAGTATATTTTCTTCTCATTCTAGATCTCCTCTCTATTGATGATGAAAATTTCAAAAGGTGCAACCTCCTTTGGGCTTAAAACATCTTCCTAGAACTAGACATGGTTGTGGTGAGCCTCAGCAATTTTATTTCCAAGTAGATGACATTTGTCTACAAAAATATTTACACAAATGTGCATTATAATCATATTGATGATAGCAAAACATGTGCAAACAACCCTACCTTAGTCAGAGTTTTCTGAAGGAACAGAACAGGCACAATAGACTATAGCTATATTATATGGCTAAATGTAATATACACTAATATTATGTATTATACATGCATGAAGACCAAGAAAGAAAATAACCACAGAAAGAGCCTTCCAGTACAGAGAGATTTATAACTAGTCAGAGTGCTGAGAACAGAGGGACTGTGAGTGATTTTCACTAAAGGAGAAAATTATTTCAGTATTGGCCATACTCTGCCAAAGCTCAGAGAATGTTCAGAAACAATAAAAGAATAAGTATGAAAACGCTGGAAGATGAGGCAAAGTGCAGTGAATTTCTTTCTTCTGGACATAACATGGACTTTGCATTCACAGTCTAACAGGAGCTTCAGTTATCTTCACAAGACGAGCAAAATACACGAACAATTATGGAATAGCTAAGGTGTGTGCATTCTAGGTTCCACCCCTTATGAGGAGTTATTGTCAGTGAATAGTTTCTGGGGGCAGAGGACAGGAAATCATTGTTCTTTGGGGATGTGGCCACTGATATGTTTACCATGATCCAGTGAATGGCCCCACACCCATCATAATGCAAGCATTCATTGCAGTTAGCAGGTTTCTGGAGGAAGAGGAAGAAATGGAGGAGGAAAAGAACAAATCATGAAGTTGGGAGGTGGTCTTATTGAGGAAAATATGGAATGAGTTAGAGGAGAAAGAAGGGGTATGATATAATCATATTTGTATATGAAAGTATGAGATTCATAAGTATGTATATATGTATGTATTCCTAAAAATGAAAGTAGAACTGTGTCAAGAACTGTGGAGAAGAGGAAACCATAACTGATAAAAGAGTGTGGAAAGCTATAAAATTACATAATGGACATTGTGATATATGTTAATAAAGAAGCTATTCCCCAAGACCCAGCTATTCCACTCCTTGGAAGATACCCAGAAGATGCTCCAGCACACAACAAGAACATTTGCTCAACCATGTTCATAGCAGCCTTATTCGTAATAGCCAGAAACTGGAAACAGCCTAAGTGTCCCTCAGTAGAAGAATGAATAAAGAAACTGTGGTATATATACACTATGGAATACTACTCAGCTATTAAAAACAAGGAATTCCCGAAATTTGTGGACAAATGGATTGAACTAGAAATGATCGTAATGAGTGGAGGTAACCCAGAGCAGAAAGAGTCAAATGATATATACTCACTTATATCTGGACACTAGCCCAAGGGACATGTCCCATGAAAGTTTTCACTTATCAGAAAGTGGGACAGAGGGGAGGACATCCTGTTGGGACTCTAGGTGAGAGAAGCATGGGAGAAGGGGGAAACAGAAGGATCCAGAAGGTCCTAGAAACCTACAAGAACATTATGACAGGAACATCTGGACCCACAGGTCCTGTTCAAACTATGGCACCAGCCAAGGACAATAGTGCAGTAAACTTTGAACCCCTACCCAGAGCTACCCAATGGACAGGACATTCTCCACAGTTGAGTGGAGAGTGGGGACTGACTTTCACACGAACCCTGGTGCCTCATATTTGACCAAGTCCCCTGGATGGGGAGGCCTGGTGGCACTCAGAGGAAGAATAACAGGCTACCAAGAAGAGACTTGATACCCTATGAGCATATACAGGGGGAGGAAGTCCCCCTCAGTCACAGTCATAGGGGAAGGGAGTAAGGGGAAAATGGGAGAGAGGGAAGAATAGGAGGATACAAGGAATGGGATAAGAATTGAGATGTAATTTGAACAAATTAATAAAATATATTTTTTAAAAGTAGCTATAAACTATGGTAGTGAGCATTTAAAACTAACAATAATCTTAGCAAAACTGAAATACATTTTTGCCCATAACCTTATTGTACACACCTTTTTATGATGATGTCATTTCCTTTACTGGCTCATCATTTTTTGCACAATATAAATATCTTCTTTTAAGATAATTTATATACTTAAAGATCCAATTGATTTCATAATTAATTAAACAATTATTTAGACTACGTATATAAAGTGCTGTGTGCAAATCTGGAAACCTAAATTTAAAATTGAAGGGGGATAAGTAGCAGGACAGACAAGAACATTCTGTCACCACTGAAGGTAGATTTTTTTTTAAAGATGTATTTATTTATTATGTATACAGTGCTCTGCCTGCATGTAACACCTGCAGGCCAGAACAGGGCACCAGATCTCATTATAGATGGTTGTGAGCCAACATGTGGTTGCTGGGTATTGAATTCAGGACCTCTGGAAGAGCAGGCCACGTTCTTAACCTCTGAGCCATCTCTCCAGCCCAAAGGTAGATGTTTTTAAACAATGAGTGAGAGTTTTAAGTCTGGGTGGGGGATCTAAGCATACAAGAGTTCAGTTGTAAAGGATTTTTAACTTTAAATGAGCAACAACCAGTAACTCTTACTTCCAGAGATACTAATGAAGTATTCCGTTAACCAAAGAATCGTGTGTGTGTGTGTGTGCGCGCGCGCGCGCGTGCACGTGTGCTTGTGTGTACACTCCATTTTTATGCCAGGGCCCATAGAAGCCACCGAAGACCATCAAGTGTATTAGAGCTGGAGTCACGGGTGCTTAGTCCTTCAGAAGAGAGAGGAGGTGGTTGTTTTCTGTCACCCTGACACAAGCTAAGGACATTGGGGAAGTGGAACCACAATTGAGAAAATTCCTCAATCACATAAACCTGCAGACAAATGTGGGTGTATTTCTTGGTTAGTAGTTGTAGAAGGACCATTCTGTTTTGGGTGGTGCCTGGGTGTATAAGAACAGGGGCTAATAAATCCAAGGAGAGAGCGCCTGTAAGCATCACTCCTGCATGGTTTCTGCATCAGGTCCTACCTTCAGATTCCCACGTTAAGTTTCTGCCCTGGCTTCCCGTTATAATAAGGTGTAACCTAAGAGTTGTAAGATAAAATAAACCTTTTCCTCCCTCCAAGTTTATTTCTGTCATGGTATTTTAACCAGTAATAGAAATCTTAACTAAGAAACAGCAAGTGTCCCTAAGCTCTCCAGTCCCTGGCAAATGAAATTCATTCTTTGATATTGGTACTTAACTGAAAGTCTGCTTTGTCTCCTTCTGTTGTTACACATCTTAAAAAATGTATAAAACAGGCTGAGGAAATGGCTCGGTAGGTAATGGCCTGGCCAAGCATTTTGGTACCTGAGTAATAAACACCACTGCCCAGCTTGGCAGAGGTAGGCAGACCTTTGTGAGTTCGAGGCTATCCTGATCTTCAAAGTGAGTCGAGGACAACAAAGGCTACACAGGAAAACCTTGTTTGAAAAAAAAACCCAACCAAACAAACCAATACAAAAAAACCCAGTAGTAATGACCAAATATCAGTAATTCCAGCCCTGGGAAAGTGGGCATAGACAAATCCCTAGGGCTCCCTAGCCTGTTGGTCTAGCCCATTGATTAGTAAGTTCAGCATAAAACCCTGCTTCAAACATTAAGATGCAGAAAAACTGAAGAAAACACTGAGGGTCAACCTCTGGCCTTCATAGGCACATACACATGTGAACTATACATAGTACATACACAAAGTGTAAAACATTAGCTAACCAAACAACTGTTGAAGAGTCAATTCTAAGTGACAGTGTCCTTCTTATTACTATGGGGTGAATGTCATTTTAAACACTGTCAGGTGCTTATAAGGTTAGCCACTTATTTGAAGTTTCTATTAAACTACCTGCACTTTAACCTGGCAAACAGTTCGGCCAACACATATTTCCATAGAGCTCTTGCTTTCTGTCGCAGAGGCTGCATTGGTGATAGCTTCCTAGTTTATCATATGTATCCATAGGTAGCAGAGGAATTCAGTCAGTTTTTCATAGCATTTGAGCAAAATCTGAATATTAAAGAATGTATATAAGGAAATGCATGGTGACAGGGTTTCAGGTCAGGTTAATTGTTGTAAGCAAAACGGTTCCTAGTGCTTCCTTCACTTATACACTGGATGCTGCCTGCCAAGCTCAGTGACAACTGTATAAATTTCCTCTTTATCTCAGACTCCATCTGATTGAGAGGTGAGCCACAAGCAGGTGGTGTTTGAAGGACTGCACTGGATTTCTACAAAATTATGCATATTTCCTGAACTTTCCACAGCCAATTCTAACTTCTGTAGTTTCAACTGATACTCTTTAATGTCCAAAAGTCCCTGTATTTAAAAAAATCGGTAGAATGTCTTACTGTTCATCTCCTTCCTTTGCTTATAAAAATTTATTCAATGAGTAAAAGTTAGATGTCAGGAGTTTCTCATTCAATGTTTATCAGCAATTTTAATAGTTAGACAGCTCATTATCCTGATGTTTTATTTGTGTTCTATTCCTATTTACATTAAAAAAAATGTATCTATTGGGTTTGTTTCATCCTTTATTAAATGTTATTGACTCTATAAATAAAGCAGCTACTGCTAATTTAAAAGAAACACTATAATGACAATTCTTCATAGAAATGTGGTATGATGCTTTGGAGACGGTGAAATGGTAGAGATTACAGTGTGTCTGCCTCCTCTCCTCTCTGTCCCCCCTTTCCTTTCTTCCTCCCCTCTCCCTCCATCTCTCTGGCTCACTGTGTGTACAAATGTGTATCAATACAGTGAATGTGCACACAAATACATGCACAAGCATGTGTTCTCAGATGACAGAGAATGTCAGCTGCCTGGTCTGTCACTCTCTACATTATTACTTTGAAGAGTCTTTTACTGAACCTGGAGTTAGGCTGTAGGTGGGCAAGCCAAGTGACTCTCTTTTTTTATTTTTTTTTTATTTTAGCCTTTTTTATTAATTCATTCATATTATATCTCAATTGTTATCCCATCCCTTGCATCCTCCCATCCCGCCCTCTCTTATGGTTTCACCCTATTTCCCTCCCCTATGATTGTGACTGAAGGGGACCTCCTCCTCCTTGATATGATCCTAGGATATCAAATATCTTCTTTGTGGCCTGCTATCCTTCCTGTGAGTGCCACCAGGCCTCCTCATTCAGGGGATGTGGTCAAATATGGGGCACCAGAGTTCATGTGAAAGTCTGTCTCCACTCTCCACCCAACTGTGAAGAATGTCCTGACCATTGGGTAGATCTGGGTAGGGGTTCAAAGTTTAATGCATGTATTGTCCTTGGCTGGTGCCATAGTTTGAGCAGGACCTCTGGGCCCAGATCTGCTCATCATAATGTTCTTCTTGAAGGTTTCTAGTACCATCTGAATCCTTCCATTTCCCTATTCTCCCATACGTCTCTCACCTAGAGTCCCAATAGGATGTCCTCACCTCTATCCTACTTTCCCGGTAAGTGAAGACTTTCATGGGGCATGTCCCTTGGGCTAGTGTCTAGTTATATGTGAATATATACCATTTGAGTCTTTCTGATTCTGGATTAACTCACTCAGTATGATAATATTTAGTTCAATCCATTTGTCCACAAATTTTGGGAATTCCTTGTTTTTAATAGCTAAGTAGTATTCCATAGTGTAAATATACCACAGTCTCTTTATCCATTTTCCTACTGAGGGACACTTAGGCTGTTTCCACCATCTGGCTATTATGAATAAGGCTTCTATGAACATGATTGAGCATATGTCCTTAAAAATATGGAATGCTTCATGAATTTGCATGTCATTCTTGCACAGGGACCATGCTAATCTTCCCTGTATTGTTCCAATTTTTGTATACGTGCTGCTGAAGCGAGAACTCAAGTGACTCTCTTGTCTGTGTTTACCAGAGTGATGGGGCTACAGGTAAGTCAACCTTGTCAGGCTTTTCTGTGGAGACTGTAGTCAAATTTTGTGTTTTCACGCTCACACAGCAAGCTCGGTTTCTCACCTCAACTTTTCTCGTTCTCTCTGTTATTTCTCCCTCTCTCTTTCTCCTTCCTTCTATCCTTTCTTCTATTCTTTCTCTTTTTCTTCATTTTTCTCCCATCTATATTTTTTCCCTTCCTCCCTCCTGTCTTTTCTCCCTCCCCTCCCCTTTCAACCACCTTCAATCCCTCAAATCTTATTTACCTTCTTCAAATGAAACTAACCTAAAAGGGATAAATAGATATATTAGTAAAACAAAAATTCATACAAATAAAGAGATATTTTAGATATGGATATTTTGCCACAATTGATGCATATATTATGTAGGATTGTCTGGCTGCTATGACAAGGTCTTAGTTTTCTCTCAATATCTAAAATAAAGGATTAGGAGCTTTCCCAAGGTTTTTATAATCTAGAATTGGAATTCCTAAAATTTTACTAAAGATGAAATATATAGCCTCTCCTACTGATTCAGTTATTTCATGTTTATTCATTGATGTTGGATCAGAGCACATGTTGGCTTTCCTCACTTCCCTTAGAAAATGACAAGAGAGCAATTTTAAAATCATTTTGTGAACTGCACATCCCAAAGTGATGAGAAAACAGTGACTACTGGAGAATGCTACATAGAGATAGAGCTACCATTCCATGATTCCTAATGATAGTCAGCATCTCGGATAATGGCCAGGAAAATCTGCAACCCTCATACAAAGACACCTGTAACAACCGAACCCCTCTCTCCAGCTAAGCCAGAGGGAGCGAGACAAAGAGCTCAGGGAAGTTCTTCAGACGAATTCTCTCATTTGACCATCCTCCTTTGAATTCTAGTTAAACAGCAGAAAATTCGTGATTCAGTGATGGTGGGCACATGTTTATGGGCACATATACTACACACAATCATTATACTAATTAAAATCATACTGAAATAAGGAATATCAATGTAGGTACATTGAAAGATACCACAACAATCAAAATCACTTATTCCTCCTCTAGTGTACTAGATTCATTTCCCAACACCCATAGTAAATGGTTAAAAACCACCTATAACTCTAACTCCTACAGATCCAATGCCTTTATATGGACTTTGTGAGTGCCATGTTCATATGTGCAGCCACACACACACAAAGACACCAACATATGTAATTAACTTCAGGAATAAAGATATATCAACTTGATTAAAGGATTTTAAAACTATTTTCTCAAAGACAAAAGTAAATGTCCAATGAGTAAAAAACTCAATAAAGTAGTACACACAAGGATGAAAATAGGTTACATGTGACAGCAACATTTATAGTTAAATATTAAAGAAATAAGTAAAAAATAAAAACAATGGCAATAAGGATGATACACAATGTTTACATCATTGAGAATGGAGAATACACATTACTCAAAAGGAAATTATTTATAAATGTGTTGTTTAAAAATTAACTGGGTAGGAGGGATGTGTAGGGACATTCTCAAAATAAAATAAAAACAATTGGGTGAATTTATGTCTAACATATATTAACACTAAGATGTTATAACAATCATTAAAGCTTTTCTGTCTAAGAAACAAATAATCAGCCTGCAAAATAAGAGCTGGTTTATTAATAAGGAACATGAGAGGAATACAGATGTCCCATAGTAATCACAAGCACAGTGACATGTTCAGTCAGTATCTCCATCTCTGAGAGCCAAATTAAAGCATCTATAAAATACCCTTTAGCCGTGAGTCTCAGCATATCGGGAGGGGCTCCACTTTTCTGAGGAGCAGGGAATGGAGGGTTAAGGAGAAGAGGGAGGGAAAGTGAGACTGGAGGAGAGGATGGAGGTGTGTAAAAGTGTAAAGTTAATAGTTAAATTTTTTAAAAAAACACTGATAAATGTACCACTGAAAATCTTCAGCCAGTGGAGGTGATTTCCACCAAGCCTGAACCTGCGTTCAACACCCAGACCCAAAGTGGAAGGAGAAAATGGCTCCCACAAGACATCTCCTGACCTCCATATGCTCAATGTGAAGAGCATGCACTCATACTCACACAGACAAACATATTCCCTCTGTGTCTCTGTCTCTCCCTGTCTCTGTCTCTATCTCTCTCTTACACACACACGCACACACACACACACAGTCTCACACACACTCACAGACACATATGCATACACATACATGCTTTCATGGGCACACACATACATTCAGACACACATTCACAAACATATACACACACTTGCACAGGCCTATACACACGTGTATATGTGCCTGAATACACGTGCATACACACATACTCATGGACACACATGCACACATATTCAATCACAAATACATACATGCATGTACACATATGCACTCATAAGGACACGCATGCATATGCACACACAGACATGCATGCACAGACACATTCAAATACACATACAAACACATGCAATGTCCATGTACACACTCATACAAACGCATGTACACACACATGTATTTGTATAAAACATGTACACACATGCACTTGTATGTGCTCACTACATTCATATACATAAACACATGCACACAAATAGTAAACACATTTTGTGTAATACACAGAAGTATAATAAAAAATACAGATAATTGGCAAATTTATGCAGCAAAACATTCAATATTCAGTGTTGGGTGGTTACTTTAACTGTATTAGTTCTCTTCAATGATTTAGCATCCACATATTAAATGTATATCATGGCTGTGACCAATAACATTTTTTAGATTTATGGCAAAAATTTGGACTAAAAAACACAACCATATCCTGAAAAACAACCATTATTTTATTTTACACAAAAGAGTAAAAACTGAAACAATGTGCCCTTAGTAAAAGTTCTTGAGCATATTTTAGCATAGAGGAAAGGAAAATAACTTTTTTCTTTTCTAGAAGGAAATATTCCAAAGTATAATTTCCTTAACGTAAAAATACAACTTCATGAATGACATATAGGAATGTGATACATAGATAACGATGTAGAATTCTGGAATGATTTGGATTGTTACGATATGGGTCATAGAAGAATTTCATAAACTTGAGGATTATTTGAATATTTTACCAATTATAATTGTATTATTATTTTTCAATTAAATGTCTCTTTCTTTAGGGTATTATGAAGTTGTTGGTCTGTGACAGTCTATCTTGAGGGTTAATACATACTAACAGGAATCATAAACAGTATTTATTTAATTTTTTTCTATAAATTACCTTAAAACTTTAATTTCATATATGAACTCTTTAGCTGCCTGAAGCAAAGCCTTTATCTCTTCTTACCCATTACAGTGGAGTGGAATGTTATGTGTGTACTTCAAGGACTTGGAATTTTTAAAGCATTAATGATTTCTTAGGCCATGGAACAGATCATATCATTATTTTTCATGCCAAACAAAATAGTTCCAGTGTGACACAAATCGGGTGTAGAGAATAATAGAAATGAAAAAATATTGAGCAGCTGCTGATAAAATGGTGCAGTGGGTTTGAGGAATGACAGCTTTGCCCCACTTTCAGTTTCGGCTATTTGCTCCCTGTGTGCAACTGAGATGTGATCCCTCAGCTTTCTGCTCCTGTTCCTATGTGATTCCTACCATTATAACCATCCAACTTTCTGGAACATTAAGACAAAATAAACCCTGCTTTAAATTGGCATTGATCATAATTTTTATTTATTTTATCCCTCACTAAGAATGTAGAAAAGATGCCTGAACATCTCTAAATATCAGACAAAGTTAGAGATGCAAACATATTAGATCATTTCCCCCAAAAAAATTCTTTCTCTCTCTTTACTATTATTATTATTATTATTATTATTATTATTATTATTATTATTATTATTATTATTATTATTATTATTTGGCTTTCTAGTCTTTATTTGTAAACAAGGAACAAGAAAGATCAAGAATCGGTTTCAGGGCTGAAAAGACAGTTTGGCACATATGAAGACCTGAATTGATATCCCCAAAGCCCTCATAAAAATGCACCATGCATTAAGTTGAGAAGTAGATTCACTAATACACTTTTTGTTCTATCTTCCCTATGTGTTTCTATATTCCCTCTTCTTTCCATTTTTTAATTTTTTATTTAATTTAATTAGATTACAACTCAATTGTTTTCCTCTCACTTTTATCCTCCCATTCCTCCACCCCTCTCTCTTTCACTCTATTCCCTTCTCCTACTTCTGTAACCAAAGGGCAACTCCTCGCCAACCATATGGTCCAGCCTATCAAGTCTCATCTTGGTAGCCTGCTTATCCTTTCTCTGAATGCTGCCAGACCTCCCCACTAAGGAGAAGTGGTCAAATATGGGACACTAGAGTTCATGTTCAAGTCAGTCCCCACTCTCCAAACAACTGTGGATAGTTTTCTGTTCATTGGCTAGATCTGAGTAGGGGTTCAATGTTTACTGTATGTGTTGTCCTTGGTTGGTGCAGTAGGCTGAGCATGGCCCGTGGGCCCAGATCTGCCCATCATGATGTTCTTCTTGTAGGTTTCTAGAACCCTCTGGATTGTATTTCCCCATTCTCCCATACATCTCTCATCTAGAGTCCCAATAGGAAGTCTTCACATCGATCCCAATCTCCTGGTAAGTGAAGACTTTCATGAAACATCCTTTTGTGGCTAGTGTCCAGTTATAAGTGTGTATATATTATGTGAATCTTTCTGCATCTGGGTTAACTCACTCAGTATGATTTCTAGTTCCATCCATTTGTCCACAAATTTTGGGAATTCCTTGTTTTTAATAGCTGAGTAGTATTCTATAGTGTAAATGTACCACAATTTCCTTATCCATTCTTTGACTGAGGGACACTTAGGCTGTTTCCATGTTCTGATTATTATGAATAAGGCTGCTATGAACATGGTTGAGCATGTGTGATAGAGCACCTTCTGGGTATATTCCAAGGAGTGGAATAACTGGATCTTGTGGAAGCCATAGTCCCAGTTTTCTGAAAAAGCACCAGATAGATTTCCAAAGTGGTTGTACAAGTTTGCATTCCCACCAGCAATGAAGGAGTGTTCCTCTTTCTCTACCACCTTGACAGCATGTGCTGTCACTTGAGTTTTTTTATCTTAGCCAGTCTGATGGGTGTAAGATGGAGTCTCAGAGTTATTTTGATTTGCATTTCTCTGATGACTAAAGATGTTGAGCATTACTTTAAGTGGTTTTTGGCCATTCGATATTCCTATGTTGAGAATTCTCTGTTTAGTTCTGTGCCACACTTCTTAATTGGGTTATTTACTTTGGTGGTATTTAATTTCTTGAGCTCTTAACATATTTCAGATATTAGACCTTTGTCAGATGTAGGGTTGGTGAAGATCTTTTCCCAGTCTGTAGGCTGTCACTTTGTTCTGTTGACAGTGTCTTCTCCTTTACAGAAATTTCTCAGCCTCATGAGGTTCCATTTATTAATCATTGACCTTAAGGCCTGGGCTCTTGGAGTTCTGTTCAGGAAGTTGTCACCTGTGCCATTGGTCTGCACTGTGCGGGACTCCATTCACTTAGTGTTCTACAGGTCTTGCAGTCCGTGTTTCCCCATCAGGTCTCTGGTCTCCGTGCAGTAGATCAGATACAGTGCATGATAGGCGCCACCATTTTTGAATCCCCCCTTTCATTATTAAAATGGAGGAATTTTCATTTATCCTTTGACTCCCAGTAGAACACGGAGCATCTTGGGATAATGTCAATTGCAATAGCTCTCACAATGTGTTCTCCTCCGTGTGTATCTCCTGGGTCATGCCTTTGTTATTTCATTTCCAGTGAATAATGTCTAAAAGTTCTTTGGAATACCATTTGTTTTTATAACAGGTGTATTTCTTATATCTTTCCATTTTTATAATTAGATCCAGTGTACATAAATAAGATAGTTTAAAATATAAAAAATGGTTTTCTTTGCTGGAAACAATATGCAACCTCTCCATAAGCATGCTATACCTTAGATATCGCATGTGCATTTAAAGAAATGATTTGCAAAAACATATTTAGCATGGAAAAGTAGCCCAGAATAGCTGAGGTAAGTGACTTCCTCACTGGAGGAAGCAGAAGCACTTGAGAGCCAATAGCAAACTTGGAGTTGCTAGCCAGTCAGGGCAATATAGTGAAAGTATGAAATAAACAAATCTAGGTTATTCCATAAGACCTGGCACAGCAGGTGGAAATAGCTGGATGACCTTGATAGACATGGGATTGCTGAAGAGTGCCTGTAAGACAAGGATAGGGGTCAAGTTTTCTCATCTTTTGAGATCTTTCTGGAAGTTCTTTTTTTTTTTTTTTACTTCATTTACTAAAGAAGTAAATTTGGGGTTCAAAAAACAACAAAACCACCACTCTATTGTGCATACCAAAGCTGATAGGCAGCATGTCAGGGCTTAGGTATGAATTTCATTGGCTGAGTCTTCTAAAACCAGATGCTATTTGCTAATTAGCATTAGTTAAGATCACCTGCTTCTTATCGTGGCCAGTCTCTGCCTCTTCTATTCAATCTAACCCTCTATTGTGGCAGCAGCTGTGATAACCTGCTCACAAAAAAGTATCTTTTTGTATAGAACAGTAAACCTTTCATAGAGGATAAATAGGATCAGAAACCTCAACAATCCTTGAGGATTTGTGTACAGTTAATGGTTAATCAGGAAAGCAGAAGTACTTTCGTCAGTAGTGTAGCCATTGCTAAGGAGGCTGTGCTTTTGTGAAAACCTTATCCACTAGCTAAAACAATTTTATGCAATGAGAAAACTTCCAGAGGTATCACCATCCACGATTTCAAGTTGTATCACACAGCTGTAATAATAAAAACGGCACGTTGTTGGCATAAAAACACACTCAGTGATCAATGGAATAAAATCAAAGACCCCAGATGTAAGTCCACACACCTATGAACACTTTAGTCCTAACAAAGAAGTCATAAATATACAATGTAAAAAGGAAATCATCTTCAACAAATAGTAACAGATTCCTGGATGTCTCCATGTATAAGAATGCAAATCGATCCATAACTATCACCCTGTGAAAAGCTAAAGTCCAAGTAGACCAAAGACCTCAACATAAAAACAGATATACTGAACGTAATATAAGAGAAAGTGGGGAGTAGCCTTGAACTCTTTAGCACAGGAGACCACTTCATGAACAGAACACCAACAGCTCAGGCACTAAGATAAAAATAAGTTGGACCTTATGAGACTGAAAATGTTCTGTATGACAAAGGAAACTGCTAATTGGACAAACTTGCAGCCTACAGAATGAGAAATTAATTCAGCAACTCTATTTCTGACAGAGAGTTAATATCCAAAATGTATAAAAAAATTCAAGAAGTTACACTAGCAAACAAAATAATCCAATTAAAAATGGGATACAGATTTAAATAGATAATTCTCAGAGCAATCTCAAATGATTGAGAAGCACTTAAAGAAATGTTCAATATCTTTAGCCATCAGGTAAATGTAAATCAAAACAACTTTGAGATTTCATCTCAGGCCAATCATAATGTCTAATATCATAATACCACTCCAAGAATATGTCCAAAGAATGCTCTATCCTACCATAATGACACATCCTTAACTATGTTCATAGTAGCTTTATTAACAATACCTTTATTAATAACTTGAAACATTGTCTTTTTTCTGCTCATACAAAGATCAGAGAACCAGCCTTAATTGTTCTGTCCATCATATGTAATACATTTATAATTTTAGGACTGTGTAATGCTTGTTAGAAATTATATGTTTTCATAACAAAAGAGAGAGACACTGACACTGGATCAAACCTGATGGGATTCATTCCTCTTAGCATGCTTGACAGTGATGTCCTCCATCCTTCATGTTCCAGCACCAAGTTCTTCAGTTCTGTTCCTCATAAGAACAGAACAGCTTCAAAGAGAGCTTCTAATAAAAATTGGTCAAGCATTTCAGACTATCCTACACAGGACTCTAATTAAGGTTGAAATTTCTCAATATTTAGAAGCTGGAACACAAATGCTATTGCTAGCCTGCTTAACCAATTTTGTCAGTTTTATTTGGGACCCTACAAAGGAATTATTTGTCCCAAATCAGCTGGAAGAAACCTTAAGAGAATAACACCCCTTTTCCTTTAAGGAGGATTGGGTAGGTGTTCAGTTGCTTTCTTGGGCAATAGATGTCTATTTTTAATGGGAGTTGGTTATAAGTTATTATTGATCTTATTTAGAAAGAAAACAAGTTTTGACTTAGGGATATCTCTCTTTTCCTTTATCCTTCATTCTTAGGTTTGGAGACAGGGATTGAAAGGAAACAAGAGAGAATACAGAAATGGATAGGGATGATAGGACAAAAAGTAGATTAGTGTATCTACTCCTCAGCTTAATGTCTTAATTATTATTCACAAAATTATTTTTAATTCCATGGTATTGAACTTTATATATAGATGCAAAATAAGTTTAACTTTATATACAATGGTATAGAACTCACATTTAAAATTATTCTTCACAGACACTACATATATATACATATATATTTCTACTCTAATACGTCATATTGTATCCATACAGCACAACTATAACACAAAATTTACTTCCAGTAGCAGAAAGTGATATCATATCAATTACAAGTCTATTTTTACCACAAGAGTATATATTCTAGGTATAACAGATAGATATGATTCTATAGAAAGATAAGGTAAAAAAGTTAAAGTCTTCAAAAACCTCAGAGACATACACAATATGGCATTTAAAGATGTTTTTATTCTTTTAAAGATTCATTGACAATGAGACATGTTAACTCCCGGAAACACCCAGCCTACCTCAAAGAAGATGATGAATGCCAAAGAACCTCCTTATGGAAATGGCCTCAAACGTGGCAAACAAGCCACTGGGCAAAATGTCATTGGCTCTGTCACAGACATAATTCTGTGTAAAACTGGGCAAGGTTGGATGCAGGCAGAGTCGACTGCCATACTATGTAAAGACAGGGTAAGCAAGTCCTCAATAGTTCCTGCTTCACAAATATGTCTGTCAGGTATATTGAGCAAGAATTTTATAGAGACTGTTCAGGCAGAAACTGTCTCTGTCATCTTCTCATTTGAGCAGCTGCTAACATGTACTCCCTGGATTTTCAGTTAATTAATTTTTTCCTTCTCAAGTCTCTGATGAGGTTGATGAACATATAGTTTAGTTTTACAATTAAGCTTAGTTGTTTAGGAGTTAAGGTGTTCTTGGATCTCTCTCTCTCTCTCTCTCTCTCTCTCTCTCTCTCTCTCTCTCTCTCTCTCTCTCTCTCTCTCTCTCTCTCTTCACACGGCTAATCAGCCTGGCCCATCTGGTCATGGAAAGTAAACCAACACAGGTGAATCAGGCACTGGCCACAACCGGCATTATCCACAATAAGAAGGAGGTCTGGGAGATACCCTAGAAGCTTTCGGCTTGGAGTTCTCTCAGACTGCTCTCTCTTGCCTGACCTGAGACATAGACTAGAAATCAAATGCAACTGAGCTGAGTGTAGGCCCCAACACAAATTGTCCACCATCCTAATGGAGGCCTCTGGGAAGCCCTAACAAATAACCTTCACTGTGGAGCCCTCGTTGCCTGCTCCCTTCCTCCCTGGCCCACGTGGTAATTGGACAGTGACTACATTAGAGGAACCTTCAGACCTGGTAACACCAGATACAAACAGATGGCTAGAGGCCAGAACAAGAACACAAGCAACAAAAATTAGAGCCATAAGACACCATTAGAAACCAGTAGCCCTACCATAGCAATCTCTGCAGATATTAACACCCATGAAGTACATCACCTTCTAAATCTAAGGAGATGAAATTGATAGAAGCCTTAAAGGATGAAAATAAGTATTTCAAAGAAATACAGGAAAATACATTCAAACAGATGAAGTAATTGAATAAATAAGGAAAATCCTATCAAATGGCATAAAAATGAAATAAATGAATAAACTGTTCAATATCTAAAGAGGTAATTAAATGCAACAAAGAAAACAAATTTGAGGCCATCTTGGAGTTTGAAAACCTAGAGGAGAGAACAGGAACTTTAGACACAACCAACATCAACAGAATAGAAGAGATCAAGGAGAGAATCTCAAGTGTAGAAGATATGGTTGAATTTAATCAGTCAAAGAAAATGTTAAACTAAAATGTTCATTCCACAAAATATCAAAGAACTCTGGGAAACTATAAAAATATCAAACCTACGAATAATAAGAGTAGAAGAAGAAGGCTCCAAGCTCCACAGCCCCATAAATATTTTCTATAAAATCATAGAAGAAAACCACCCCAACCTAAAGAAAAAATGCTCATAAACATATATGAGGCCTACAAAACTCTAAATAGATTGTCCTAGAAAGGAAAATCTTCCCAACACATAATTATCAAAACACTAAATGTACAGAACAAAGAAAGAATATTGAAAGCTGCAAGAGAAAAAGGCCAAGGCACATATAAAGGCAAACCTATAAGAATTACACCTGACTTCTCCAGAAAGTATGAAAGTCAGAGGGGCCTGGAAAGATGTCATACAGACACTAAGAGATCACAAAAGCCAACCCAGACTACTATACCCAGTAAAACTTTCAATCACAATAGATTGAGGGAAAAAAGATATTCCAAGACAAAAATCAATTTTAAACAGTACCTAACCACAAATCCAGCCCTATAGAAAATACTAGAAGGAAAACTCAAACCAAAGCAGGGTACATTTACCCAGGAAAACAAAGGAAATAACTAATCCTACATTCGTAAAACCAAAAGAAAGGATGCTCACACACTACCAATACAAACATCAAAAACAAACAAACAAACAGACCAAAAAACCAATAACCACTGGTCATTAATATCTCTCTACATCAATGGCTTCAATTCCCCAGAAAAAGGAGACAGGCTATCAGAATGGATGTGAAGATAAAACCCATCATTCTGCTGTACACAAAAAAACCACATCAGCAATAAGGATAGATATTTCCTAAGAGTAAATGGCTAGAAAAAGGCATTAGAAGCAGAGGGATGCAAGAAGCAAGCTGGAGTAGCCATTCTAGTATCGAATAAAATAGACTATCCACTAAAACTAATCAAAGGAGATGGGGAAAGAAGTTCATACTCATCAGAGGAAAAATGCAATAAGAGGATATCTCAATCCTGAAAAACTATGCCCTAAATTCAGGAGCACATACATTCATAAAAGAAACATTAATAAACTTAAATCACAAATGGATCCCCACACATTAATAGTGAAAGATTTCAACAACCTACTCTTACCAATAGATAGATCATCAAGACAGAAAGCAAATGGACAAATAATGAAACTCCCAGACATCATCAATCAAATATACCTAAGAGATATCTACAGAACATTTCACGCAAATACAAAATAATATACTTCCTTCTCAGAACCTCATCAAACCTTTTCTAAAATTAACCATATACTTGGTCACAAAGCAAACTCAACAGATACAAGAAAATTGATATAACACATTGCATTTTATCAGACCACTATGTATTAAAACTGGAATTCAACAACAACTGAAAGAACAGAATGCCTACAAACTCATGGAAATTAAACAAATTCTTTTTGAATGACCACTAATTCAGGGGAAACATAAAAAAGAAATTGAAAATTTCATAGAATCCAGTGAAAATCAAGGCACAACATATCAAAACTTATGGGAAACAATGAGAGCCATGCTAAGAGGAAAGTTCAAAGCACTAAGCACCTTCATTAAAAAAATTGGAGAGATCTCATACTAGCATCTTAACAGCACATCTGAAAGATCTAGAACAACAAGAAGTAGACACATTCAAAAGGGGTAGATGGCTGGAAATTATCAAAATCGGGGCAGAAATCAATAAATTAGAAACAAAGAAAACAATTAAATGAGTAAACAAATCCTGGAACAGGTTCTTTAAGAAAATCAACAAGATATATATATATATAAACCTTACCCCTACTATCTAAAGGGCAGAGGGAATGTACTCAAATCAACAAGTAAGAAATGAGAGGGAAGCATAAGGACCGACACAAAGAAATGCCACATAGTCATTAGATCTTACTTCAAAACCCTATATGCCACAAAATTTGAAAACCTAAATGAAATGGACAATTTTCTTGATAGCTAACAATTACCAAGACTGAATCAACATTGGGTAAAAAATTAAATGGTCTCATATCTCTGAAGGAAATATAAGCAGTCATTAAAAAGTCCCCCTCATCCAAAAAAGGCCCAGGGCCAAACAGATTCAGCTCAGAATTCTATCAGACCTTTAAGGAAGAGCTAATATCAATTCTGTTCTAATTATTCCACAAAATGGAAACAGAAGGAACATTACCAAATTCATTATATAAAGCCAGAGTCACCTTGATACCTAAAGCACATAAATACCCAACAAAGAAAGAGAATTTCAGACCAATTTCCATTATGAACATTGATGCAAAAATACTCAATAAAATACTTGAAAACTGAATCCAAGAACACATAAAAATATCACTCACCATGACCAAGTGGACTAATCCCAGGCATGCAGAGCTGATTCAATATATGAAAATCCATCAATGTAATCCATCATTTAAACAAACTGTAAAAGAAAACTACATGTCATCTCCTTGATTGCTGAAAACATGTTTCACAAAGTCCAACACCATTCATGTGAAAAGTCTTGGAGACATTGGGGCTACAAAACACATCTAAACACAGGAAAGGCAATATACAGCAAGGCTATAGTCAATATCAAACTAAATGTGGAGAAAATTAAATCAATTCTACTGAAATTAGGGCCAAGAGAATGCTGTACACTCTGTATCATCAATATGGTACTTCAAGTCCTAGCTACAGCCATAGGACAACTAAAGGAGCTTAAAGTGTTACAAATTAGAAAGGAGGAAGTCAAAGTATTACTATATGCAGATGATATGACAAGAACCACATGAAGGCTTTCGTGGGACATGCCCCTTGGGCTAGTATGCAGATATAAGTGAGTATATACCATTTGAGTCTTTCTGCTTCTGGGTTAACTCACTCATTATGATCATTTCTAGCTCAATCCATTTATACACAAATTTCGGGAATTCCTTGCTTTTAATAGCTGAGTAGTATTCCATAGTGTATATGTACCACAGTTTCTTTATCCACTCTTCTACTGAGGGACACTTAGGCTGTTTCCATGTTCTGGCTATTATGAATAAGGCTGCTATGAACATGGTTGAGCAAAGTTTCTTGTTGTGTGCTGGAGCATCTTCTGGGTATCTTCCAAGGAGTGGAATAGCTGGGTCTTGAGGAAGCCCTATTCCCATTTTTCTGAGATAGCACCAGATAGATTTCCAAAGTGGCTGTACTAGTTTGCATTCCCATCAGCAATGAAGGAGTGTTCCTCTCTCCCCACATCCTCGCCAGCATGTGGTGTCGCTCATCCTATTGGGACTCTAAATGAGAGACACATGGGAGAATAGCAAAATAAAAGGATACAGAGGGTCCTAGAAATCTACAAGTAGAACAATATAATAGGCAGATTTGGGCTCAGGGGTCCCGCTCAAACTAAGGCACCAGCCAAGGACAATACAGGAGATGAACTTTAAACCCCTTCCCAGATCTAGCCAATGGTCAGAATATTCTCCACAGTTGAGTGGAGAGTGTGATATGACTTTCTCACGTACTATGGTGCCTCACATTTGACCATGTCCCCTGGAGGGGGAGACCTGGTGGCACTCAGAGGAAGGACAGCAGGTAGCCAAGAAGAGACTTGATACCCTATGAGAATATATAGGGGGAGGTGATCCCCCTCAGGAACAGTCATAGGGGAGGGGAATAATGGGAAAATGGGGGGGGAGGAATGGGAGGATAGAAGGGATGGGATAAACATTGAGATGTAACAAGAATAAATTAATTAAAAAAAAAAAAAAAAAAAAGAACCACATGAATTCTGCCAAGGAACTCCTACAGCAGATAAACACCTTAAGCAAAGAGGCTGGATGCAAAATAAATTTTTAAAAAATCAGGAACCTCCCTTTAAACAAAAGACAAACAGGCTAAGAAATTAGGGACATAACATTCTTCGCTTTAGCCACCATGTCTACTTGTAGAAAAACAAAAACAGAGAATAAATAGACCCTTATTTATCACCATGAACAAAAGTCCAAGTGGATTAAAGATCTCAGTATAAAACCAGACACTCTGCATCTTTTAAAAGGACACAGGGAAGAACCTTGAGCTCACTGGCACAGGGGACAGCATCTTGAACAGAACACCAATAGGTCAGGCTCTAAGATCAACAATTAGTAAGTGGGTCCTCATGAAACTGAAAAGATTATGTAAAGCAAAGGACACTGTCAACAGAACACAATGAAAGCCTAGTGACTGGGAAAATATTTTCACCAACCCTACTTCTGACTGAGGCCTAATATCCACAATGTACAAATAACTCAAGAAATTAAACACCATCAAATCAAATAATCCTATTTAAAATTGGGTATAGAGCTAAACAGGGAATTTTCAACAGGAGATTATCAAATGGCCAAGAAACACTTAAAGAAATGCTTAACATCCCTAGTCATCAGGGAAATGCAAATAAAAAGACTCTGAGATTCCATCTTAAACCTATAAGAATAACTAAGGAAAAAATGGAAGTGACAGTACATACTGGCAAGGTTGTGAGGAAAGAGGAGCACTCCTCCATTGCTTGGGGCCCAAGGGTTGTGGGAGAGGTCAAACTTTTACAAATACTTTGGAAATCAATCTGGCACTTCTGAAGAAAATTGGAAATAATGTTATTTCAAGACCCAGCTATACCACTCCTGGACATATGCCCAAAAGATATTCCACTATACAACAAGGACATTTGCACAGCTATGTTCAGAGCAGCCTTGTTCATAATAGCCAGCATAAGGAAACAACCTAGAAGGCCCTCAGTCATAGAATGGATAAAGAAACTGTGATACATTTATACAATGAAATACTATTCAGGTATTAAAAACAAGGAAATCTTGAAATTTTTAGGCAAATGGATAGAACTAAAATCATCCTCTAAGTAAGTTAACCCAGATCTATAAAGGAATGCATGGTATATAAGAAGATTTTGGTCACATAATACAGGATAACCACAGTACAGTACATAGACCTATAGACACTAAGTAACATGGAGGACACCAGGGAGAATGCTGGAGTGTGGATTCACTTTTCCTTGCCAATTTTTTCTTTTATGATTTTATTTCTCTTTTATTATTACAATTTATTCACTTTACTTCTGATTGCTATGCCCTAGCTCTTATTTTCCCTTCATACCCTCCCTCCTTCTTCTGCCCTATTTCCCTCCCCTGGACCTCCTACAAGAGGATCTCTCCTCCCCCACTGGTGAGGCACAGGTCTAGAATAGCTACCACCTGGCCTAAAGGAGATGGTATCTACACACTTAAAGTGAATCTTGTCTAGAAGTCTCTGCCTGAAACCTCTCTCTCTCTCTCTCTCTCTCTCTCTCTCTCTCTCTCTGTTTCCAGATAGATAGATAGATAGATAGATAGATATAGATAGATAGATTTTGCTGTGTATCTTTCTATGCTTTTGCAATAATTAGTTGCAAATTGTTCTCTTTTAGTTGGATTTTTTAACTACATGGACCTGTATTTGGATCCCTAATATCCACTTAAGAGCTGTCATGGTGACACATGTCTGTATTTCCAAAGCTAGAAAGGGAAAGCCAGCAGGATACTGGAGTTTATTAACCAACTAGAGAGCTGAGGAAGACACCAAGATCAATCTTCCATCTCTTCAAGCATGTACACATATTAGCAATCTGAACTTCAAATACATGTGCACACATATGTAGATATATATACAAATAAATGTTTAAATATAAAACCCATTTATGCTTAAATTCTACTGTATATTTAAATTATGACTATCATGAGAGGTATATCAAGGTCTCAAACTATTTTCCACTCTTATTAAATTAACAAATGTTATAATTTTGTATTCTTACATTATACCTTTTTCTTTCTTTTTTTTTATTAATTTATTCTTGTTACATCTCAGTGTTTATCCCATCCCTTGTATCCTCCCATTCCTCCCCCCACCCCCATTTTCCCATTATTCCCCTCCCCTATGACTGTTCCTGAGGGGGATTACCTCCCCCTATATATTCTCATAGGGCATTATACCTTTTTCATTTCTTCTTTTTTGGCTTGCGTGTAACTAAATTTATATCTTATAAAAACTTATTTAAGACTAAATAACATATTTAATAAAATAGGCATTAAAATAAAATAAACATTAGCATAGTAACTTAAATTCAATAGTTTTAACTATACTTTACACAAGTGTCAGATTTCAAGTAAAAGAAAAACATAACTTTAGTGAATATATATCTTCAGTTCTATAAGCCTTAAGTGTCAACCTCAGTTGGTTGTAACATTGGGGAATTTGACAATGACAGGCTTTTGGGTTTTCATTGAATGTGACACAGTGGAAAAGTTTGCCTTGATTAATTAAGATGTAGGTGAAGTTATGACAACTTGAGGCATTAAACAGAAGAGGCACCTCACAGATTCATGTCTGAAGGGAAGCACTTGGAATTGAAAGCAGATTATATTTCCTGAGGTCTAGGGTGGGACCTGAGATGATGACTTTTTAAAAACCTATCAAGTGGTGCTGAAGCTGCTAGAGCATAAGCTGGACTTTGACTAAGGGTGTGATAAATGATCCTGGATAATTAGACCATCTCTCATAGAGCGCTTTCCTTGGCTTATGTAAATGAAGATTCATGCATGAATGTATGCAACAATATTTATTGACTCCTCACTATGCAGTGGGCAATTTTCTAAGTGTAGAAAAACAGCTATAAATAAAGCAAATGAATAAAATTAATGGAAGCACTGCTCTCAAAGGTATCATGTTTATATGTATGAGAAGAGCAGAGAACAACAGAAGTATAGAACAGCAGTGATTGTACAAATAATCCAGTGAGTGCTGAGAATCCTGAACAGTAGAAGGCCTGGAGTTGTGGGCACAGTAGTTAAGAGCACTAGATAGTCTTACAGTGAACCTGAGTTATGTGCTAACTCGCTACTCTGAGGAGGACCCTTGATTCAAGGGCCACAAAAATCTAGCCTGTGGATCACAGATCTACTAGGCATGCTGAGTACACCTTCCAGACTGATCTCAGCACACACAAGATAAATACCCACACCCTTATTTCCATGCCCTGCCAATAGGTCCAACTGGGACACAAGAAGAGAAAAGCTACAACACAAACAGAGCTTCTCCTGTAACCAGAAAATACCAGCTGAATGCAAGAACAACCAGCCAATACTTGTGACAAACAGATGGTGAAAGGACAGCATAAGAACACAGTCAACAAAACCCAGGGCAATATGGCTCCACCAGAATCCCCAGCAAACACTAATGCAATTGAAACATAAGAAAATGAATTCAAATCTATGCTTAGGAAGATGTTAGTGGCTTTTAAAGAGGAAACAAATAAATCCTTCCAAAATACAGGAAAATACAATAAAAAACAGAGGGCTTTGAAGGGGAAAGGAGGTTCCAAGATGGCCGCTGACAGTGCATACGGCATCTGAGTGAAGATCAGACTGTGGAAGCAGTGAGTAACCTGGCAGCTGATTCCAAAACATGATGTCTGTGTTTATGAGATAGGAGAGGACAACCTGGCATCTGGGGGGCACCTGAAGCTTTCTATCTATGACAGCACTGGTCCACAGTTCCGGTGGCACTCAACTCTAGCAACTAGACCTCAGATTCCTCCCACTTCCTTCATGGAAGTTCCTGTATACTGGATACAGCTACACAACCCCCAAATTTATGGTTCTATTGGTCCCCCAGTGGAGACATAGGAGCATACAGGGACCAGGTTCCAATAAGGGTGAGCCTAGCCCAATTTGAGTGCCAGGAGCACTCAGTGTCTTCTGGGCAATAAGTGGCTGAACAGCTGTATCTGAAGATGACTCCAGATTCCAGAGGTGTAGTGATCCAGCCTTCAGTTCAGTTCTACTAGTGTCTTCGGGATACTGACAGAGAAACCCAACAAGTTCCAGGAACAAACAGTCAGTGCCACAGACAACCAAAATGATTAAAGGCCAGTGTAAGAACACAATCAAGAAAAGCCAGAGCAATATGGCTCAACCAGAACCTCCAACAAATAGTGTATATTCTAATGCAGCTTAAACAAAGGAAAATGACTTTTAATCTATTCTTATGGAGGTTTTAGAAGCATTTAAAGAGGAAATGAATAAATCCTTCATAGAAACAAACAAACAAGAGCAACAACAGTCAAACAAATAGAGGCCATCAAAGACGTACAGAAAAATACAATCAAACAGGTGAAGGAAATTAATTAAACTGTTCAAGACATGAGAATGGAAGTAGAATCAAATTTTAAAAACACAGAGAAAACCCTGGTGATAGAAAAATTAGAGAAGAGAACAGGAGCCACAGAGGTAAGTATCACTAACAGAATACAAGAGATGAAGGAGAAAATCCCATCTGTAGAAGATATATAAAATAAAATAAAAATCCTGATACAAAACACCCAAGAAAAGAAAGATATCATGAAAAGATCAAACCTAAGAATAATAGGGATAGAAAAGAAGAAAAGATTCCAGGCTCTAAAGAGCAGAAAATACTTTCCAGAAAGTAATAAAATAAATTTTCCCCAACCTAAAAAAAAAAAAAAAAAAAAAAAAAGAGAGAGAGAGAGAGAGAGAGAGAGAGAGAGAGAGAGAGAGAGAGAGAGAAAGAGATGTCTTTGAAAATACAAGAGGTCTACAGAACAAATAGACACAATAAGAAAAAAATTCATCCTGCCACATAATAATAAAACACTAAATATCTAGAACAAAGAAAATATTAAAAGTGGCAAGGGGAAAAGGCCAAGTAATGAATAAAAACAGACCTATAAAATCAGACCTGATTTCTGAGCATAAGACTATGAAATCCTGAAGATGCTGGGAAGATGTCATGCACATACTATGAGACTACAGATGTTAGCTCAGACTACTCTGCACAGCAGTTACCATGAAGGAAGAAAACAAGATTTTCAATGACAAAACCAAATTTATACAGTGTAAATACACCAATCTAGCCCTATAGAAGATGATAGATGGAAAACTTCAGTACAATAAGCTCAAGTACACCCAAGAAAACACAGGATATAAATAATGTCACAACAGAAAAAGCAAAAAAGACAAGCGAAAAAACACTATATCACCATCAATACTACAATAAAAGGAACTAACAATCATTGATAACTAATATCTGTCAGCATCAATGGACTCAACTCTCTAATAAAAAGACACTTGCACGGATGAAAACACAGACAAGGAAGAAAAGCACAGGCTTGGATGAGGAAAGAGGCATGGATGAAAAACAAAAGAATAGATGTGTAAAAAGGATCCAACATTCTACTGCATAAAGAAATATAACTCAATAACAAAGATAGACATTATTTCAGAGTAAAGGTCTGAAAGTTTTTTCTGAGCAAACAGATCTAAGAAGCAAGCTGGGATAGCCATCTCAATATCTAATAGTCTTTCAGCTAAAATTAATAAAAAGATTAGGAAGACACTTGATTATCATCAAAAGAAATATCCACCAAGAGAACATCTCAATCCTGAACATCTACACCCCAATTACAAGGTTACCTGCATTTGTAAAAGAAACATTATTAAAGCTGAAATCACACATTAATCACCACACATTAATAGTAGGCGACTTTAACACTCCACTCTCACCAATGGACAGATCACTGAAAAGAAACTAGAGAAATAATGAAACTACAGAGGTCATGAATCAAATGCACCTGATAGATATCTGCAGAAATTTTCACATAAACAAAAAGAATGTACTTTCTTTTCATCACTGCATGGAACCTTCTCCAAAATCAACCATATGGCTGGTCACAAAGCAGAAATCAACTGATACAAGACAATTAAATTAACTCATTCTTCTTTATCAGATCATTATGAATGAAAGCTACATTTCAACAACAATATAACAAAAAGCCCACACAGTCAGGGAAACTGAACACTTCCCTGTTCAATGATCACAGGATCAGGAAAGAAATGAAAATTTCTTGAAATTCAATGGAAATGAATGCATAGCATACCCCAACTTATGGGACACAATGAAAGCACCATTAAGAGGAAAGTTCATAGCAATAAGTGCTTTCATAAACCCCTTCCCAGATCTAGCCAATGGTCAGAATATTCTCCACAGTTGAGTGGAGAGTGTGATATGACTTTCTCACGTACTCTGGTGCCTCACATTTGACCATGTCCCCTGGAGGGGGAGACCTGGTGGCACTCAGAGGAAGGACAGCTGGTAGCCACGAAGAGACTTGATACCCTATGAGAATATACAGGGGGAGGTAATCCCCCTCAGGAACAGTCATAGGGGAGAGGAATAATGGGAAAATGGGGGGGGGGGAGGAATGGGAGGACACAAGGGATGGGATAAACATTGAGATGTAACAAGAATAAATTAATAAAAAATAAAAAAAATTAAATTAAATTTAAAAAAAAAATGGAGAGATCTCATACTAGCAACTTAACAGCTCACATGAAAGTTGCAGTAAAAAAGGAATCAAACTCACCCAAGAAGAATGTACAGCATGCAATAATCAAATTCAGAGCTGAAATCTGTGGAAAGCCCCTAAGGCCCGCACCCTAAGATGGCGCCTGGCACGTTGCCAGAGCTGCCTCTGTAGAAAACAAACAGGTCCTTATTTGAACATAACCCATTGCCTGCGGTAGTTCCGCCTTTGTGGACCTATGAGGATTTGAGACGTGGTGTGATTTGATTGGATGATGGTGTGCTTTATTAGCGTGTGATGGGTGTGGTTCGGGGGGGGGGGGAGTTGCTTGCACAAAGAGCTTGAATAAACTGCTTGGAGAACTGGTGGTTGCGTCTTCCTTGTTGGCCGAGCGAGATGTAACTAGTGGTGGCCCATATGGGGACCCTCGCTGTCTGCTCCCCCACCGTTAAGTTCAAAACTCCAAGTAGCCAAGGATCGCTGGTGGGTAAGTTCCCGGTAAGTGGAGCTTACAACCCCTGGAAAAAGGGGAAAGTCTCCGGAAGGGAGCTAATCCTAAAGTCTCCAGAAGGGAGCTAATCCTAATGTCTCTGGAAGGGAGCTAATCCTAAAGTCTCCGGAAGGGAGCTAATATGCGAGGTTTCTCGCAAGGAGGAAAAGTGAAAGTATGGGTGTGTCGCCTTCTCACCCAGTTTTCACTGCCCTCTGAGAACTGCAAAAATCAAAGGGACTTAAGCTTAAAAGTAAACCTTAGAAACCTTCCTGACTGAATGTGACACAGTGGCCCCATGGTTCACGATGTCTGGCCATCTTTCCCTCTCAAGCTGGGATAAACTAGGTAAGGATTAGGATTTTGCCTGGGAACAAGGAGACTTGAAAGCTGGGGTGAGGCCAATGTGGAAGTTGGTCCATAGTTGCTTGTCAGATACTAGGTGCTGTCGGGCAGTAGAAGCTGGAAATCAAGCTCTTGAACAGTTGAAGGAAGAAAGATCTCAAAAATCAGATAAAGGAAGCGAGCTTAGTGAAGAATCTAGCTCGGAGGATGATATTGAGGAACTGTATCCAGATTTGTCTCCGTATAGAAAGGAGATGCCAGAAAAAGGGGAAGTTAGAAGAAAGGGAGTGGTGCAGGCTGAGGCAGAAGTTGCTATGCCCTCCCTACAGCATGCCCAATCTGGAACCAGAGCCAACTAACGTTGGTCGGTCTTTATGCCCATAGGTTTGGAGGGAAGTCAGGGCAAGTGCCTTGGGGTTTCCAGTGTTTCAAGACGCTCAGGGAAATCGCTACCATGAGCCCCTAGATTCCAAGATAGTAAAATCCCTTGCCGAGGCTGTACGTGCCTACGGTGTCTTGGCATCTTTTACGGTGTCATTGATAGAGAGCTTAAGTAGACACTGCATGACGCCTACCAATTGGAGTAGCCTTGTTAAGGCATGCCTCACTCCTGGTCAGTATCTCGATTGGAAGGCCTTTTTGATAGAATTTGCCACTGACCAGGCTGCAGCTAATGCTGCTGGAGGCAATCCAGCCTGGGACAGGGACATGCTTTTGGGACAAGGCCGATTTGCTAACCAACAAACAGGATATCCCATCCCAGTGCAAGCACCTAATGGCATAACGTTGTTTAGACATGAGAGGGATTTTGGGATTACCGCAGCCATTGTTGCTGCAGTCGCCCTTGCAGCTACGGGTGCCACCACTGCTGCAGTGGCTCTTAGTTCTACAGTTCAAACAGCTGCCACCCTTAACAACTTATCAGCCACGGTTGCCGAAGCTCTAGATACGCAGGCCAATATTAATGCGTTGACTTGGTTCAGGAACAGGTGGATGTCTTATGGCAACTGGCACAGCTAGGCTGTGAATGGACATTACCTGGGATTTGTATTACTTCAATTCAGTATGCTAATTTCTCTAAGGCTGCAAATCTATCTAAACAGCTCTCTAGCCATCTTCTAGGCAACTGGTCAACTGACTTCGATAGCCTGATGAGGGAACTTCGATTGTCAATTACTACAATCAATTCTACCTGTGTTGATCTGGCTTTTGCAGATGGACTCTCCACTTGGCTGGCGGCTGTGGTTAACAACCTGAAGGAATGAGCGGGCATCAGGGCTATGAGCAATGTATTCCTGGGTGTGAGTGGTGTGTGCCTGTGGTGTATTTGTCGGTTAAGAATGTCTCAACATCGCACTCAGGTCCTGATGGCTCAAGCATTTGCAGCAGTTGAAGCAGGGCAGTTGCCTCAGATCTGGCTGTCTGTCCTGAAGAATTGACACAATGTTTCTCATCACACTCAGGGTGCAAGGCAGAGCACTGCACAGGAGGTACACTGTATGCAGTTAATGGCCTTCTGGGGAGCAAGTCTGATTGCATGTGGGTTGATATCCCAGACCCCACCTCCAGGAAAAAGGTACCGGGCCAGGTCTGGCGCTCAGCAAATGAAGGGTTTGCTTGAGGGCAGTGTGATCAAGTGTCTATAGAATGTATGGAGCTAGGTCTGGCACTCAGCAAGCAAAGGGCTTGCTTGAAGGCAGTGTGAACAAACGCCCATACATACCGGAGATCAGACCTCTACTCTCACCTGTTGCCTTAAAGCCATGATGTGTCATTATTATAAAACAAAAAGGGGGAACTGTGGAGAGCCCCTATGTACCACACCCTAAGATGGTGCCTAGCATGTCGCCAGAGCTGCCTCTGTAGAAAACAAACAGGTCCTTATTTGGACATAACCCGTTGCCTGCGGTAGTTCAGCCTTCGTGGACCTATGAGGATTCGAGACGTGGTGTGATTTGATTGGATGATGGTGTGCTTTATTAGCGTGTGACAGGTGTGGTTCGGGGGAGTTGCTTGCATTCAGAGCTTGAATAAACTGCTTGGAGAAGAACTTGGTGGTTGCGTCTTCCTTGCTGGCCGAGCGAGACGTGACAGAAATTAATAAAGTAAAAAGAAGGAAAACAATAGAAAGAATCAATGAAATCAAGAGCTGGTTCTTGGAGAAAATCAACAAGATAGACAAACACCTAGCCAAATGAACTAAAAGGCAGAGAAACACTGTCCAAATCAACTCAATGAAAAGGGGAACATAAAGAGGGGTACTGATGAATCCAAGAATCCTTCCCTCTTACTTCAAAAGTCAGTATTTCACAAATTGGAAAAATCTAAATGCAATGGGCAATTTTCTTTTTAAAATTATTTTACTATGTTTCTTTTTCAACATATACATTTATATTATTACACATGAGTAAAATAAACTACATACAGCAGGAAGAACCATGAGTTATATAAATGTTACATTCATAGTGATTCAGTTATTTGTATTTGTCAAACTTGAAATAAACAGCTTTCCTGTCTTGTTGGGTCTAAATTTCTGAATGAAAATCAATATCTTTTATATTTCACCTCTATTAAATTAAATCATCTATCTTGAACTAAAAAGACCTTTTCCCCTAACCAACTAAACCTGATTATAAGACTAAACTACCTGGTCTTCAACCCCAATCGGAGACTTGAGAAGGAATAAAACTTAATACCTGAGTGAACTGGAAGTTCAGGTTAGCAGCTTCCAAAAATGAAAAAAATGACTGAGACAGTTTCCTGCCTGAACAGTGACCCAACACTCACTGTAGGGTTGGACCATCATCTTCAGTCTTCTAGCCCAATATCTCTGACAGACATATTTGTGAGGCAGGAACTATTGAGGACTTGCTTAACTTGTCTTGGCAGGGATCAGCCATTGACTCTGTCTCCAAATAAGCTTGCACATTTTTAGGCAGAATTCTGTCTGTGGCAGAAACAAGGACATTTTTCCCAGTGGCTTGTTTGCCATGTTTGAAGCCAACTCCTTAAGGAGGTTCTTTGGTGCTCATCATCCTATTTGAGGTAGGCTGAGTGTTGCCAGGAATTAACTTGTCTTGTTGTCAAAGGATATTTAGAATAATAAAAATATCTTTAAAGGTCATATTCTGTACGTCTCTGAGGCTTTTGAAGCCCATATTTAACTATTTTACCATAATATATATATATGGTAGCATATATATATATATATATATGCTAGACCTAGGATATATATTCTTGTGATAAAATTAGAATAGTATTTGACATGACCATGATTTGCATCAGTATACAAAATTCTATACCAATGAGTGAAAAATAACCTTTTTGTGAATAACAATTAAGGCATTGAGTTAAGGAGTAGGTTCAATCATGTACCTTTTGTTCTATCCTCTCTCTCTATTTCTATATCCTCCTTTCTTTCTTTTCATCTCTTACCTCCTTAACTATGAAAGAAGATAAAGGAAAAGAGATATGTCTCTGAGTACAACCCAGTTTTCTCTCTGTATAAGACCAATAATGACTTATAAACACCTCTTGATGAAAATAAGCACTTGCAGACCAAGAGAGTAAACAGAAATCTGCCCAAGTCCCCTTAGAGGAAATGGGATGTCATTCTCTTAAGGGTTCTTCAGGCTCTAAGATCAACATATAATAAATGGAACCTCATGAAACTGAAACACTACAATAAGTCAAAGAACCCTGTCAACAGAATAAAAAGGCAGCCTACAGATTGGAAAAAAACTGCACCAACACTACATCTGACCAAGGGCTAATATTAAAAATATATAAAGACTTCAGCTTGGCACCATGGTGCCTTCTTGTAATATGGGTACTTGCTAGTCAGAGGCAGGTAGATCTCCAAGAGTTCCAGGCCATCCTGGTCTATAAAATAAGTCCAAAACAGCCAAGGCTACCTAGAGAAACCATAATAGAAAAGAAAGAAAGAAAGAAAAGTACTCAATAAATGAAACACCAACAAATAAGATAATCTAACTAGAAAATGGGTTACAGAGCTTAACAGAAATTCTCAACAGAGGAATATCAAATGGTCAAGAAGCACTTAAAGATATGCTCAGTGTTCTTAGTCATCAGGGAATTTCAAATCGAAAAGACTCTGAAATTCCATCCTAACCCCATTAGTAATAGCTAAAATTAAAAACACAAGTGACAGCACATGTTGCTTGGTGAGTATGTAAAGAAAGGGAAACACTCACTTCTCCATTATTGGTGGGAGTGTGAATTGTGCAACCATTTTGTAAATCAATATGGCTTTTTCTCAGGAAATTTGGAATAACTCTACCTCAAGACCTAGATATACCACTCCTGAGTATAATACCCAAAAGATGCTCCACCATACAACAAGGGCATTTGCTCAATTATGTTCATAATCTCTTTATTCATAACAGCTAGAAACTAGAAGCAATCCAGATATACCTCAACCAAAGAGTGGTTAAAGAAATCATGATACATTTACACAATGGAATACTACTCAACTATTAAAAAGAAGGAGATATACAATTTGCAGGCAAACAGATGGAAATAGAAAAGATCCTTCTCAGTAATGTAATCCAGATCTAGAAATACACACATAGTATGTACCCACTTATAAGTGGATTTTAGCCATATACTACAAGATAACCATTCTCCAATTCATAGACCCAAAGAAGATAAGTAGCAAGGAGGATCCAAGAGAGAATGCTTAAATCTCCTTCATAGGTAGAACTAGAATAGACAACAGAAGTAGATAAAGAGAGGGAACAGGGTAAGAAAGGGGGCACAGAGAGAAATGAGGGCTGATATCAGACCTGAGGAGAGAGAAGTCAGCAGAACAGAGGGGTTGCTGAGAGAAGATGGGCTCTCTGTGACAAGTTAGAGACCTGTGACAGGGTAGACTCCTAGAGGTATGTGGGTTACTCTAGCTTAGACTCCTAGTTGCAGGAGCCAAGAAGACTGAAGAGGCTACTGTCTAACTAGACAGAACTCCTAGAAGGAAGGAAACACCACTCCAGCCACTAAAATTCTGACCCAAAATTTACCCTGCCTACAAGATGTGCAGGGACAAAAATAATGCAGAGATTGGGGAACTGTCCAACCAATGCCTTGTCCAACCTGAAACCCATGCCATGGGAGACAGCCAACTCATGACACTATCAAAGCTACTTTGCTACCCTCACAGGCAGGAGCCTAGCATAATTGTCCTCTGAGAGGCCACCCAATAGCTGATAGAATCAAATTTTGAGACCCATATCCAATCATTGGATGGAGCACAGGGAGTCTCATAGATGAGTGGCAGGAGGGTAGAAAGACTCAGTGGGAATATGAGATGCACAAAAAGACCAACAGAGCCAACTAACCAGGGCCTGAGTTGGGGAAGGGGCTGTAGAGACTGATGCTCCAACAAGGACCATCACGTCTGGACCTAGGCTCCCTACACAGATGTAATTGATGGACAGCTCGATCCTCATATGTGTCCCCTAGGGATGGGAATGTGGCTTGAATCTGATATAGACTCTGCTGTATGTTTTTTATCACGTTTCCCTGTTGAGGCTACCTCCCCAGGCCATAGAGGAAGATGATGCACTGAGTCCTGATGCAACTTGATGTGCTGAAGTGAGTAGGTAGGCAAGTTTGCCTTCTCTGAGGAGTAGGGGCAGGGGGTAAAGGAAATGGGGGATGGGGAGCATGGGACCAGGAAAACAGAAGGAAGGGGCTATGCCTGGGATGTAAAGTGAATAAATAATAATAATAATAATAATAATAATAATAATAATAATAATAATAATAATAATAATAATAATGATAGTAGTAGTAGTAGTAGTAGTTGCTGTTGTTGTTGTTATAGTGGTAGTAAAAGATAAACTCTCAGCCAAAATATTTTTTTTAACCAATGGTCAGGACATTCTCCACAGCTGTGTGGAGTATGGGGACTGACTCTGAAATGGACTCTGGTACCCCATATTTGACCACTTCCCCTTGGTTGTAAGGCCTGGTGGCGCTCAGAGAAAGGATAAGCAGGTTACCAAGAGGAGACTTGATAGGCTGTGACCATATGGTGGGGGAGGTTGTCTCCTTCTGCCAAAGACCTAGGGGAGGGTAATATGGTGAAAGAGCAAGGAAGGAACGGGAGGATACAAGTGAAGGGATAACAATTTAGATGTAATATGAATAAATTAATTAAAAACTGAGAAAATTTTAAAAGTACAACTAGGAAGCAATGTGTATCCTAAAGAAAAGTATATTAGGAGTATTTTGTATAATTTGTGATACCATAATCATGTTTAACTCTCATATGTAATAAGTAAGAAAAGAGGACACAAATTTGAAAGAAGGAGGAAATCATGCAATTATATTATAGTCTCCAAAAAATCTCTTTGGTAGCCCTAGGAGAAAAATGGTGTCTGGGAACACAGAAATAGGTCAAATGCTAGTTTTTTCATGTAGGCTGCATTTCTGCTTGAAATCTCTAGCTGGATGTCCTCACTCTCTATAGTTTCAAGTGTGTGAGACTTGGCAATAAAATTTCATGATGTAAAAATTCTACCATATTGTTCTCTGTTCAAGGGCCAAGAAGAGTATTGATCTAGAAATATCCCAGTCTTCCACTTGGAAAGGACATACTGAAAACTGTTCAATTTTCCAGCTTAGATGAGAGATCAGTTCACTTTTTGCCACACATACGTCATCCCTGGGCCTAATTTGTCCACACACCTCCCTAACAATTTTTCTGTCCTTCACTCCTCCTTTTTTCTCTCCCTCTCTTCTATACTGCTTATTTAAGAAATCATTTTAGGGGCTGAGGAGATGGTTCAGTGGTAGAGCACTATCTGCTCTTCCAGGGGTCCTAATGTCAATTCCCAGCAACTACATGGTGGCTCACAACCATCTATTAATGACATCTGATGCCCTCTTCAGGTGTGCATGAAAACAGAGCACTCATATACATAGATAAATCTTTAAAAAAACCAAAAATATTTTTAAAAAAGAAATTAGATAAACTGTGCTTTTCTTTCCTTTCATTTCTTCTTCAAAAGCAGTTCTTGCACAAGCATCTATGTCTGAGAAATCACTGAAGTTTTTGTAGATATTCTATGTATAAAATAGGGAAAAAAACAAGGCCAAAAATATAATCATTTATCTTCTTGCTTCTTTTTCTTTGTAATGCATCTCAATTACTATAAAAAAATAACCATTCCAAAGGCCTTGTATATGAATCAAATCACCTTCTTGATGAGTATGTGATTGTTTATTACAGGGATATACATATTACTGACAAACATGGGAATTACACGGTAGTCTAATCTTCATGGTTCGCTCTTCTCTTATTCTTTCTTTCCACCTATGTAACAAATTTTGCTTTCTGTATGTTATTTGCATTTTTCTCAAAAGAATGCCAGAAGAGTTGGTCAGGGCTAAACACTGTTCAAAACAAATATAGGCAGTAAACTTCAAACCCCCTACCCAGATCTAGCCAATGGACAGAACATTCTCCACAGTTGAGTGGAGAGTGGGGTATGACTTTCACATGTACTCTGGTGCCTCATATTTGACCATGTCCCCTGGAGGGGGAGACCTGGTGGCACTCAGAGGAAGGACAGCAGGTTACCAAGAAGAGACTTGATACCCTATGAGCATATACAGGGGGAGGTAATCCCCCTCAGTCACAGTCATAGGGGAGGGGAATAATGGGAAAATGGGAGGGAGGGAAGAATGGGAGGATACAGGGATGGGATAACCATTGACATGTAACAAGAATAAATTAATAAAAAATTAAAAAAAAAGAATTCTTGACTCTTAAAAAATTAAGGAAAATATACATTCTATTGTTAATGTAAGAATTGATTTTAAATTTTGTATGGAGAATGAAGGAATTGGCCCTAAGAGTTTTAAAGAAATGTTAAAATCCAAAAATGTCAAATGAATGTTTCTCTTGAATTTAAATAATATAATTATCAATTGTAAACACAATCATAAAATTCTTATATTTTACAACCTATTATACTTTCTAAATATTTTCCATATGTTGAGAGGCAATTTTTTCCTCATAAATACCCTTGTGAAGGAGGGTGTGGAGTTATTAATTTCCCTCTTATTCTCAGAGGCAGCCCCAAATCCTCACTGAGTAGATTAAATATGCATAACTTCATTTTTCATTCCCTGGCTGATTCCAGAGTCAATATCTTAATATTGCTAAAAGAAGTTGCCTTCCTTAAACTAAGGCTGCTGTGATACATAGAGAATATTTATAAGGTAATAAGCAAGCATTTTTATGAAGGTGAGCCCAAGTCTTATAAAATCCTCACACATTTCATCTTTATTACATAACTTTAATTATCAGGAAGGAAATGTTTCTACCATGTACCTGAGAATTTTTCCAGAAAATATATACATACTTTTATTAAAATATTTTCCTCCCAATTTTTTGTATGCGTGAGTGTTGTGGTATCATTTACTGTTTGTCTATGAAGGTGCAATGTATTATATTCAGAAAGAGTTTTCTTTCTGTGTAAAAAATATGTAAAGGAGAAAAAAAGTTTATTGTAGAAGTTAGGTGCAAATTATGACCCCGCAAGGGCTAGAATGGAAGTCAAGTATTTGGGAAAGGTCAAAAGGTTCGCTATCCATATCAAGCTCAGAATAAAGACAGTAACAAGCCCACTGATGTTCAGGCCAAATGACGGCAAAACAAATCATGAGTAAATTAAAAGGACAGCAGTCTTGCAAGGGGTATGGTTATGATTCTTCTCCCTAGGATGAACTTGTCAAGAAAAAATAAAAAGAAAGAAAGAAAGAAAGAAAAAAAGAAAGAAAGAAAGAAAGAAAGAAAGAAAGAAAAGAAGGAAAAGACCAGGTTGAGCAATGATGTATAAATGTCATATATCAGCTGAACATTTTCCCCAGTGTTTTTAATAATGAAGCATCACTGAATGACAGTAGTTATTTGGGACATAAATGTTACAGGCATTTCTGTCCTATGTGGATGTATATAAAACCACACATGCTAGACAGATATTTTGATGTTTTTCCACTTTCTGTGCTAAAAGAGTAAAAGAAAAAGATGAAATTATTTCCACTTATCTTTTTATTCAACTCATTTTATTCAGAATGTTGTACATTGTAATATATAATCAAGTTCTACATAACTATATATATGTACATACTGTGTTAATTACAGTCAACATAAACATCTTACATTTTGAGGACAATAGATGAGAAAATGGTCAATGTGTGGATCTATATCTATTCTCATGACAAGTTCTAATGAAAGCACTTTTAAAATTAAGAATGAAGACACATTGATTTCAATGGCCATACACATGCATTAGGAATGAATGTAAAAAGTTGCCTCCATCATCATAATCCTTTGATAACTAATAACTGAAATATAAGTCAAAAGATTTTAGTGGTAATATTTCTCTCCTTTGCAAAGTTGAGTAAATTAAACTATGATTTCTACTCTTTGTGGACAAGTTGAGGCATTTTAATCACCATGGAAACAGATGTCTGGGTGTGCCGAGGAGCTTGTTTCCAGAAAGATCTATCCATGATGGAAAGTCCATGCAGTATGTGGACAGTACCTCCCAAAGGACTATGGAGAATGCCTAGGATTCAGGCAAAATCCCTTTCCTGATGTGATGGCTAGTATTGTTTGTCAACTTGACTGGGGATGGAATCAAGAAAAAGGATATTTACTTGTGACTCCAATGAGGGACTTTCTGTATGACATTACCGATGCAAAAAGGCCCATACTAAATGTGTAGGGTACCTTCTCGTAGGAGAACAGACAAAACGGCACAGAGGAAGGACACTTTTTGTTTACCTATCTTCACTTCGGTGACAAAATCTTCTATGTTGTTATGGCTATTGCTGATTACTTAATTGGTAATAGTCCCAGCTTCTTTGAAATGCCAACATTGACTCAAGATCCACAGCTCTCCAGGAATCCTCATCTTTAGTGGCAGGTTGAGACAGCTGAGGCAGCCACTCTTGTGGATTGTGCACTTAGTAGACTGTCAACCTTTCACTGTGAAACAGCCATTGTTGAACTACCATACAGTGTAAGCAAGCCTAATAAATCCTTTTGTTATATTCTTATCCTATAGAGAACTCTGGCTGCTTTGTGAGTTTTTAAAGAAAAAACTACTGGCTTTATTGAATAAAATTATCCACACTAAAACAGACAGAACATGCACTTTATGAACTGTTTTGTCCCTAATACAAAGCTCCATAGAATTTCATTCTATAACTGTTAATAGAAGTAATATGTTAAGAAAATATTGATTTTTGTCTTAAAGACGTTCTCCAAAATAAGAAAGTTGAGTGATGCAAGTTATTTTCCTTCCTGTAATAGAAAATATGAAATAAATACAGTATCATTGCCACTCATATGAAGAGAATCAAATACAAATTTAAGTCATCCACATATTTGGATTATGCTGGGTCCACATTTACTTTACTTGGCTAAGATCTGGAAGTTGGAATGTAATAAATTACAGTGTCATTGAAAGATCACTACCAAAAAGATTTAAATTCTTTGAAAAAATCCATTTTAACTTCCAAAAGATGACTCCAGAATAAATAATAGTCACTCAGCTTCATATACATGGCACAGAAAAGTTACCATCATAAAAGGGTAAGATAGAATGGAAAAAAGATAAAATACTATGACAAAAAAAGACAGAGTTCAAATGCAAGTTCATGATAGGGAAGTTTTTCTGGATCTTAAGATGTTCAAGGAAGTTATTTCTTGTGTATTTTCATAATGTGTGTTTTTAGATTCATTTTATATATCTTCCTGAACACATGAGCTCTTTATAAAATAACTTTATCAAATATGAAATATAAAATGTTGGATGAAAAATGATCAGGATAGAATAAATTGAAAAAGTTCCACAATCTAATAATGTGAGACTCCAATGCTGTTGATTCAATTGTAAATTTTAGTTTTCCTTTCATTTCTATTTTTATAAATTTATTTAATCCTCCCTCCTATCCTCCCAGTCCCATCCTTCCCATCTCTCCCCCATCCCCATATCCTATATATCAGAAAAGGGCAACCCTCCATCCCACCAACCCCAGCTCATTAAGACACATCAGGCCTTAACATGTCCTCTTCCATTGTGGCCTGGAAAGGCAGTCCTGCCAGGAAGAAGTGATCAAAAATCTAACAATGGGGTCATTGTCAGAGACAACCCCATCCCTGCTCCCCTTACAAGAAAACCCACATGAATCCTGAGCTACCCATCAGCTACATCTGTGAAGGGGCCTAGGTCCTGTCCATTCATGACTCTTGGTTGGTCGTTCAGTCTCAGCAAGCCCCTCTTGGCCATGGTTAGTTGGCTTTGTTAGTCTTTCTGTGGAGCTCCTGTCACATCCAGGTCCCTTTTGCCTTCCCCACATTTTTCAAAAAGACTCTCTACACATGGCTGAATGTTTGCCTGTGAGTCTCAGAATATTTTTGGAACTGCTGCTAGGTGGAGCCTTTCAGAGGACAACTCTATCTGCAAGAATTGAAGAGTATTGTTAATAGCGTCAGAGATTGACTCTCTTTCATAGGGTGGGTCTTGAGTTGGGTTAGGCATTGCTTGGACATTCCTGCAATCTCTGTTCTATTTGTTCTACCTTTTTTATCTTGTAGGCAAAGCAAATTTGGGGTAAAGTTTTTGTGGGTGATTTGATGTTCTCCTACCTCTACTAGTCTAGTTCAGATCTGTTCTCTTCAGTCTTCATGGCCCCTGTTAACAGAAGTCTCTGTGAGAAATCCTCCTCATATCCTCCCAGAAGCCTACGCTGACTTATGTCTCCATTTTGTCACAGAGATGCTTCTGCACATAGCTTTTCCTTTTTCTGGAGTCCTTCTTCCCTCCTGTTTTGCTCTCCCCAGGTCTGATCTCCACCCTCACTTCTCTCTGCACTCCCTCTCCTACTTCATTACCTCTGTTCAACCACTCCATCTGTCTATTCTATTTCACCCTCTGGGTAATACTTAAGCATCCTTCTTTGGGTCCTCCTTGTTACTTATCTTCTTTGGATCTGTGCATTTTAGTATGCTTGTTCTGTACCATATGCTAAAATCCACTTATAGGTAAGTATATACTATGTATGGCTTTCTGGGTCTGAGTTATCTCACTTAGGATGAATTTTTCTAATTCCACCCATTTGGTCTGCAAATTTTATGATTACTATGTTTTTTATAGCTAAGTAGTGTTCCATTGTATAAAGATACCACAGATTCTTAATCCATTATTCAATTGAGGGACATCTAGATTGTCCCTCATGCATATTTTGGGTGTACACCAGGGAGAGGTGTAGATAGGTCTTGGTGTAGAACTATCCCTAATTTTCTGAGAAAGTGCCATATTGATTTCCATAGTGGTTATACAAGTTGCACTGCCACCAGCAGTGGAAGAGTGTTCTAATTTTTCCAAAAATGGCCAGCATGTCCTGTGATTTGATATTTTAATATTAGCCATTCTGGATGTCATAAGATGAAATCTCAGAGTCATTTTGATTTTCATTACCCTGATGACTAAAGATATTGAACATTTCTTTAAGTTCTTGGCCACTTGTTATTCCTCTGTTGAGAATTCTCTGTTTAGTTCTGTGCCTCATTTTTAATTGGATTATTTTCTTTGTCGATGTTTAATTTTTGAGATCTTTACATATATTGTGTATTAGCCCTTTTTGGCCGTGTAGTTTCAATGAAGACATTTTGCCAAGCTGTAGGTTTTTCAGTTTCAAGAGATCCCATTTATTAATTTTTGATCTTATAGCCTGATATATTGGTGTTCTGTTCAGGGAGTTGTCTCCTGTATGATTTCAAGTCTTTTCTCCAATTTTTTCTTCTAATAGATTTAGTTTTTTTTTTTTTTTTTTTTTTTTTTTTTTTTTTTTTATTAATTTATTCTTGTTACATCTCAATGTTTATCCCATCCCTTGTATCCTCCCATTCCTCCCCCCCCCCCATTTTCCCATTATTCCCCTCCCCTATGACTGTTCCTGAGGGGGATTACGTCCCCCTATATATTCTCATAGGGTATCAAGTCTCTTCTTGGCTACTTGCTGTCCTTCCTCTGAGTGCCACCAGGTCTCCCCCTCCAGGGGACATGGTCAAATGTGAGGCACCAGAGTATGTGAGAAAGTCGTATCACACTCTCCACTCAACTGTGGAGAATATTCTGACCATTGGCTAGATCTGGGAAGGGGTTTAAAGTTTACCTCCTGTATTGTCCTTGGCTGGTGCCTTAGTTTGAGCGGGACCCCTGGGCCCAAATCTGCCTATCATATTGTTCTACTTGTAGATTTCTAGGACCCTCTGGATCCTTTTATTTTGCTGTTCTCCCATGCGTCTCTCATTTAGAGTCCCAATAGGATGCCTTCCCCTCTGTCCCAGTTTCCTGGTAAGTGAAGGCTTTCGTGGGACATGCCCCTTGGGCTAGTATGCAGATATAAGTGAGTATATACCATTTGATTCTTTCTGCTTCTGGGTTAACTCACTCATTATGATCATTTCTAGCTCAATCTAGTGATATGTTGAGGTCTTTGATTCACTTGGACTTCAGTTTTGTGCACAATGTTAAATACGGATTTATTTGCATTTTTCTAAAAGTAGACATCCAGTTAGACTAGCACTATTTGTTGAAGATGATTTCTCTTTTCCATTGAATGGCTTATAATTCTATAGCTGCAATTGTCAGCTTAGACAAAGAAGGGAATGACTGGTGTACCGATTTAGTGAAAGCAGTTGCTTTGGTGTGTCTAATAATGTTTCACTGACTCTTGTATCCTTCATTGTCTGACGTATTCAGGGAGATACAATCTTCCTTGTACCTGGTATTGTGCATTCTCTACCCCATTAGTTCAGGGTGCAGAGCCTTATCTAATACATATCCTGAGGCACAGAACACCTCTATTTTCTTATGTGTAACTTCAGTCACATAACAGACTGCAAAAAAAAAAAAAACTTTTCAACCTTGGAGATGAACTAAGAGTATGTGGACAAGCAGATGCAGTCTCCCAACTTGGGAAGGCAGGGGCCTCATGTCTCCTGACTATCGATAGTTGTTTGATGAATTCTAAACACAACAGACATGGACAATGTAACTTAAAAGGCTTTTATCTTACATACATTTGGGAGTTAAGAAAGAAAATGTTCACAGGCTAGCCTGTAGTTTACAGTCACCAAAAAGAGACCCTGCCTCAATCAAGGAGGAAGGTGAGGATTCACACCTAATGTGGCATTCTGTTCTCCATGCATGGACAGTGGTGACCCTTCTCACAATCACAATGCACCTGTGCACAATGTATACACACACACACACACACACACAACTTAAAAAATACTGATTATTTATACATCCACCATAATCCTCAATTGCTGAAAAAGAAAAGCCTTCTTCATTAAATCATTAATCAATGACTATAAACTGAGTTCAACCTTCTGCCTTTAAGAAGCCACACTGTGTGTCTTCATTCATTCTCGTTCACACTTTAAAACTCTGTTAGTTTGTATCCTTCCTGTCTTTTGACGTTAGTATGAGTTTCCACTCACATCTCTGTCTTAGCCCTTGTTGTTTTCTTTACTGGGAACAGATCTGAATCTGGGGGAAAAAAACCAAGTTCCTCCTTACATTTTGACCCTCTCACATGGCCTCATCTACTCTCATTTTCCCCATCTATTTCTCGGAAGACTTTCCTAATACCCAGATGGTCTGACTGACTCACCATCCATGATAAAGAATGGACCAGAAAGGAAGGCCTGCTTTGTGTGAATCAGGTCAGTGTTATGTGTAGAGGGCTACTGAAGTTTTGGCCCATCATCTCATTCAAAAGACCTGCATAGTTATTTAAAGAATACAAGGAGAACAGAAACCTGTCTTGGGCTGACACACAAGAAGCAGGCCACACCTTGATAGCTTCTCAGGATCTATATCCTCTCAGTGAGGTTTTAACAGTTTATCATCCATCCTTCCAGAAATGCAAATGATCCAGATACAGCAGGACTCCTAATATTTTGATACTGAACAAGTGCCAAACCTCTGTCTTCCAAAGCTAACTAGCATTCATAAATCAAACACCTAAATTAAAGACACACTGTAGAGCAAACAAAGAAAACAAGCTTGTGAGTTTTATATAGGCATATTAACAAACAAAAAGAAAAACATGAGTCTTCTTAACAGATTAGGAAATGAGCATGCATTTTTGTTTTGTTCTTTTTAATTCTCAGAAAAAAATATATTAAAAAGAAAAAGACATGGTGCTGACATAAACTACTTGAGTACCAAGTGCATATTTTGGGCATGGTCAGGAAACAACCATTCTTTCTCCTAAGCATTTCATATCTTTTGAAAAGGATTGATTAGTAGATAACCCTATCCAGTTACTATTTTTTTTTGAGAATGCATTTTTGAATAATTGACTATAACTAAGCACATAATGCAATTGATTTTGTAAGACAGAGGGCATCAGATTTCCCAGAGTTGTGAGCCATCTGATAAGGGTGTTGAGGACTAAATTCAGGTCATTTGGGATGAGCACTAAGTGCTCTTAACCTCTGAGTCATCGCTTCAGCTGGAGATCTTCATGTTTTAAGGTCATCATGCATGCTAACTTTGTTCACATATGCATTCCATGAGAGGAGACAAACCTTCTGAGTTAACCACAAGCCATTCTTTTTGCTTTGCTTTGAATCCAACTATGAGTTAGGCTGCCACATCTTTCAAATGTGATTAATGGAACTTTCATATAATTGCATTGGTGTGATTTACCAATGGTGTGTTTAAAGTCTCACAATTCAAATCATTTGTGTATAAGAACACCTTGCTATGACACAATCAAGACAGGATAGCTTTGAAAAATAATAACTTAATTCTTTTTTTTTTTCTCCACAGTTTGTGACAGTGAAGGCAGGAAATAGAGTCATTGATCCTGCTCTAATTGGTTAGCACTTTGCTTTTGATCATGATTCCTCAAGGTGATGGAGATGCCCTTTCATTTTTGCTGACCTGTCAATAGACTTCTAGAGTGTTGCAAATTGCTCAAAGGCATTTGACATCACAGAAGATGATGAAAAATTATCTACCATCTAACTGCAATGTTCTCACAAGTCTGAAGGACCTAGAATTTTAAAAGCAAAAAAAAAAAAAAGCATAATAAATGTTTCAGACAGGCATTCACATTGCAGCTCCACTCAGAGTTGATGAATACTCTGGGTGAAACAGGCCTAAAATGAATCCCCCAAACACACATCTTTTCTTCTCATGTTGTTGTTTGCCAGGTCTTCCCTTGCCCTGCATCCTCTCCCCTTCCCTTCCATTCTCTTTCCCACTCTCTCTTTCATTCTGTTTGTCTATAACTCCTGTCAAACGCTTAAGTCATTTTCACAGTTTAAAACATTTTCCTGCTTAGCACTAAAAATATACCCTTGTTATAATTATCAGGAAAACCTTTTTTATTCTTCATTATTGATGCACTTTAGTGTCTCTTACTTGGACGGTTCCCTCACTTGGATACTCTCTCATGGATTTGCCTGAGTTGGTGCTCACTTCACTGGATTTTGTTTCATGATCTGTTTGTTCCCATGGTTTCCATTCTGTTGCTTCCCATAGCCAGTCTTTGGGCTCATTACCTGCCCTTAAAGAGAAAGGTGTCAGGAACCAACAGAAAGAAAATAGAATAAAACTTAACAGTTGAATTTTTTTTTTTTTTTTTTTTTTGTCTCATTACTGAAGAGAGAGAGAAAGAGAGAGAGAGAGAGAGAGAGAGAGAGAGAGAGAGAGAGAGAGAGAGAGAGAGAGAAGAAAAAGAAGGAGCTGTACCTATATTGCAATAATCCTTAATTGCTAAAATCTATATAACCAAAGGAGTTTATTGAACTTTATGTGATAAGACAATGAAGTCTGAAGTCTCCAAGTTTAATTTGACAGAAGAATGTGAAAGAGATGAAGAAGAAAAGTTGCTGAAAGGATTAAGTCCAGTGAGAAGTGAGTGTAGCTGAGAGGTAAAGACTTCATGCTTTCTCTTCCTTGGAGAAAATGCACTTTTACCACACCCAGAGCATTAGCAAAATATGCTTCCGATTTACAAGTAATGACTGGATTTTCCTCAGGTGCTTTGTCTTTACCTCTATTTCTGTATCAGCAGAAGTTGATAGTTTTATGAGAATTGCTTCCAGTGATCCCATTTGCACACTCATATGTACCACTCCTGGAGTTTTCCATGTGTTCCTTCCTGTAAATATGGCTAGGTATCTTTTTAATCTATATACAAATGCTTTCTCCCTCACATCTGAAGTTATTTGATAAAAATTACATAATGAGAGAATTGTATTTCTTAAAGTCTTGTGGATATGTTCTTTACTTTGCTAGCAAATACATATTTTCCTGCTTTTAGGATTGAAATTATAGTGTCATTGACTGGAAAAGCAAATAGAAGAGATTTTGTGAGGAAGCCAAGTTTGGTTCCAAGCACTGACATGAGGTGGCTCACAAGGGCCTATAGTGCCAGTTTCAGGGAATCTGATGTCTTCTTCTGAGCACCCATGTGCACATACACATGGATAGTCACATACACACACACACACACACACACACACACACACACTTAAAAATAAAATATTAAAATAAGCTGAATATCTTAGTGTATATATGAAATGAGATCAAGTTTTGCTTTGCATCTTGATCAATGTGTTTTATACTTTAAGGGACAGTAGATAGCTCAGAGGGTAGAAGCACTTTCAGTTCAAGTCTTAGGATCTATATTCAATCTCCAGATGCCACTATGGAAGAAAGGAGCCAACCTCTGAAAAATTGTCCTCCACACATGCATTATGGCATGGCACACATGAATATCTTCTCTCTCTCTCTCTCTCTCTCTCTCTCTCTCTCTCTCTCTCTCTCTCTCTCTCTCTCTCTCTCTCTCTGTCTCTCATATGATAATAATAAATGATATTTTTTGAATATTCAACTTTTAAAGAAAGGCAGCCTTTCTGGGCCTCAGTTGCCTCTCTCAGGATGATTTTTTCTAGTTTCATTCATTTGCCAGTAAATTGCATGCTGTCATTTTTTATAATAATTGAGTAATACTCCATTGTGCAAATGTACCACATTTTCATTATCCATTCTTCAGTTGATGGACACCTAGACTGTTTCCAGTTCCTAGCTATTACGGATTAAACCACTATGAACATTATTGAACAAGTGTCCCTGTGGTAGGATGAGGCATTATTTGGGTATCTGCTCAATAGTTGTGTAGCTGGACCCTGAGGTAGATTGATTCACTGCTTTTAGAAGAACTGCCATAGTGATTTCTGTAGTAGCTACATGGTTCAGAGACCTAAAGAAGAACTAAACATGACTGGGAAAATAAAGCAAATAAAATTATTCCTGTAGGATTGGTGACTTGCCCAATTCTCATCAGAGAGGCTTCCTCCAGCAGCTGATTGGAGCAGATGCAGAGATCAACAGCCAAACATTAGTCAAAGCCATTTTTGTTTTCACAGCAGCTAACAAGTCATTATGTGTCAGAAACCATGTTTTACATATAAAAACATAATTAGTTCTCATGTACGCTATCAGAAAAAAAAAACGTAAAATAACAATAGCTTTGCATGGAAATGATACAGATTGAATTATTATCATATGGGAGAAATGGATTTATCACTTTCTAGCTCTCAGTGGTGTAGTGAAAATAAAACATAGAGCCCATCATATCAACACCTTCTTTTGGAAGACAGAAAAATAGGAATAAAATAAGTTATGTGCCTCCTCTTAGATGAATTTGTCATCAGTGTAGCAGGAAGGAGTTGAGAATCCCCACTCACATTACTTCAGTCTCATGCAAACTATTTTGTTTCTGTTCTCCTGGAAGATGATCTGCATATCTTTTCTGAAAAATAGGACACAAAATCAAAGTATAATTGCATTTCAATATTTGATTATTCCAACAGCATACTAGGTATTTTTGTTTGTGTTTGTAGTGTGTTTTTCTCTTTTCTTATATTGTTTTATGCATATATGTTTACTGTATATGAATACAACAATGAAATAAAAGAGCTTAGATGTCCAAGAAAGCATAATACATAAACATAATGGAAATCATGAAGTAAAATGAAATTGTAAGATTTGTAAGAAAGTGAATGGATCTAGAAATAATTATATGAATTAAAATAGCTCAGATTCAGATAAATAACTCCTACCTTCTCTGTCATACGTAAAACCAAGATTTACTCATGAATAGAGACTCACACATATGTGAGTGTATGCGTGCTTGCATGGGTACTTCTGTGAGTGCATATGTGTGTGTATGTGTGTGTGTGTGTGTAGAACACAAATTTTAAGAGTGTAATGAAGAAGAAGAAGAAGAATATCTTTTAGGTGGCACATAGTGGGATTTACATAGCACAAAAGTAGATGGGATGACTATTAGTGAGGAAGAAAGTAGACATCAAGATGGGGAGCAGAGATAAGAGATACAGTAGGAGAAGATAACACGACACAACTCACCCTTGTGGTGAAGATCATGTGCTTAATCCTATCACCCTTTGTGCTGAGAAAAACTAGTGATTTAGACATACTGCTTGTTTGAGGTTTTACTATTTTTATTTTTAAAACACTATTTTTTAACAAGTTCCCTTGCAAAAATATGCCAAACACAATTTGCTCTAGTAGGCTGCTGCCTTGATTGAGTACTATTACTACACACAACCATGTGCACACCATATTTCCATGTCTCAAGTACTGAGTGTAAGATTGTGTAAGCGTTTATATTTTGGCATATGATTACTAAAATTGCTTCCCACTTTTTCATAGCTGAACTGTGGAAATTAGAAAAAAAAAGCTGAGATTTAATGTAAACAAAGTAAAATAATGTTCAGTAACATAATTAAAAGTCAGTTAATTAAGATGTTTATAAATTTTAGTGCTTTTAAATAGAAAAATAAGGCACAATTTTGGATTACATTTGGAAATTATTACATGCTCTAAAATGAAAGCAATGCACTTTGCAACTAAAGAAATTTCTATAAGACATAAGCACTGTAGGATTAGCAGGAGTAGGTATAAACACATGTCAGTATTGTTTTTTAAAATTATCTGTGTTACCATTAGGCCTAGCTAGCAATCAATCAATCAAGACACAGACACTTGTTATATTTTAAAAATAGCCTTAGCCTACTTGGGACAGGGCAGATATCAATCCCATAGTGGGGCAGGCATGGGATCTTTGTCTCAATCCCATACCATCTGCTTTAAATAACTTCTATCAAGATAACTCCCATCCATAATCCCATATACTTACTCATGTTCTTCATCTGGGCCAAATCCTCATGCTTCTCCTCCATCTAACCCATGGCAGCCCTCCTCTCTTCATTCAGGTCTCTCTCCTTTCTCCTTGTGGCAGTCTTTTTTCTTCCCAGAATTCCTCTCTCCTACCCCCACCTATCTGGATCTCCCTTGCCCTGCCCAGGTAGGATGGCTTTTTATTAAGCGAAAGGTAGGTCACAGAGGCAGCAAGCAGTAATTATCATCAAAATCCATCATATTATCCCACCAACATGTCAGCAAATGAACAAAGCAAGGGAAGTATTAAAATTCAAGCACAAATTCAGATAATATCTGTAACCAGGTTATGCAATATCAGTAAGTATAATAATATCTATTGTTAATTTTGATGAAATAGGTCATTTGCACAGCTTTTAAAATTGGTAAGTTAGTATTAAATTTTATTAGTGATACGAATGTATAAATATATAAACATCTATGTATCTTCCTTCTTTAAAGAATTTTGGTCCAGGCCAAACCTGAAATACAATATCTACACTAAGTCTCCATAATCGTGTCTTACTGATGCCATTTATTGTTAAATTTTTTAACTTAGAGCATCCAAACCCAATATCTATGTATCTGTGTCACCTTGGGGTTGACAGAAATTTTCTATCAAGTGCAAACTGTAAGTATTTCCGACTTCATTGGCAACACATAATCTCTGCCATACAACCTGTGTCAAACAGAGTGCAGTTTTTATGCAGTTTTATCCCTTTGGATTAATATATATGGTTAATATCTGCTTATAACTCAGTAACTACCATATGTATCTTTTTGGGTCTGGGTTACCTAGCTAAGGATTATCTTTTCTAGTTCTATCCATTTGTCTGAAAATTTCATGATTTCCTTGTTTTTAATAGCTGAGTAGTATTCCATTGTGTAAAAGTACCATATTTTCTTTATCCATTCTTCAGTTGGGAGACATTTAGGTTGTTTTTATTTTCTGGATATTATGAATAAATCTGCTATGAACATAGCTGAGCAAATATTCTTGCTGTATGATGGAGCATCTTTTGAATACATTCCCAGAAGTGGTCTAGTTGGGTCTTGAGGTACTACTATTCCCAATTTTCTGAGCAAGCATCAGATTGATTTCCAAAGTGTTTTTACAAGCCTGCACTCCCACCAGCAATGAAGGAATATACACCTTACTCCACATCTTCACCAGAACATGTATAGTCACTTGAGATTTTGACTAAGGACAATGATCATTTCTTTAAGTTCCTCTCAGCCATTCAAGAGTCTTCTGTTGAAAATTCTCTGTTTAGCTGTGTGTTCCGTTTTAATTGAATTATTTGGTTTGTTGGTGTTAATGTTTTGAGTTATTTATATATTTTAGATATTTGCTCTTTGTCAGATGCAGGGTAGGTGAAGATATTTTTACAATCTTTTAGCTACCATTTTGTTCTGTTGACAATGTCCTTTGCCTTATAGAAACTTTCAAGTTTCATGAAGTCCCATTTACTAATTGATCTCATAGCATGACTTGTTGGTGCTCTCTTCAGGATGTTACCTCCTATGCCAATGAGTTCAAGGCTGGTTCCCACATTCTCATATAATAGATTTAGTGTTTCCAGTTTTACGTTAAGTTCTTTGATCCACGTGGACTTAAGCTTTGTGCATTATAATAAATATGAATTTCTTTGCATTTTTTTACATGTAGAAATCCAGTTTGGCCAGCAACCTTTGATGAAGATACTTTCGTTTTTCCATTGTACAATTTGGCTTCTTTGTCACAAATCAACGGTCTATAGGTATATGGGTTTATATATAGGTCTTCATTTGATTCGATTCATCAAGCAAACTGTTTCTATCTCAACTTCATGCAGTTTTTATTAGTATTGTTCTGTAGTACAGCTTGAAATCAGGAATGCTGATTCCTACTGTGGTGCCAGCGCCACCATGGTACCAAGTCGAGGGCGAGGGATTGCAGATTTAACTCATGCGCGCGCGCGCGCGCGCACACACACACACACACACACACACACACACACACACACACACACACAATAATACATCAGGTCCTTCGTGCTAAGAGAGCAGCAGCTGCAGTAGCAGCCACGGCAGAGGTATTCCAGAGTTCCAAAGAGCCTTTTTATAGCCAGCCAAACAGGAACCCTGCTCCCAAGTGAAATCCCTCAAGAGGTAATCCCACACAGGAGGAAAAGTCTTGAGAAAGGGAGGGGCGCGTTCTCAGAGCAGTAAACATGATTAGCTAACCAAGATAAATACAGACGTGGAAGCTGCTAGAAACAGGACATGAAACAGCAAGACAGGCAGGCAGCACAGTCAGGCCTGGTTCCTACAGGTCCACCCTTTATATAAAATACTGCCAGAACAGTTTCCTATCTTGCCCGTCATTGGAAAGGCTTTGTACTTCAAAACCCTCCTGTCCTAGGTTGATAGGTACCTCCATGGTCTTACTCATCATTGAATACTCATTTATCAAGACTCAGCCAAGCCAGGGCAGTGGGGTTATCCCCTGCCAAAGGCACGAGGACCTGTTTGGCATGGAACTGTTGAAATACCTGTTGTGATCTTATGCGGCAGAGGCTCCAGAACAGAAAACCTCCTAAGCCACATAGCAGGATGCCTAGCGCGATAGCATCACTTCAGCTTTTTAGCAAGCTTCCCACATCTATAGGCCCTTTATAAAGGCATCCTCTGTAATGGGTGGAACTCTAGTCTCCTATAATAAGGCTGTTCACTGAATAAGATTTTAGATAGCCAATTGTCTCATATTATTTAGAGAATTCTGAGTAACCAATGCACTGGCCACCTCTCCTGAGAGTTTATCCATCATGTGCACAGTAGTTAACAAACTGAGAAATGGCAATGCCCATAGCAGCAGTGGCGGCAGCAGCTGCTACAGCAATGGTGACAATAACAGCGGCAGTAGTTCCGAAATCTCTCTTTTCACGATAGATCACCAGGCCTCGCCACTCGTCATGCGTCACAGGAAAGGGAACCACTCCAGGTGTCTGTGCCACCACGGTAGTCTTCTCATCATTGCCGCAACTTCTTAGATGGCAAACCTGCAAGGAACAATTTAAAGTCTCCCCCTCAAGGGAGTCATTAGGAACAACAAAATGGAAAGCTACAGCACAGATAGCTGAACTTATGATATTTTTACTCCTTTCCAAATCCTCAGGCATAGCAGTCATGCCCAGGCTGCAATTAGTCAAATACAGCCATACTGGTCTGCTCAGACCTACTGGCATCATGATGGGGGTGGGGGGCTCTTCACCAGAGCCCAAATGGTCTCCTGTAGGCTGGGCTGACTCTTGTGGAACAATGCACAGGTTGAACCATTTGAAGGGCAGGTGTCTGCAAAGCTCCGCACACCTGTCTTGATGGGGCCAGAGCTGACCCCGGGGCCCATTTCCCTGCAATGGCCTCCCTTGCCTATCTGTCTTAGAGTGGCGCTCATTCCCCCAATGATACCTTCGTTGGCAACAAGGACACAAACCTGCCTTAGTATGATCAACTCTATCTCGAGCTTGTCCAGTCTCCCTTCGAGTACATTCTCTTTTAAGGTGTCCTATCTGGCCACATCTGAAACATGTTTTTGGCCAGACTCCCCCAGAAGGTGACCGTCCTTGAACAGCAGAAGCTAATACTTGTCCCATTATGTGAGTAGTATCTATACTTCGGCAAATTTTCAGATAGTCATTCACACTTTTATATTTATAAGGCCGAAGGGCTTCCTGACAATACTTCTTAGCATTTTCAAAGGCCAATTGTTTAATAATAGGCATGGCTCCTTCCACATCTCCAAAAATCCTCCTGCCAATTGCATAAGGTGATCAACAAATTCCTGGAAGGGCTCCGAGGGTCCCTGGACCACTTTAGACAGATATTCTCCTGCCCCTTTATTAGGCGAGGACTTCCAAGCCCTCGTGGCACAAGTTGCAATCTGCACATACACAGCTGGGTCATATTGTATCTGGGCACTAAGTTCAGTATACAAACCCATGCCTGCTAGCATATCTACATTTCTCTGTGGAACCCCAGCTGCTGCATTATGTCTGAATACACTGTTCTTGATAATCACTGCACCAAAGCAAATAATCACCCCCACTGAGGACTGCTCTACACATTTGTTGCCAATCACTAGGTGTTAAGAATTGTCCTGTGAAGGATTCAAAAATGGCAATTGTAAAAGGGGCATGTGGATCTTAGGGCATAACTGCCTCCTTAAGCTGTTTTATGTCTTTAAACTGGAGGGCTTCATGCTGTCTCTGCATTTGCCCTGGGTTAGTTGGGTGAGGCACTTTGACTACTGGAAAGACTACTCCCCGGGAGGGAGCAGAAGGCTTTGCCAAAGATACTTGACTTTGATAATCTGGGTTATACGCTGGGGACCGCTCTTCTCTAGTTTCTTTTCCTTTAATCTTACACTCCTTCAACTTCTTCTTTAGGGCCCGCATCTCAGAGGTTAAAGATGCCTCTTCCTGCTCAGAATTAGAAGAAGATATATCAGAGGCAATCTCAGACGGGGCCAAAGATTTTACAGATTGCTCCTTCTGCACTTCATTTGGGGCAAGTTCCAAACTTCCTAGCTGCTCTCTTATTTTCTCATCCTCGCTCCTAAGCCCATCTCTAACAAGACGCCATAACGAAAAGGTAGCGATAGGAACACTGTTGGACCCTTCATTTCATAAAGTCCTCTGGAGATCAGACTTCACCTGATCCCAATCTTGGATATTTAGCTCTCCTGATACCATAAAACAAGGATGACTCAATTCTATTGTTTTTGTAAAATCTTTAACACTCTCATACTTAATCCCAGTGCCTTAATCACTAGTCCACCAGAGCCGTGGACGAACCTATGACACCTATTTTCCTGGTGCCTTAATCACTAGCCCACCAGAACCGTGGACAAACCTGTGGCACCTATTTCCAATACGCCCATTTCCTACCTCCCTGAGGCGCTGGCCAGCTTCCCTGGGCAATCTGTCAGCTTTCTCCCTTCTTTCTCTGATCTCGGTGGAACCTATACTTGTGATGCCCGCACCACCACGGTACCGAGTCGAGGGCCAGGGACTGAGGATTTAACTCATGCACACACACACACACACACACACACACACACACACACACACACACACACACAAACACACAATAACACAGCGGGTCCTTCTTGCTAAGAGAGCAGCAGCCGCAGCAGCAGCCGTGGCATAGGTTTATGATTCTTTATTCCAGAGTTCCAAGGAGCCTTCTTATAGCCAGCCAAACAGGAACCCTCCTCCCAGGTGAAATCCCTCAAGAGGTAATCCCACACAAGAGGAAAAGTCTTGAGGAAGGGAGGGGCACATTCTCATAGCAATAAACACGACTAGCTAACCAAGATAAACACAGACATGGAAGCTGCTAGAAACAGGACATGAAACAGCAAGACAGGCAGGCAGCCCAGTCGGGCCTGGTTCCTACACTTACAGAGGTTCTTTTACTGTATAGGATTGTTTAGGTGTGCTGGGTTTTTTTATTATTATTATTTTTCCATATGAAGTTGAGAATAGTTCTTTCAAGGTCTTTAAAGAATTGCACTGGCATTTTGAAGGGAATTGCATTGAATCTATAGATTGCATTTGGTAACATAACCATTTTTACTATGTTAATTCTATAGATCCATGAATTTGGAAGATCTTTCCATATTCTGATTTCTTCTTCAGTTTCTTTTTTCAGAGACACAAACTTCTTATTAAACATGTCTTTCATTTCCTTGCTTATGGTTACACCAAGATACTTTATATTATTTGTGGCTATTGTAAATGATGTTATTTCCCTCACTTCTTTCTCAGTCAGTCCACTTGTCCCTTTTTTACAGGATGGCTACTGATTATTTTGAATTAATTTTGAATCTAGCCACCTTACTGAAGATGTTTATCAGGTGGAGGAGTTCTCTCTCTCTCTCTCTCTCTCTCTCTCTCTCTCTCTCTCTCTCTCTCTCTCTTTCTCTCTCTCTCTCTCTCTCTCTCTCTCTCTCTCTCTCTCCATATATATATGCACATACATGTGCATATATATGATATATTCTGCAGATTATATATATATATATGTGTGTGTGTGTGTGTGTGTGTGTGTGTGTGTGTGTGTGTGTGTATAGCCATATTACCTGCAAGTAATAATGCTTTGACTTCTTCCTTTCCAATTTGTATCCCCTTGGTGTCCTTTAGCTGTCTTATTGCTATAGCTAGAAATTCTAGTATTATATTGAAAAGACATGAAAAGAGTGGGCAGCTTTGTCTTGTCCCTGCTTTTAATGGAATTGCTTTGAGTTTCTCTCCACTTGATTTGATGTTGGCTACTGGCTTGCTTTATATAGCCATTATGATGTTTAGGTATGTTGTATTCCTGGTCTCTTAAAGACTTATTTCATGAAGGGGCGTTGGGTGTTGTCAAAGGCTTTTACTGCATCAAATAAGATGATCACATGATTTTGTTCTTTCAGTTTGTTCATATGGTGGATTACATTGATGGATTTTGATATGTCAACCTATCCCTGCATCCCTAGGATGAAGCCTATTTGACCATGGCGGATGAGGTTAAATATCTGAGTACTCTAGCTTTATAGAATGAGTTTGGCAAAGTTCCTTCTGTTTCTTTTTTGTGAAATAGATTGAGGAGTATTGGCATTAGCTCTTCTGTGAACGTCTGCTGGAATGTTGTGCTAAAACAATATGGCCTGTGGCATTTTTTTGTTTGTGAGACTTTGGATGACTGTTTGTATTTCCTTAGAAGTTATAAATCTATTTACTGTTTGCCTGATCTTGATTTCAATTTGGTAGGTCGAATCTATCAAGAAAATTGTCAATTCCTTTAGATTTTTTTCAATTTTGTGGAATGCAGGCTTTTGAAGCAAGACCTAATGATTCTTTGGATTTCGTCTGTGTATATTGTTATGTACCCCCTTTCATCTCTGATTTTGTTAATTTGGGTACTGTCTCTAACTTTTAGTTAGTTTGGCTAGTGGTTTGTCTATCTTGTTGATTTTCTTGTAGAACCATCTCTTTGTTTCCTTGATACTTTGTATTGTTCTCTTTACTTCTAATTTATTGATTTCAACCATGAATTTGATTATTTTCTGCCACCTACTCTTTTCTGTGTGTTTGCTTGCTTTTTTTCTAAAATTTTCAGGTGAGCTCTTAAGTTTCTAGTGTGAAATCTCTCATTTTCTTTATTAAAACACTTAGTGCTTTCTTCTTATCACTGCTTTCATGGTGACCAATAAGTTTGGGTATGTTGTGCATTCATTTTGCTGAATTTGAGGCAGTCTTTCCTTTCTTTTATTTAAGTAATTTGTTCAGATTATATCTCAATTGTTACCCACACACTTGTATTTTCCTGTTCCCCTCTCCTTCCTTCTTTCACCCTATTCCCCTCCACTAGGTCTGTGACAGAAAGAAGTCTCTCCTGCCCCACCTGATAATCACAGCCAATCAGGTCTCATCCTGGTAGCCTGCTTACCCTTGCTCTGAGTGCCACCAGGCCTCCCCATCAAGGAAAAGTGGTCAAATTGGGGGAACCAGAGCTCATGTCTTTGTCAGTCCTCACTCTCTACACAACTGTGGAGAACATGCTGTCTATTGGCTAGCTCTGAATAGGGGTTATAAGTTTACTGCATGCATTGTCCTTGGTTGGTACAGTAGTTTGATCAGATCCCCCTAGGTCCAGATCCACTAGCCTTGATGGTCTGCTTATACATTTCTATAACCCTCTGGATCCTTCTATTTCCCAGTGCTCTCATACCTTTCTCACTTGGAGTCCCAGTAGGAAGACTTTGCATCTATCCCAATCTCCTATTAAGTGAAGACTTTCAGGGAACATCCTTGATGGGCTAGTGTCCAATTCTAAGTGAATATATACCACATGTATCTTTCTGGGTCTGGGTTAATTCATTCAGGATGATAATTTCTAGTTCCATCTATTTGCCTGCAAATTTCAGAATTTCCTTTTTTTTAATAGCTGAGTAGTATTCCATAGTGTAAATGTACCACAGTTTCTTTATCCATTCTTCTACTAAGGGACATTTAGGTTGTTTCCAGATTCTAGCTATTAAAAATAATGCTGTTATGAACATGGCTGAGCTTATGTCCTTGCTGTGTGGTGGAGCATCTTTTGGGTATATGGCAAGGAGTGGAATAGCTAGATCTTGAGGTAGCCCTATTTCTAGTTTTCTGAGAAAATGCCATATTGATTTTCCAAGTGGTTGTACAAGTTTGCACTCCCACCAGCAATGAAGAAGTGTTCCCCTTTCTCCACATCCTCACCAGCATTTGCTGTCACTTGACTTTTTGATCTTAGCCATTCACATGGATATAAGATGGAATCTCAAAGTTGTGTTGCTTTGCAATTTTTTGATGACTAAGGACATTGAGCATTTCTTTAAGTGTTTCTTAGCCATTTGATATTCCTCAGTAGAGAATTCTCTGTTTAATTCTGAGCCCCATTTCTTAATTGGGATATTGGGTATGATAATGTTAATTTCATGAGCTCTTTATATATTTTGGACATTAGTCCTTTGTCAGATGTAGGGTTAGTGAAGATCTTTTCTCAGTCTGTAGGCTGTTGCGTTGTTCTGTTGACAGTGACTTTTGCCTTACAGAAGCTTCTCAGCCTCATATAGTTCCGTTTGTTAATTGTTGACCTTAGAGCCTGGGCTGATGGTATTCTGTTCTGGAAGTTGTCCACTGTGCTAATGAGTTCCAGGCTCTTCCACACTTTTTCTTCTAACAGATTTAGTCTCTCTGGTTTTATATTGAGATCTTTAATCCACTTGGACTTGAGTTTTGTCTTCTTTCTTTCTTCTCCAGCCCAGTGGTCACTGAGTAGAGAATTATTCAGTTTCCATGAGTTTGTAGGGTTTTTTTCTTATTTATATTGTTGAAATCTAGCTTTAGTCCATGGTGCTCTGATAAGATACAAAGGGTTCCTTCAACTATCTTGTACCTGTTGAGGCTTTCTTTGTGACCAAATATATGGTCAAGTTTAGATAACAAGCATTTCAACATCATTCGCAGCATATATGATGAGTAAGTATACTCTAATATTTACTTAATTTTACTTATTGCTTCATTCAACTGAAGTTTTCTAAGTCCTAATTCAAAGGTTCTTATAGAAACTAACAATAAAATATGTGTTTAAGGTCTCTGTTCTCAAAGCATGTTTGAGCCTTAGTCAACAATTTCTAAACTGGTAAAAATATGCATCACAATTGACAAACATTGTATTTACAGAAACATCTGAATATATTTCACATATATTTAACATATCATAAGAATTTTAGGATGAAATATTTTTAATATATTATAGACTATTATGTCAATTAGCCATATCCTAAAAAAATTAAAGTAAGATGGAACAATTGTGTTGACTCAAATTCTTTAATTGTAATATTCTATACCATTTCACTGGGATTACCTAGCTTACCAATCATCCATGTCTCACGACATTGTCAATAAAGAGTTCTATTATATGTTAAATAACATACGGTCCAATATTATATTTGTATTTTTTTGTTATTAATAACTCTTTCCCTGGTGGCTTTTTGACTATCTAATTACTACTCATAATTTGAGAATTATGTTAATGAGATACTAATCATTTATAATAATAAAAGACATTGAAAATCAAGTGGGTACACTCATCAGAATGGCTAAGATCAAAAATTCAAGTGACACCACATCCTGGTGAGGGTGAGGAGAAAGAAGAACACTCCTTCACTGCTGGTGGCAATGCAAACTTGTACAACCACTTTGGAAAACTATCTGGTGCTTTCTCAGAAAAAAGGGAATAGGGCTTCCTCAAGACACAGCTATTCCACTCCTTGGAATATACCCAGGAAATGATCCACCACACAATAAGGACATATGCTCAAACATGATCATAGCAGCCTTATTCATAATAGCCAGAACCTGGAAACAGCCTAAATGCCCCTCAGTTGAAGAATGGATAAAAAACTATGGTACATTTACACTATAGAATACTACTCAGCTATTAAAAACAAAGAAACCCCAAAACTTGTGGACAAATGGATGGAACTAGAAATGATCATACTGAGTGAGTTAACCCAGGAGCAGAAACATTCACATGGTATATACTCACAATTGGCCACTAGGCACAAAGGCATGTTCCATGAAAATCTTCACCTTCCAAAAGATTGGGATAGATGTGAGGACATCCTACTGGGACTCTAGGTAAGAGAAATTTAGGATAATGCAGAAATAGAAGGATCCAGAGGGTCCTAGCAACAGACAAGAAGAACATTGTAATGGGTGGATCAGGGCCCGGGGGGGGGGTCTGCTCAAACTATTGCACTAACCAATGACAATAGAAGTGGTAAACATCAAATGCCTAATCTGATCTACCCAATGGACAGGACATTCTCCACAGTTATGTGGAGAGTGGGGACTGAGTCTGACATGAACTCTGGCCCCATATTTGATAACCGCCCCTTGGGGAGAAGGCTTGGTGGCACTCTAAGCAGGAGGGAGGAATACATATATATAATTTTAAGAAAATATTTCAAAGACTGGTGAGCAGTTGGTGGAGTTGTTGAATAATTTGAATATTTTTGCCTGGGTTCTCTCCCCAATACTACATAATCCAGGCGTAGATGGTCAGTGGGGAAATATATTCAAGAATGACCAAAATTTCATTTTTTATGCAGTGAGTTTGAAGTTAGTTTAGAGTATATGACTTTCTGCCTCAGGAAAATAAAATAAAATAAAATAAAATAAAATAAAATAAAATAAAAGTAACAAGCAAATTCAGAATAAAATGAAGTTGGCTACTGAAAAATTTGTCAAATAATGTTATAACACAATAGAACAACTATGTGTTTTTCCCACTGCAAGAGAAAAGGAGCTTACGTGGAATTTGGCTGCTCAGATTGTCACTGGCCTAACCAACCAAACACTTTAAGAACAAGTTGGCTCAGTGGTGAGATGCAGACATGTTCAGGGAAGTCAGTGAGATCACAAGATGAATGCTTGCTAAAGTCACGACCTTATCATTGGAATTCAACTCTTCCATGTACATTTAATGTATCTTCTTATTCCCAGTGTGGTGATTATTTAAATGTGTCTTCTGTTACACAGACAATTATTCACCAGAGTGGTTTCAGCAGGATCAGTATGGCCTTGAGAACAGAAACAAGCACTTCAATCTTGAACACTTTATTTTTTTGTTTGCTTTATATTTGTTTGTTTGTTTAGTGGTCTGTGTGTGTGTGTCCCTGTGTGTGCCTGAGCTGTGGTGTGTGTGTATCACATGCATGCAGTTACCACAGAGGCCAGAAGAGGGCACAGGTCCCTTTTGAATGGAAGTAACAAGAGGTTTTGAGCAGCCTCAAGTGGGTTCTGGGAATGAAACTTGGGTCCTCTAGGACAGCAGAAAGTATCCTTAACCACTAAGGCACTTTTAAATTTTAATATTTATATGTAAAAGTCTGTATGGGGTCTAGAGAGATGACTCAGCAATTAATAACATGTACTACCCCACTCCTACAAAGGACCTGAGTTCAGCTCCCAGGATACATGGTATATTGCTTACAAGAACTCTTTGTAACTCCAGCCCCAGAAGGCCTGACAGTCTCTAGAGATTGGCCTCTGTGGCCACTTGAACTCAAATGCATGTACCCATACAGATGCACGCAATGTAATATTTTTTTTACTACAGCGCTGAAAATATGACTTAAAAGTTAAGAGAACTGGTTACTCTTCCAGAAAACCCATGTTCAAAGACCTGTACCCTATAATGGCTCACAAATATCTATAACTCTGAAGGTAAGATGCTTGCTTCTCGTCTCCTCAGGTACTAGGTACCTACACATTGCACAGACATAGCTACAGATAAAACATCCATATATAATTAAATAAATTAATTAATATTCAAATGTTTTACATTTCAAAGCAAAAATTTTGTTAATGAGTTAAAGTACTTTAAAATGTCATAAAAGCATCACAGAATAATTTTTGGTTATTAGATCAATATGGTATCACTTCTAACACACACAGACACAGACACACACACCCACTGATGCAGACTTAAACATCTTACCTCAGATTAATCAAATAGTTGAAGTTTCTATCCTGAAATTCTGGGAGGGATACAACACATTTTCTGACACATGATCATCTGACCTCGTGTGGGTACATACTCACACAGCACATACATACACATAACTAAGATTAGAAAATTTTAGTAATATTTTCCTTTATTTTCACCTAAAACATGATGGTGCAAATTGGACATGTTAGGAAGTAGGACTATATCCTCCCACAAGTCTTCTCTGTTCAGGCTACCAAAGAAATCCCCACCGTGGATTTCTTGTTCTTCTTTTATACAGAGCCTTGCTTTACAAATGACCCCAGTTCTCCCTAATAACTTTAGATAATAATCATTTCTCTTCTCTTTAATATCTTGGCCGGCTATGCTGACTTTGCACACATGGAAAGACAGACCCCCTAAATTCAGCTGTAGTACTACTGATCATAGATTTGCTAATGTATGAACAATGAACACATCAGCTGGAGAGATAGGATCCTAGGATCTCATGTTTAGGGAAGCCATATGGTTCCTCTGTTACCTTGGTCTCAACAGGTTCCAGAGTAATGACTGGATGCTCCTATCACTGAAGGAGAAGAAGAAAATTATCTTGGAACACGTCCAGATCATGTAATGCTCACTAGCAAAAGCCTGACCTTAAGAAAACAATATTATCATCACCTACACAGCATGGCATATAAGAGCTGCTCAATCGCAATGCCTGCTGGACTTACCTGAATTGGAAAAGCTAAACACGTGTAACACTCACAGAGCATGTATGCAGTCCCCGTGGAATTATACACAGGAACATAGGATTGAAACAATGTGTCTTTCCTCCTCCTTTAGCCCCTACTTTGGGAGGTTACAACTTAAAAAATGCAATAGTGTGACTACATGTAATGAGGGATCTCTATGGAAACCCATAACCATTGGAAGTTATGAAAACAAAGACACCAGAAAAATAGTTAGACTCATAATCACAGCCGTCAATAAACAAAGTCTAGATCCTATTACCAGAAGTTTTCAAGTAGAGGCCAGGATTCTGGCAACCACAATAGCTCCAGTGAAAGTGGAAAGGAGGCATGAAGTATAAAGAAAGAAGACTTATTCAACATGACCAAACTGGAGGGGGGACAGCAAGTGAGGTTCAGGGACCCCCAAGTCGCTACAGAGGTACTGAGGTAATGCTTATGTGAGATCAATAAAATGACCACTTGGCAAGATGTATTCCTGCCCATCACTAATAAACCATTGTCTCAGTTCTTCTCTGTTCTGTCAGATGGTCCAGGAGTTGTCAGAACTCTGAAATCACTTCCTGGCAGAGAAACTCCTCTTCAGTCTTTCCCTTCCTCTAGCATAGTGTTCCATTTTAATTCTCTGAGGTACATTTTAATTTACCTCATAGTTTAATTCCTTGAGGTCCAGCATTTCAACCTTCTCATAATAGCCAAATGGAAGAGTACAAGTGTCTTTCTTTCTAACATATTATCTCATGTACTATTAGTGACAATCCTAGTTGGGTAAGCTTAAAGTCTGCATGAAAGGCCTAGTCTTCCTGGTTCAGATATGTCATTTTTAATTTTTACGAGTAACTATAAGACATGATAAAATATTAATAAAGACTGAAAAGCAAATTCAACTATCAACAGAAGACTTCCAAACATGTGCAGTAAACTTCTAACCCCTACCCAGCTCTACCCAATGGACAGGACATTCTCCACAGTTAAGTGGAGAGTAGGGACTGACTTTCACACGAACTCTGGTTCCTCCTATTTGATCACGTCCCTTGGATAGGGAGGCCTGGTGGCACTCAGAGGAAGGATAGCAGGCTACCAAGAAGAGACTTGATACCCTATGAGCATATACAGGGGGAGGAGGTCCCCCTCAGTCACAGTCATAGGGGAGGGGAGTAGGGGGAAAGCAGGAGGGAGAGAGGAATGGGAGGATACAAGGGATGGGATAACAACTGAGATATAATATGAAAAAATTAATAAAATCTTTTAAAAACACTAAAGAAATAAAAAATAAAATAAATAAAAACAAATTAAAGCAAGCTTTATTTATAAGAACCGAATCAGCTGCTATTAACCAATTAGGTGGGATTCTTGAGACCTGCCTGGAATCAATTTCTCAAGTGCTTTTTATAGGGCAAAAAAAAAAAAAAAACAAAAAAAAAACAAAAACAACAACAACAAAAAAAACACAAAGTGAGATATTTTACATGATAAGTATGGTTACAGAAGTGAGACTACTCAGCTAGGAAATGTAGCTCATGGAACAATGAGTACAGAACATTTTTGAGAACAGGTAGTTGGGGTTGGCAGTGTTATGGTAGAGCCTATGGCTACTGGGTGGGGCACGTCATAGCTCTGAGAAACAGAATCTCAAGCTTTGTAGTAAACAGATAGTTAACTTGGCCACAGACGCGAAATGGTTACTAGGAACAAAAATGGATACAGGCTAGTATTTTAGTCACCAAAGTCCAACTTGATGAACCAATGAGTGTTATTGGAGTTATTTACAGGATTGTGTGTCCTGATAACTTATAGAAGCAGAACTGATGCAAAGACAGTTGCATCACCAAAGCCCACCTGAGCACAAGTAACATCTCACAAGGGCTAAAATTCTTGAGCCCACTGTCCCTTTGCAGGCAGCTCAACAGTTTAAGAGTGTCCCTTCCAGCTGGCTCAGTTGATCTAATCCACTTGCAGGCAGTTCTCTAGGTCTCTGGTTTCTGCTTCTTTCCAGGCACCTTGGCCTGTCTGAGAGTCTCCTTTTCAATCTTGCTTGTCTGAAAGTTACTCTTAGGAGTCTTTATTGTGTACAACTGGGAGGGAAGAGCCTAGTGAACCTAATCATTTTAGGGACCTCCTAAAGCTACTGTTAGTTGTTTTCATTCCTGTCTTAAGGTGGATTGGTGGAATGTTTTAATTTTGAAGGAAACATCTATAGAAATCCGTACAAAAAAACATTTAAAAAAAAAAGAAGAAGAAGAAAAAGAAAAAAACATGAGATAATTACAAAAAGCAAGCAACATTCCTCTCCCACACCCCCACCACCACCACCACCACCACCACCACCACCACCACCACCATCACCACCACCATCACCACCACCACCACCACTACCACCACCACCACCATCACCACCACCACCACAACCACCACCACCACTACCACCACCACCACGACCACCACCACCACCACTACCACCACCACGACCACCACCACCACAGCAACAACAATCTCAAAGTCAGTAGTTTTCAAATTCAAACTTATACTATCCTTGCACTGTGAAGCATTGGCAAACTCTTTTGTTCCCCCTTCTGCTATCAAATAATCACCTTTTTCACTTGAAAAACCAGTGTGTTTAAAAGAAATGAAGAAAGGTAGAGATAAATGCTGGCTTCCAAATAAAGGACAAGTAAATGTCACACTGCCCTGCTTTCAAAGGGTTTCAGCTACAAAGAAGTAGCCCAGCCTAGGAAGACTGTGACGAAATTGTTGCTGCTTTTTTCTCCTGTGTGTGATGCTAAACAACATACAAATAGTGAAGAACTTTTGGAAGAAGTTGTCTATAAGAACTAGATGATAAAATGCCACAATGAGTAGCAAAAATAATATGACTTAGCATTTGTAATGAAATATTTTAAGTGAGCAGCATGCCAAGTCATGGGCTGGGAAAGAGGGAAGCAGACCAGCTGAGCAGAAGCAAGCATCTGCCTCTGCTTCCCTCTGCTTTTGCTTGTGGATGTGATGGGAACCCTTGGGACTGTCATGTATGATGGGCTGTAACCTAAATAAACCATTTTCTCCCCTAATATTAAAGTAGAAAATCACACTGACCCTTTCAACTAACAACAAAATGACAGGGGTTTTCATAAATGATTATTTTGATGTCTTGAATGCCTAGGATGTTACATGAAAGAAAATGCCCACCAGCCCTCTGGTGAGAAATCCCCAGCAAAGTGCCAGAGATCCCAACCAAATAATATATGAAAAACTGTTTCCACTGAATGTAAAAATGATCAGTGTTATCCTTTATATCTCAAAGCTAAAAAATAAAAAATAAAAGAAAGGGCAAAACCCAGCAAGGATTTATGATTTAGAAAAGAAGTAAGGGAAATCTCACAGCAACAAAGAAAGAAAGGACCTGTCATGAACTAGGTATGATATAAACAAAAATGAAAAAAAAAAAAAAAACTAAAAACATGTAGGTTGATGAGGGTGAGAATGTAACACTTTCTCACCAATATCTAACTCAATTATACAGAAGAACCCAAAATTTGAAAAAAATGAGAAAGAATAGGAAGTTTATATAACACAAGATTTACCTTTGGAAATCATTTGGTCTTTGGGTGTGGTGCTCACTTCCATATGTCAGCACTTTGAAATAAAAGGCTAGGGAGCACAAGTTTAAGTCCAGCTAGGCTACAAAAGACTTTAAATCAAACCAAAATATAACATGAAATCAAATGAAGTTGATTTCTTTCCTATAACAGGAAAAGAAAGTGTTATAAGTTGAAATTTCAAAGACAATATGCAATATATTAAGATCAATGAAAATATATGTAGGCAATAATCTAAATAATATATAAATTATATAAAATATTATATATGACACATGAGAAAAAATTTAGAACTTGGATAAAAGAAACCAAAGAAGATTTCCATTGGAAATGCAGAAAAATTCCATTTTCAAATAAAAACAGAGTCAATAACCCTTATGATATTGAAGAAAAGAGCTTGAGAATTGACTAACACTGTGAGACCTCAGGACAATGTAAGCGAATGAAGAAGCTGGACATAGAATGAGACAGGTATCAGACAAATATCATCACTTGGTCCTGGAGAGAAGACCTAGGCTAATTCAGTGGAGAATCTTTCAGAAAGTTTTGCAAGGACTACTGGCAAAAAATATGTTTCTGAAAGCAAACCCCACACCCTTCACAAAAAAATAAATAAAAGAACAAGAAACATAAATGTAGGTTCCAGGGACCAAAGTCAAGTAAAAAGACTTGGCAGCAAGCGTTTTTAACCCACTGATCCATGTCACAGTCCCATCCGTTCTTAATCTCAACAAAGATTTATCATGGGATCCTATTGTTAGGTATTTACCCAGACAAGGTGAGAACTTATACACACAAAACATAAACAGGGGTTTTCTCAGGAATGTCATTCCCAGTTACTCAAATTGGTAACAAGAGAAGCAACCAAAGTGTCCTTTACTAAGAGAATGGCCAAAAGAGGTACTGATAACAGAATATTACACAGTGATAAAAATAAGGGACCTATCAAGCCACTAGCAGCACAAAAGAATTCTACATGAAGTTCAAGAGGTGAAAACACATTTGAATTGGACAGCAGTGTATGACTCCAATACTAGACCCGTGGTGGTTGGGTGAACAAAGAGAAAAAAAGGGGAGTATCTGAGATTACCATGTATTAGACTGTGATGGAAGATTCACGACATTAAACATTTGTCAAAACTAACAGAACTATGCAGCACAGAGGGAATCCTCACAGGAAGAAGTAGTAAGGACAATGCATCTGTCTGAGTAAACTCACCAATAACAAACCATAACACACTAATCTGGGGAAACTGGGCTGGAATGTCAGGTTGAAATGACATAAAAATGCTTAAACAAACCTCCAAGTTTTTCATTAAATGTAAAATTTGTCTACATAGAAAACCTACTAAAATTTGAAAAAAAATATAAGTTAAGAAATTTAACATATAAGAGTAATATATTTGAATATCCACTGAGCCTTAATTTCACATAGGAAAGCCCCTTTGCCTACTTAAAACAAGATTTATTTTATTTTAATTTGTGTGTGTGTGTGTGTGTGTGTGTGTGAGAGAGAGAGAGAGACATATATGCCCTTGCCTATGGAGTTTAAAAGAGGTCGTTAAATCCCCTGCAGCTTAAGTTGTAGGACATTTGTAACCCTGGATATTGGTGCTAGAAACTGACCCCATGGACCATTCAAGAACAGGAAGTACTCATAACAGCTGAGATACCTTCCATCCCACACAAGTATCATTTAATGAGTGAAGATTGAGTTCAAAGAAGAATATTTTGCTGCTTTTGCTATTTTGCAATCCTATTTTCCTAACAAAATCGCCCGTAGATAATGAAACCCCACACAAATATTTACACTCATTTGGATGTTTTGCTGGAAAAATAAGGAATGTAACTTAATATGTAACTTTTCAATAGCATACAATGTTTTTACATAAACAGAATCTTAATACGTGCTTCCCTTTTGTGTTTGCAAATTTTCAAAGCATAATGCTGTGTAGTCTCTTCTTAGCATCTAATAATCTGCCAGTTAAGGCTATGAACATTTCATTCAGATCCACGCTCTCCACGTAATTTGCATAGCTTGTGGACAATTTTATTTTCCTTGAAGAAAAGTGCTCTTAAGTAGAATTACTCTCCTTGTAAAAAATATGGCATGTACGCATCCAGGAGTTTAAATCTACCATATAGCAAGCTTTGACTCTTAAGAGAAATAGTACGGATACACTTACTCAGGTAATGAAATAAAAATGTCCATAAATCGAGATCTATTTTTTTGGAGAAAACACTATAAAAATTCTCCACCTCTGTTAAATTTGTTTGGTAATCATGAAAATGAATGTGCAATACTTTTTAACCATACTCAGAATGATGACTAGCTGTAACTGCCAATCGTCCTGTTCCCAGACACCACCGACATTACTTCTCCTACTCATAGATGGTCTTTTCATTTTCATTTCCTGGTTGATTCAGGAGCCTGGCTCATGGTTTTTCCTGGTTTAAAAATGCCCTTTGTAAAGTCTACTTATGTTGTTTCTCTGAAATACAATGTATCACTATGATAAAATAATAAGATTGCCTAGTCCCACGCCGCCCATTCAGCCTCTCTGTTATGGTCATAAACTAAATTATTAGAATAAAAGTGGGATCAACCGTGACGGTAGGAGGCTTTATTGGTAAAATGATGCTGTGTACCTACTGCTTCAAAAGAATATCTCTGACTTCATCTTACAGTCACTGTAATTGAATTTTACTGCCTGCAGTTTAGTACCCATCCTTAATTTATGTAAGCCCATCACTATCCCTACCCAAAGCATTTCCAATTTTATCTATGGTATATCTTTATTAAAACTCATAATTGTATACTCATTACATTAACCTCTTGGATGTTTATTAATGTAGCTGGCATAATATCTGGATGTGTAGCATTTCATATCGCGTTTGCTGTGGGAAGCATCCGACACTCAGCTTAAATCTTTCCTTGTGTATTTGCTAAAATGGTAAGTTTTAATCTTGCATGTGAGTGCCTTAATTACATATTGATTCTAGATTTTTTTTCTTAAGTCGGGTTGCTGGACAAACTTTTGGTTTTAAAATAAGAAAAATCAAATATATATAGATTAATTTCGTCTCTCTGAAAAATTATATGAATGTTAAAACCAAATGTGAACCATATCTGCAGAACACAAATCACTTTTTAAGGAAAAGGGATTCTGGCTATAAATAGATGGGATTTAATTATGCCAGACATATATTTCCCAGTACAAGTTGCATTTTTAAAGAATACCTTGAATTACCTAATAAGAAAACTTCCTTGCAACTTCTGTGGTAACCAGCACTACTTTTAGTTTAAATTAATGGCATGAGAAGTGAATGAATTCCTAAGCAGCTGCCATAACAGACTTTGACTATCTCTACACATGCTAATTTCAAAGCCATAGACATCTGAGTATGTCATGCAAAGAATTCTCTCTTAGGTGAGGTGATAGGATGTGTGTTGTGACACTGCTTTTTCCTAGTGAGTGGCCTGGAGAAGTGGCCTCAGTGTCCCTGAGTTCCATAATGAAAGAAATGATCTGCCTTATGACTAGCAAAATGGCTACTGGTTCCATAATTGATGTTTATAGAGAAATAAAACATTTATCGATTAATAGACTAACCTGACCTGAAAATTTGATAAAGATGAAAGTGTAAGATAGGAATTCCTGTGCAGAGATTAATGTAATAGAGTCATTAATAATTACTTTATTAAATAGGTGAACACATATAAAGTTATACTAGGTTGCTAAAAACAAATAAAATAAGAACTTAGCCTGGGAATAGTTGTGCACACCTGTATTCCCAATACTCAGAGAGGCAGAGACAGTCAGATCTCTGAGTTCTAGGCCAGCCTGCTCTACAAAGCAAGGCTAGGACATCCAAGGCTACACATAGAAACCTTATCTTGAAAAACAAAAACAAAAAGAACCTAGAAGTTCATTGTCTGAAAAGTATCGAGATATTAAGGAAACCATTCTATTATAATGTGCTGTCAGATGTTTATGTTTATTGCTTTACAGGAAAAACATAGCTCTGCCTCACATATGGGCATAGTTGAGAAATGACTCTGTAGTTAGAGCTCTTGGTGTGCAAATATGATAACCAGATTTCAAGGCCCCCCAAACCCATGTCAAAATGACAGCTGGGCACAACAATCTGCCTGTAATTTCAGCTGTCAGGAGGTAGAGACAAGATCCCCAGAACAACTAAGCTGCTGAGACTAACCTAATCAGTACACTGTGCCTTTCAGTGAGAGATCCTCTCTGGATCCAGAACATAGACAGTGATGGTGGCCTATACATGTACCAAGTATATGCACTAACATGCATGAGAACACACATACCCACATGTAACCACAGCCTTCTCATAGACACACATGTACAAAAGAGTGCACCACCCAAAGTCAATGTATCTCTTTGTACAATACATAATTGAGAAACATGAAAGCCAAATCACAAAATTGTTATATTTAGTGATTGTTCTATGTTGTTGAGTATTTGATAACTCTAGGCATGGATATAGTGGGCAACAGTAGTCAGACTCAGAAGAGTGCATGAAGTCGGGCAGCTAATGTGGCAGTGTTGGGGAGGAGATGGAGGAGGGAAGGGGGCGGGCAGTTCTGATTTGACACTGTGGTGGGCTAAATAGGAAGGAGTGGAACATGACAAATTAGTAACACGGGTTTAAGAAAACACATAAGTAGAAGTTGCAGACATTATTAATAGAATGCTATCCATCAGAATAGCATTAACATTTTCCCCATGTGCGGCTAGTTTCCTACGCCAAAACTGACTCAATGTGCAGCACCGTTTGGGAAAGGCCATTTGAAAGTCTAAAATTAAGCTATTTTGTACTGCCAAACTTCATAGTTAAATAGATGCTTTTATTGTGCTTCAGCTACATAGCAAACTCATACTCAGTGTGAAAATAATTAACTATTATTAAATCAATAGTCTTATAAGTAATTCAAGTTTGTGAGGTTATGAAAATTTGAATGCATTAAATATGTTTATTTCTTTCATAGAATGTGTGAGAAAATGATAGTTTCTCAACTGTTAATTTATAATTGTACATAATTTTCTAAAATCATTCATGATGCAGAAATAAAAATAATAATCTTCAAATACTATTCTTAAAAATAAATGATAAGTACCATTCTTTTTGAAACTTGGTATTATAGTAATCTCATAATATGTATTTTAAAAGAATACTGTTTGCCTATATATGGTTTATTTTTAGTTAGGTTTATATGTGTATCAAGGGTTTGTTTGTACACATGTGTGTGTATGTGTCTGTGTGTGTGTGTGTGTGTGTGTGTGTGTGTGTGTGTCCAAATGAATGCAAGAGGCCAGAAGAGGGAGTCAGATCCTTCTGGAACAAGAGTTGCTGGCAGTTGTGAGATGCTTTTTTGGGTACTAAGGACTGTATTCAGTTCCACTGGAAGAACTGCATGTGTTATTAATTGCTGAGCCATCATCCTAGCCCTATTCATGATATAAACATTTGTTTATGTGAGTGGGATGAATGACCCTTTGGACCATCACTTATCATTCTCTGAAGTTGAGCAAGTAATTAACTGAAAATTCATGTAGAGTCTCAAGATCATTTACTAACTTTACAGGACTTATGGGTAATTTTGAAACCTATAATTATGAACATTTGGCAGAGCACTTTATGAATCCAGCATATTGTCTTTGCATAGAATTATTTTTTCAACATAAATTATTATTATACTTTTTAATCATGTGTACTCATATAGTTTTATTTGCATATTATTTGTGCTCTTGCATCATTCTCATAACCAACACACTCTTTTAGAAGTTATATATGCATAAATTTACATATGAAATATCAATATATGAATAGATATGTATAAATTCACATAACATGTATATACATATAATATGTAAGCCTTACGCATACACTCACATATGTGTATTATAAACACACATGTATTACTATGCATGTATACAGATGCATGTATGAATATATATGCAAATAAGTGTTTGTATACCATACATAAACACATACATCACCTCTCTCTTTCAGGACTTGTTTGTTTCTTGTCTTTTAGATGTTTTTTAAAAATATTTTTATTTTAATTTTATTTTGTGTGCATTGGTATGTAGTTATAGACAGTTGTGTGCTGCTATGTGGGTGCTGGAAATTGAATGCAGGTCCTTTGGAAAAGCAGACAAAGCTCTTAACCACTGGATCATCTCCAACCCTTGTCTTTTAGTATTTATGATATCATCGTTCCCTGTAATCACACACTGAGACCCGATACTCAATCTCTTACTAACTTATTTTCTATGATCTGTCTGTAGACTGCTTACAACATTCGTTATCCATGGCCCCAAAAGTGGTTTGTACAAAGCAAGTTGAAATGTCAGGCCAGGCAAAGGTAGGCATGAAGAAAATAGGCAACTTCACAGAGAAGGCTGCCTTTGTCTGACCTGGTTCTATCGGAGATTCCACAGCTCATATTTTGGAAGGAAAATCAGGAGTTGAGTTGCTTGTTCAACAATAAAGATCTTTATTAGTGAAAGTGGTGACTTCCCTGTTTAAGATATCTTAATGAGCCAGAATTATTATTTAGTACTGAGCATGCTTTGAGGACTTATTTATATCAGTTAAGGGGAGTCTGTGTGGATCCTTCTGAAATTATTAGCAGTCATGGGCCATCTCATGTTCCCTATCTACGATATTATTGAAGAGCACTAAAATCTCAGTTTAAAAAAAAAAAAAAAAAAAAAAAAAAAAAAAAAAAAACATCCTGGACAGAGGGGAAGACGTACTATTGCGACTCTAGATGAGAGAAGCATGGGAGAATAGCAAAGTAGAAGGATCCAGAGGGTCCTAGAAACCTACAAGAAGAACTTTATGATAGGTAGATTTGGGCCCAGGAGTCCTGCTCAAACTATGGCACCACCCAAGGACAATATGTGCAGTAAACTTCAAACCCCTAGCCAGATATAGCAATGGACAGGACATTCTCCACAGTTGAGTGGAGAGGGGGTTATGACTTTCACATGTACTTTGGTGCCTCATATTTGACCACGTCCCCTGGATGGGGAGACCTGGTGGCACTCAGAGGAAAAATAGCAGGCTACCAAGAAGAGATTTGATACCCTATGAGCATATAAAGGGGGAGGAAGTCCCCCACAGTCACAGTCATAGGGAGGGGAGTAAGGGGAAAAAAGAAGGGAGGGAAGAATGGGAGGATACAAGGGATGGGATAACCATTGAGATGTAAGAAGAATAAATTAATAAAATAAAATTAAAAATAAATAAATAAATAAATAAATCAAACCATCCAACTTAGTTTTCTGCATCACAATATGACTATTGCAATAAGCCCATTCTCTTGTTATGATTTTCAGCTGAGTCTCTTACTGGTGTGTCATCCTTTAAACTCCTCTGAGTAGGTGGTTTTCAGCTTTTCATGACCAAAGTTAAAGTATCCATGTGTTTTCATTCTGACAATTCACTGTCTTGTCCTTCATTTTGCCTGTAACAAACAATCTGACACCTTCTTCAGGTTTCCATGTACATCTGCACCCAGGTGAACAAACCCAAACACAGCTACACATGATTAAAAATAAAAATGAATCTAAAATAAATAAATATAGAACACTCTCTGTTTACAAAAAAACTTTAAGATAAGCACAAATAAAAAGAAAGAGCACAGAAATTCCACCACTAACTTTCCTGCTATTACCTAACCTTACTACCTAACATACTTAATATGGTACCTTGGTTTATAATTTGTGAATTACAATGTCCCCAAAACACATCACAAAGCATTACAGTTATGATTACATCTTCAAAAAAGTACTATGGTTTTGTTTTTTGAAGAATTTGGGATTTTGAACAGATATTTTTCAGAGTATCAAGTAATTTAGATTTTTGCTTTTTTATGAAATTTATGCCAGGACATACATATATATTGGACTGTAACCTAAGATTATACAATTCTTTTAGTGGGTTACAGTTTCAGATATTAGAAACTCAGTTGGCTCCATTCCTTTCATCTGTTCACTGTCACTTCCTTCCCACCGCTGTACCCTCTGCCAGCTATCCTCCATACCTGTTCTTTTCACGGATTCATAACATTTTGTGTTATTGCCCATTTAGCTTAATAAGTGCCATCTGTATGACCAGTAGATTGGAATAATCCATTTGAGCCCACTGGGAGTCACCAGTGAGAATACAACTACAAGCGATAGCACTCCCTTCTCCCTGACTTTATCAGTTGGAAACAGACCAGAAGTGAGGGTTATGGCCTTTCAAACCTTCCCTCTTCCATTCCTGCTTGACTGTTGATGGGCAGACCCAGGGAGTTCATCTGTAGTCTCTGAAAGTTTTTTTTTTAATTTATTTTTATTATTAATTTATTCTTGTTACATCTCAATGTTTATCCCATCCCTTGTATCCTCCCATTCCTCCCCCCCTTTTTTCCATTATTCCCCTCCCCTATGACTGTTCCTGAGGGGGATTACGTCCCCCTGTATATTCTCATAGGGTATCAAGTCTCTTCTTGGCTACTTGCTGTCCTTCCTCTGAGTGCCACCAGGTCTCCCCCTCCAGGGGACATGGTCAAATGTGAGGCACCAGAGTACGTGAGAAAGTCGTATCACACTCTCCACTCAACTGTGGAGAATATTCTGACCATTGGCTAGATCTGGGAAGGGGTTTAAAGTTTACCTCCTGTATTGTCCTTGGCTGGTGCCTTAGTTTGAGCGGGACCCCTGGGCCCAAATCTGCCTATTATATTGTTCTACTTTACGAAAGCCTTCACTTACCAGGAAACTGGGACAGAGGGGAAGGCATCCTATTGGGACTCCAAATGAGAGACGCATGGAAGAATAGCAAAATAAAAGGATACAGATGGTCCTAGAACTCTGAAAGTTTTTTTATTGCAATGGCTCTTTGCCTAGAAGATGGCATTTCACAGCCCTTATCCCTGTACTCTGGCTACTAAGTTCTTACTGACTCTTCTTTTTTGGTGTTCCCTGAGCTTAAGAGATGGCAGCCTAAATGTCTTCTTTAGGCCTAGGAACTCAAACATCACATGTTTTCAGCACCTTGTGCAGGCACTAATCTCTACCTTCCCAGGACTTTATTGAAAAAGTGACTTCTTTTATTGAAGATAGACATGAAAATTGTCCATGAGTATAATCACATGTATTCAGAAGGAGATTCAATGCACAGAAGTATTTCTATTGCCCTGTTAGTGATGTTATTCTTTCAAACACCTTCTTACAGGGCTGCAAAGATGGCTCAACAGTTAAGAACAACAGATATTCTTCCAGAGAACCTAAGTTGTTCTTAAATTCCCAAGGCACACTTTGGATGGCTTATAACCACCTGTACCAGTTCCAGGGGGATCTTAGTGCTCTTTTCTGGCTTACTTGGATGCCCACATTCACATGACATAAACACGTAGACATACAAAAATAGGTAAAATAAATTTTAATATATAAAAAAAAAAACCCACATTTTTAAATACCTTCTTAGCTTCTAGGTCTAGAAGGAGTTCATTTCACCAAGATATTGTCTAATTTAGTCCCCAAGTCAAGCATTTGTTCTAGAAGACTTAGGTCTGCCTTGAGTCAAATTTCTGAGAGTTAATTTCTCTGTTACTCTTCAGGGAACATTGACACTCTGTCGGGTAAGTGAGCCTGCAAACCTGCATTCTTATATTCGTAGATCTAGGTGTCTATGAATGCTATCATTGCATTCCAGTACTGAATGAAGCATGTGCTGTCCTGTTGGATCTGTCAATCATCATGTTTCCCTCCAGCATACTATGGGGTTGTGCTGTCCTGTTGGATCTGTCAATCATCCTGTTTCCCTCCAGCATACTATGGGGTTCCTGATTTTACTATCTTGAATTATTTTAAATTTAAAAGGCATTCTATTACACCTGTACAGTTGTTTCAAAAATATTAATCAGTAGCCCCAAGGACCCAGAAAAGGAAAAGTCCTTATTAACAAGAGAGCAAAGGCTATATGTACTCCTATTGCCTGAATCAGTTTCCTTTCACTCACAAATTCAGTTAATGTCCACACTTAATCCTGCATCTTAGTGAAGTGTTTTTGTGCTTTTGTAATGTACTGAATTCTTATGTTTTTAACTACGTTGGGACTCAGGAGTTTAGAATGAGTTCAGTTGTCAGCACTCATGTCAGGTGACTCATAATGTACTGTAAGTGCAGCTACAGGAGGGGTTTTTTTTTTTTTTTTTTTGCCCTTTTTCACAATTTATGAGCACTGCACTTACAACTACACACACACACACACACACACACACACACACACACACACACACACATACACTAAATATGTTTTCAACTGTACAACTTTGTGACATTTTATCCTGGTTTTCAACATGAAAGCATTTTTAAGACTAATTTACTCAGATTACAACCTGATTGTTATACCTTCACTTGTATCTTCCCGTTCCTGCATTCCCTCCCTCTTTCACTTTCACCCTGTTCCTCTTCCCTAGACCTGTGACAGTAGGGGACCTCCTCCCCCAGTATATGATCACATACTACCCGGGCTCATCTGGATGTCCTGCTTCCCCTTCCTCTGAGTGCCACCAGGCCTCACCACCAAGGGGAAGTGGTCAAATAGGGGGCATCAGAGTTCATGTCAAAGGCAGCCTCCTCTCCACACACAGCCGTGGAGAATGCACTGTTCATTGCCTAGATCTGAATAGGAGGTCTAGGTTTACTGCATACATTGTCCTTGGCTGATACAGCAGTTTGTGCCGGCCCTCCTGGGTCCAGATCAGCTAATATTGATGGTCTTCTTGTAGAGTTCCTGGACCCTCTGGGTCCTTTTATCTCCCTATTCTTTCATACCACTCAGACGTGGAGTCCCAGTAGCAAATCCTAGCATCTGTCCTAATCCCCCTCCGAGTGAACACTTTCAGAGCCCATGTCCCTCAGTTGAAGAACTGATAAAGAAACTGTAGTACATTTACACTATGGAATACTACCCAGCTCTTAAAAACAAGGAAATGTCGAAATTTACAAGCAAATGGATGGAACTAGAAATGATCATCTTGAACGAGTTATCCCAGACACAGAAAGACATACATGGTATATACTCACTTATAATTGGCTGCTAGCCTAAATGGGACCTCCTCTAAGAGAAACATATGTTCTTGTTCTTAAGTCTTTTGTAACATTTTTATGTGTTTGTTTCTTTGTTGGTTTTAGAAACATGTATTTCTCAAGTTTTTTGGACTTACATAACTGTGTTTACTAAAAATTGAAAATTTTAGGTTTCTTTTCCATAGTTCGTTTTAAAAAAAAAAAAAAAAAAAAAAATTTCCTTTGTAGCATGTGATGTGTTCTAAAGTACATATTGAAGACTTCACAGTCGATGATAAAATAGCAATTTTTTCTTTATTGTTACAGTTTTCTACCCATATGCAAAGTATAATGATTCTATTCATGCACTATTGTCTTCTGGTTTCCTCCATTCCTCTCCTCTGCACCCTTCATACCTAGTCCTTCATTTATGATATCATTAGAGAAAACAGCATCTCCTCTACCAGCAACCATTAGAAGTCATTTGTTCTTCGGGCATGGTGGATAATTGGTGGGACAAATCTTGTGCATGTATCCACATCTCCTGTGTGCTCATGTTTGCAAACTTAATATCGCAGTATCTGGATGAGAACTTCTTGTGACACTGTTTTTTTAGCCTCTATTTCATAAATTATTTCTACCCTCTCTTCTCTCATGGTCTCTGGGCCTTGGGTGTGTGGGCGGGAAGTGATGCCGATGTCTTGTTTGCTAAGCACTCAATGATCATTCTCTCTAACTTGCCAGTCCTCTGTATGTTACCCATAACCCTTTTTAAGAAGTTCCTCTCACCTAGGCTGACAACTCATTCTTCTATGGGTGCAAACATAAATACTTAAAAGATAATATGACAGCATATTAATGTAGGTAAACAATAGTAAGTAATATGTTCTTCTCTTGAGTTCATGTCCCTATTCAGCCATAAACTTTGACCAAGTTTATGGTATTAGATGTGTAATTTCTCCTGTAAATAGAGTTTCAAATCCAATCATAAAATAGTTGGTTCCCCCCCCCCAACATACTCATTCCAGCTAGTAGTTAGTAAGAAGAAATCATCATAAACATCATCATCATCATCATAAGGACTATTACATCTTAAACTAAATTTTAATTCATATGTTTTCTCTGACTACCTTCATCCCCAAGCACAAATACAAAGAACCTGGAATTTTGGTCAGAGATCAGAATCTCAGCCTATAATATTGGGGTAAGATAGTGTGCAGAATATCATTTATTTTCTTGCTATCTTGGGTTTTTTAAAGTGTGACACAGGGGCTAGCATATTATATTTGTTTTTATTTGCTAAGGGCTAGAATAATGAAGAAAATTATGGAATGAAGCGGGGTTCAGAAGAGGCAATGGGAAATTGAAAGAGCCCCTCTGAGAGAAGGGCTCCGATGCTGTTATCATGTTTAATAATGTGTCATGATCATTCCAGCCGTTTCCACTTGAGGCCAAGAGACATTTGCACCACTAATATATTACAAATATGTTTCTTTAAGGGATAATATTCCCCAGTCTCAAAACACACACCAGTGTTAGAATTCTCCAAGAACTCCTAATTGGACTCTGGAGTATAAAAACCCCATCTATTTTTAAAGGACGCTTGTGTGTTAGCAGCAAATATTTTTGTAATAAAAAATATATTAATTACGAGAAGGGAGTCTATGCCAAAACCCCAAATAACCACCCATAAATGGCCTCTAGTCCCCTTCCCAATAGTGCATCTAACAAGCCTAGCTGATAAAAAAGCTGATGATTAAAAATAGTAATCATGAAATGCACGTGTGGAGGCACTGTAAAAATAAAAAAGCATTAAAATTCTTTAGCATAACTTTGCATATTAACTATGAAGAGTCATAAATATTCAATCAAAATACACCAAATATGGTATATTCCATGAATATCAAAGCTGTATTTCAGCCAAGAGCAGACCTAGATCCATAATTTTATTAAATACTGCAGAAAACTTTAACTAGATTTTATTCTCCATGTGTGTGTATGTCTTACATGCACACATGCACAGTTTATTTTTAATGTATATTGTATGTATTATAATTTATTCACATTACATTCCAATTGTTATCCCCTCACTCTTATTTTCCTGCTCCCACCCTCTCTCCCTCTGATAGGGGGACCTCATACTCGACTTTCTGGCCACAGCCTATTAGGTCTAATCAGGATAGCTGTCTTGCCAAGGGGCAGTGACCAAATCATAGGCACCAGAGAACATGCACAATTTAAACATTAATTTCTGAGTGCTGTTTCTACTTTCAATGTGAGTAACTTCTCATAATTTCCTTTTTCTACTTTTCAAAATGTATTTTAGTACATTTTTAATTGATGTTTGTTTTTGAGGAAGGGCGTGTGCATGTCATAGTATACAAATTTATGTCTGAGACCAACTTTCAGGAGTCAGTTCTCTCCTTCCACCGTGTAGGTTCTGAAGATTAAACTCAGATCTTTAGGCTTGGCAGCAATCACCTTTATCCAATGAGCCATCTCCCAGCCCTCACCAAACATGCTCACTAATGTCCATCTTGGTAGTAACTTTCAATAAAAATACTTGGCAGAAAATTATATATGCTTTATTTATGCACATTACATGCTTACATTTTTCCTTTAAGCAAAGTGAAAGGTTGTATAGAAAATTAAAATGTATGTACTTAATCTTTAGACATTTACTTCTCAGAATTTTGCACACGCTACATTTTAATCAAATACATTCCCATTTCCCATCAATTCTTTCCACATACCCTTTAACCTTTCCTTCCGAATTTCATATATTCTGTTAAAAAGTGATGAGTCCATTTAGTTCTGGCACTATGTGTATGGCTGTAGGGCCATCCACTAGAACATAGGCAACCTATTAGGAGACAAAGCTGAAGTAAAATAACCTTTCCTCTTCCAGTTGCCATCAATTGCTAATATCTCCTAAGTTCTGGGGTGTATATAAGTCAGGGTTCTCTAGAAAAACAGAAATTGTAGAATGAACATATTTATACATAAATACAAATATATCATATGAGATATTGAGTTAACTGCACTATATACATGTATACTACATAAGTAATATAAGGGATTTATTAAAGAAGCACACAGGCTGGATCCAGCTAGTCCATCAATAACTGTCTACCAAAGGAAAGTCCACAAATCCAGTAGTTGTGCAGTCCATGAGGTTTCTCAGTTGTCTTTAGGAAACCCTGGCGGTCCAAAGAAATAGGCTCTTCAGTCAGTAAAGGAAGGTACATTCCAGCCAGAGTGGGCATGAGCAGGCAGATAGCACCCACTTCCTTCTTCCTTGTCTTCTCTATGGGCGGCCACAAGGTGATGTGGCCCAGATTTTGATGGATCTTCCTACCTCGAAATATCTGGATTTAGGATGGGTTTCCCCATGTCAAATGGTTCAACTATTAAAAATCCCTCACAATTGTACCCAGCCTCTTAGGTTTTGGTTAATTCTAGGTTTAGTCAAGTTGACAACCAAGATTGCAAAGTCTGACTCTATTTTAATGACTTCATTTTAATGATCTTAAATTTTGCTTGAATTTTCAGCACCCAATCTACTTAACTTTATAATGACTTTTCATACTTCATAGATTCCACGTACGTTATAAATCCTCTGAGGACTTTAATAAGTGGATTGTTCTGTTTCCTCAGCGGCAGTTCTGTAATCATCAGGATCATCTGATTTGTTTTCAAAGTCTGTGTTCATTTCCACTTCTTTGGCAAATGCATAAAGGGAAATGCAGATTTCAAAGAAAAATCTCTCCCAAGTTCCTTGGTAAACTAGACACCTCCACTTAATAATCTCACCTTTCACAACAATGATCAAAGGCCCATAAAGTGGAAAGGGGATAATTGGTTCAGTACAAAATAAATGGGAGAAAGTCCTTAAAGAGTACCAGAGGAAAGGATTTAGGAAGTGTTGAAACAGGAGAGCCAAGTTCTCCAACACGGTTCCTTCAGTTGACAGTCAATATGAAATCTGTTCAGAATTGTGACTGTATCCTCCGTCAGTGAATGATAATATGGCTCTTCAAAGAGGCCAAGAAGATAATGTGGACTGTGTCCTACCCATTTGTGACACCTATGATAGAAGCTTTAATGTACTATATTCCTAGTTTTCTGGTTGCTATGGTCAAATAATTGGCAAGAACCAATGTCAGGGAAGGAAGTTTATTTTCACTAAAAAGTGGAAAGGCATCTGTCTAACATGGCTAAGAAAGCAAGAGAGTTGGTCATATCTCACCCATGACCAGAAACCATGGAGATAAATGTTAGCATTCTCCAGGACCCCAGTCTTGAAATGATGCCAGCCATATTTAGAGTGAGGTTTCCTGTGTTAGGTAACTTAGTCTAGAAAATTCTTAATGAGCATGCCCAGAGGTTTGTGTCTTCAGCTATTTTAAACCCACCAAGCTGACAATATTAGCCACCACACTACTAAGTAAAATGAATGGATGTGCCATGCTTGGTGGGGATCAAGCCACACAGAGAAGCAAGGCACAGATCTCCTCAAAAGCCACAGGGCACAAATCATGTAATCCTAGGTGCAAGACATGGGAGTGAATGAACATTCAGAGTCATCCCAAATCCTTTGAGTCTTCAGCTGAAGTTCTGCATACTGGGGAATAGAGAAGAAAGCATATCAGCTCCGAACTTATTCTTATGACTATTTCCAGAATCAGTAAAGCACATGGTGTGACATGCTGTTTAAGAGAACAGCAGGTAACACAGGGGCCTCTGGAATACTGTTCTAGAATGAACAGAGTGAATTACAAAAACAGAAAAAAAAAAACTTGCCATAACATTTCATCAGGAGGTTCCACAGGAGTTTCACATGAAAAACAGCTGTGGACGGTGAGTGTGACAGTCTCATCCGAGAGACTGAGAGGATAAACTAATCTGACCAGCTATCCCTGAATGCCATTCAGGAAGAGAACACAGAGAAATGCTGCAGTGTATTTTGTGACACCTTCACTATGTGAGCCCCTGATAACTGAAGATAATGTCCATCAGAGAGGCAAGCAACAGCCCCGATTCATGCACAGGTCTATATACTAAAGGAGAAGATCTGTATGAGCATCTGCGAGAATATCCCTGTGCTGTACTCTACCCCTAGAAGCCCTTGAGCACAAACGTGACTCTTACTTGTAGTTGCAAAATACCACTGCACTGCTCACTCAATAAAGGGTAGACTCGAAAACAACAAGCATAGGACTTCGGGATGGCAGTGTCTTACATAAGAAAGGTCACAAGGACAGAGTCTCATTTTATCTTGAAGCCGTGCTGAGAATCGTGGTTTTGTCTTTTCTGCTTGCTTTTATTATTAGTGTGAGCATTTGTGCATTTCCTGATTTAGGATGTGTTTTAATGGTTCACTAATTATGGCTTGTATTCTTCTCAACAGGTCTGTTATCTTATGAAACGATGTTGTAACCTTAACATGGCCTTCATATATCTCCTTTAAGTAATCAGCAAACCATGTTCTCAGTAGATATGTTGTTGTATTGACCTTATTGTACTGTTTAAGGAGCATCCACTAAAAATGACACATTTTATTGATTTGTTTAAAAACTTAGGATATAGCAATTAATGATGAGTCACTGGCTTCAACTCAAAGTTGGGAGCTGTATTAACCCAACAAGAAAGTAAATTTTTTCCTTTAAAGCTCTGAAGTTACACCTTGACTTTCCTCTCTAGAAACTGACATCCTTTAGTATAAGACCATGTTGTGCACATTGGTAATCTACTGTGTTGTATGGATGGGCTCCTCAAATATCTCAGAGTGAATTTTGTAGAAAACATACATTATTGGCAGGAACAGTTTCTGTTTCAAATTTCATTTTTATATCATGGATACAGTTATTTTTAAAATATTATTAATGAAACTCTTTCAATTCCAAATGAATTCTTGAAGATTTCTCACCTTTGTTGAACTGAAGAGTTCTGCTTAGACGTGAATTTGATTCTGTTTGTAGTAAGTGTTGTTCTTGTTTGGGTCCACTCTCCCAATGGTTCACCTTCACTGTCAGCTGAAGAGATCTGGAATCACCTATGAGATCTTCCAGTTGGACTTTCCACAGAAGTTAAACTGAGGAGAGAAGACCTACTCTAAAATCACTGCGTAAAATGCAGAAACGACCAAAGACTCCTTGTGAGCACCAGCACTCATTTCTCCACCTCCTGAGTGCAAGTTCAATGTGATCAGCTGCCACATGATCTTGCTGCCATTATGATTGTAGCTTCAGATAGTGAAAAAAAGCAAATATTTAGGACATTATGTTGTCTTGGCCAGTTATTTTGTCAGATCAATGACAAAAGTGATTAACATGGAGAACACTCAAATACCCAGCCCCCACCCCTGTATAAGCAATAGATTGCTTTGTCAACTTACCATCTCAGTAGTCACTAAAATAGCTCCCTATTTTTCTTCATGACTTTTTTCCTTGGTAGTCACAACTTGCCTAACCATTAGGCATAAAGAATGTATGTTCTACTTCTCTCAACACTCCACATGGCTCCTTTTGTTAGCTTCATCCGTTCACCTCTTGATTAAATGTAAAATATGTGAGGGTTTTTCCTTTTACTTGATCACATAATGGTCATCATAGGGTTATTGCCTTATAATTTTAATACTGCTATGTCTTCAGAATTAGGAGAGCAGAGAGTAGCCAATTAGTATGAATTTTTTTTATTTTGTACAGAGTCTTATATAAATACAAGTTATGATATCCCATGAAACCATAAGAGCAACATAAAAGATCACTGATGAGACTTGACATGACTGATGTAACAGTAATGAAAAGTTTTAAAATATTACAAGGAACATTGACACAAAGTCATGAACAGAGTGTATGTTTTTGGAAACATAATCTAATAGAGTTGCTCAATGCAAGGTTGATGCAAAGCTTCAATATGTGGAAAATACATTGTCTACAAAATGAAATAAGGTGACTCACAATAAAATAAGGCACGTCAGTAAGCAGGCACTGTGGAAGTTTTATACACCAATGATTTAAAATGTGAACATCCTGGGAACTTGAGCATCACATGAGAAAAATTAAAAACACATGTTATTGAGGTACTTCAGACATACTAAATCAGAATCTAAAGGTAAAGCCCAACCATCCACCTGCATCTTAGTAAGACTTTCAGATGATTCTGATGGACATTCAAGTTTGAGAAGTTGAGGAGCATGGGCATAATTGGCACGACACGGATGTGACTGCTTTGTCATTATGCCTTTCCTTTGTCATGATCATTGCTCATGCAGTTAAAGGTGCTTATTTAACTTCTTTCAATTTCTATTCCAGACATAAGTTTGTATGTCAGCTTCTTCTACAAAATGGTGACAGCATAGAAGAATAGTTTCATTATTATTAGATGCTGGGTAATGCTTATTATTTCTTTAAAAACAGGGAAATATGTAGGATAAAATCAATGTGTATATTAATGAAAATGTTGAGGAGTGCTGAGACATGGCTCAGAAGTTATATGAGTTTGCTGCTCTTGGAAAAAACTCAGGTTCAGTTCCCAGAAAGCACAAGATGCCTCAGAACTGCTTGTCACTCCAGCTCCATGTGATCCAAATGCAGTGGCTGGCCTCTTGGGGCAACTACATCCATGTGCACACAAATACAAATACAAGTAGATCTTCCGAAGCTGAAAATATTTTATTATATTTAGTATAATGACATTTTAACTTGTAGATAATCAATGAGTACTGAATTAGGTTAAATTAATCTCTGTGATACTGTGTGTGTTTGTGTGTGTGTGTGTGTGTGTGTGTGTGTGTGTATGTGCTTGTGTTGTACATAGTAGAGGTACGGAACTGATTTTCTTTATTGTTTTTATTAATTCTTTAAAAAGGTTATACATTGTGTTTTAATCATATTTACCCCATCTTTCACCTTAACTCCCCCTACCATTCCTTACTGTCCCTGCTATTATATCCTTTTTTTCTTCTTTTTTAATTCATGCATCTTCTCCAATTTGTGTCATCTACATATTTATGAGTTTGGAGCTATCTACTGGAGTGTAACATATGTATTAGGGGATACATCTTTAAAGATATCTGACTTTCCCTTACCCTGTAACTCATCAATTGTCCATAGATCTCCAATTAGGGGTGGAGAGTAATGCATGTCTTTCTACTGTAGGATAGAAGTTTGCCTGGCTTGACATTGTTGAAACTCACAGATGCTGTGAATTCTTAAAAGAATTGACTTCTGCAAGTTTACCCTGACCGCTATACACCCACTATAACATGTACATGCATGTGCACTCACACTGCAGGAGGTGAAAGGGAAAACTAAAAATATTTATAAAATAAATAAAGCAAAACAAAAAGAAAGTAAAAATGTATAAATGAGGATTATAAATTTTAAAATTTGATGGCTGCATAGACTCCATAAGATATAGTGGCCAAAGTAAGGATTGTTGAATGGGGTTTGAATATAGAATATAGCACAATCATAGGCAAATAGTATAAATCCAACTTTACAGACATGTTTCTTCCCTTTGTAGTCTCATTTCTTTGATGTGAAATGTCAAGAATAGTTCATCATTGGAATTCGTGTTCAAATAACATCTGAGAAAATATTGGTTATCTAGACGGAATTTGCAAAGTAATGAGAAGTATCATGGAGATGTGTGTATTTGAGAGACAGAGATGACTTCTGTGGGGACCAAGCTAACAACTGAACACAGCGACTCTCACAGAGACCTGTTTGCACATAGATCAAAACATCAAGAATTCAGAGAAGCATTTTTTATATGTAAAGCTCTTATTTTTACTTTACATTTGTGTGCACATGTGTTTGTGTGCATGTGTGTGTGTGTGTGTGTGTGTGTGACATCATTTGTGTGGAGATTAGACAATCACTAACAACCATCATGTATCAGGAGTCACATTTTCCTTCCATCTTATTCATTCTGTGTGTCTCCTTCCTTCTGCCTCTTTCCGTACTCCAAGCTAATTGGCCAGTGACATGATGGTCTCTTTTGTTTTCATTTCCAATCTCCAGAGAAGGACATGCTAAGCTTACAGGTGTACACTCTACATCCTGCTTTGTATGTGATTCTTGGGATTGAACTCAAGTAATCAAACTTTCACAGAAATATCTGTTGACAGAGAAGCCGTCTACTGGCCCTATGAACAATTTGTGGAAGTGCCAATACAAATGTAATTCACGTTCACATTATTTTGCTAAGTAAGTAAGTCACTCTGCACGACTTAATCACTCTTCAGGGTGCCACTTCTTAATATCACACATGGAGGAGGCGTTGGAACATCTGGACTCCGGGAAACATCCATTCAGAGAACAACAGTCAGGCTCAAAGTCATTCTTCACATATAGAGCACAGATGCCAAACATTCTTTGTATCATTGTATAAAATGTCATTTTCTTAGAGAATGGTGTTGGTGTTTTACCAAAAATCATTGGATGCTGTATGTGATGGGTTGTTTCTGAGATTCGCTTATTCCATTGGCCTGTAAGTTATATGTTATAAATTCAATAAATTATAATGTAATAATCTCAAATTTGGTTAAGTTCTTTTTTGTTTGTTTGTTTGTTTGGTTGGTTGGTTGGTTGGTTTTTCGAGACAAGGCTTCTCTGTGTAGCCTTGGTTGTCCTGGTCTCAATTTTTAGAGCAGGGTGGCCTCGAACTCACAGTGATCTGCTTGCCTTTGTCTCCCAAGTGCCTGGTAAGATCTTAGTAACCATAGAATCTATGTAAAAATTCTCTTTCCCACTTAGGTCCAGAAAGTAAATATATAGATATGTAGTGAATAAGTTGAAATTGTATATTTAAATTTTATTGATTAGTTATTAAGTTTGCATATATATTGATCATATTCCTTTTCTTACCCATCTCCTTCCAGATTCTTCTCTTTTCCTTAGGTACCCAACATTAAGTTCTATCTAAACATGCAACAAAAATCAATACAACAGGACCCCACAAAACCAAGAAGCATAAATAAAACACCACTCAAAAAAATAAATAAAATAAAACACACAAACAAAACCTGGAGCAGTCTGGTATATGTTGGTCAACTACTCCTGAACATGAGGTCTTCCCTACAATGATTGACATATTCTGTGTCATTCCATTGGAGAAAACTGATTTTTCCCTCTCCCAGCAGGTTTACATGGCAAATCAGTTGTTAACTTTTACCCTAGTGACTAGGTTTCATTAGTTCACTCAGTCATTTTTTTCTTTTATCTTGTGTGTGTGTGTGTGTGTGTGTAAGGAGGAGTAGCCTCAAACTCAGGAAAGTCACCTGCCTCTGCTTCCTAAGTGCTGGGATTAAAAGTGTGCACCAACACTCCCCATCTCTATTCATTAATAAAGTAATATAATAAAACAAGTAAATAAAAGTTAAGGGACTTAAATTGGACTAAGCAAACCAATAGAAGTAAAAGAGGCCAAGAGAAGACACAAGAATCAGAGACCCACTCATTCACAAACTCAGGAATCTCATAAAAACATTAAACTGGATGCCACAAAATAACCCACATATGGCTACATAGAATATAAAATTAAAAATTGTCACTAAGGGTTATTAGTCTGCTTAAATTGCTTATCTAATCTTTATTTAAGTTTGGTAAGTGGTGTGTATCAGGAAAATTTTCCATTTCTTTTAGATTTTTTCATTTTGTGGAATATAGGGTTTTAAAGTTTGCCCTTATAAATTCTTTGTCTTTCCTTGATGTCTGAGGTTATGCTCGATTTTTTATCTATAACTTTGTTAATTTTTTGTGTTATTTCTATTTATTTCAGTTAATTTGGATAAGTGTTTGTCAATGTGATTGATTTTCTCAGGGAACCAACATGTTTTTCCATTAGTTCTTTGTATGGTTTACATATTACATTTATACGTTTGCACTATTTGCTGGTTGCATATAAATGTGATTATTTATTTATGTGTACGTGTATAAGCACACATACGTCACAGCACATATATGGAGATCTGAAGACAACTTGAAAGATTCTGTTCTCTGCTTCCACCATATCATGCCTGGAAATCAAATACAGATCACCAATATGGTTGTAAGTGCATTTACTCATGAGCCATCTCACAGGTCTTAAAATGCATACTTAAACATATTATCCTACATTTATAATGATTATATATTGGAATTGAGAATTCTCTTATTATTAGTCCTAACTGTCAGTGAAAAGTAACAGTTTCAACCATCTGCCTATTCTATTTGGAAATACATGTATGTAAAGTTTAATATTAATAAACAGATTAATGCTTTTAATACAATTGAGTATTATGGCATGACAGACTTCTACTAGAAAGACAAAACACACATATCTACTTCCTTCATAAAAAAAGAAGCAAGAAAACACCCAAATAAATATTGCATCTAAATCCAAATTGATGAACCAATGAGTTTTTATGAGGTTCTTAATAGGCATATGGACGAATAATATCTTATAAGGAGTGGGTGTAACTCAAAAGCAAACAACTTTATGTGGAATTTTCATTGCGCCTATGAGCTACAACCAACTGTGTTTGTGGTTAAATAAACAAATGAACCCATAGGATATCATTTGTTAATATGGGAAATTCCTCAGTGGATAAGAATGTTCACTGTGAAAGCATGATGCTCTGATTGTGTGTGCATATGGAAACACGGAGAGAGAGAGAGAGAGAGAGAGAGAGAGAGAGAGAGAGAGAGAGAGAGAGAGAGAGAGAGACCCAGACACATACATCAAAATTAACTAAAGCTTTCAGCTTCCTTAGACAAAAATATCCTTTAAGCACTTTATGGGTGGCCTCTTCTAAAAAGAATGATTATGCTTTTGTAAGAGACATTAAAGTAATAATAATAACTTGAATTTGTCGAAGAGTCCTCTATGAACTTATAGGAAAAGAAATGAATAAAGTAACTAACACTAGGAGAGTTCATTTAGTGGGAAAGACCTATACGAATGCTACACAGCTTCAGCAGGAAGAAACCAATAAGCAACCCTACTTGTCATCTCTACTCAGGAGCTCCACTTAGAAATCCTCCCAGAAATTCTACCAATAGCCCATACCCAGTAACCCTACACAAGAACAACTCCAAATACTCTATCCATCAACCCTACTTATCAACTCTACTCTGCACCTCTACTCAGGAGTACTATTTAGCAATTCTCTCAGCAGCTATACCTAGATAAAGCTTGCCTGGAAACCTTACCTAACAACCATAGTGACAAAGTCTATTCATTAACTCTATTGAAGAACTCTACCCAGTCAGCCTACCCAGCAAACCTGCTCAACAAATACACATATCAACTCTATCCAACAACCCTCCTCATCAAACCTCCCTACTCACCACCCCAAAATGTTATTCATCAGACAATAAACAACTACTCTACCCATTAGCCCACCCAGAAACCCTATACAATAACTCTGACTAGAATCTCTACATAATGGGGATGCCTGCAAACCCTGTCCAGTAACCCTACTATCAACTATACACAGCAATTCTATACAGTGACCATCTCCCATACTGGAAACCCAATAAGACTTGTATTTTTAAGTAAAATTTATGCCAACCCTTTATGATCACATATTCATATAGACATCAAAGAATCTGGTGACATTCAACTATATAAAAATCAGACACCCAAGAATCTAAACTAAAACTCCATCTAATAACATCTCTACCAACTCCCAAATTTTACAACATATTTCTTTTCTTTTTCTTTTCAGGATTTTATTTTATTTTTTTTTTATTTATTCATTCATTCATTTATTTATTTATTTACTTATTATTTAAGTAGTTTATTCAGATTACATCTCAATTGTTGTCCCCTCACTTGTATCTTCCCATTCCTCCCTCCCTCCCTCCTTCACCCTTTCCCCTCCCCTAGGTCTGTGACAGAAGGGGACCTCTTCCTCCACCATATGGTCACAGCCTGTCAGATCTCATCGTGGTAGCCTGCTTACCCTTCCTCTGAGTACCACAAGCCTCCCCATCAAGGGAGAGTTGACAAATAGGGGGCATCAGAGTTCATGTCAGAGTCAGTCTCTACTCTCCATACAGCTGTGGAGAATGTGTTATCCTTTGGCTAGATCTGAATAGGGGGTTTAGGTTTGCTGCATGTATTGTCTTTGGTTGGTACAGTAGTTTGAGCGAACCTGCCTGGGGCCAGATCCACCATCCTTGATGGTATTCTTGTAGGGTTCCAGGACCCTCTGGGTCCTTCTATTATCCCATTCTCCCATACTTCTCTCACCGGGAGTCACAAAAGGAAGTCTTAGCTTCTATGCCAATCCCCTGCTAAATGAGAACTCTCAGAGGATATCACTTACAATATATTTCTTAAGTATGACTTTATATTTAGATATTTTAAAAACTGAAATATTATGATAGCTTTGGAATTTTTTCCTAGATGGTAAAAATAATAAGAAATTATTCTGATCTTTTTTTTGATGAAGCCACAAATGGAGATCAAAATACAATGTTCTGTCGGTCATGATATATTTGCTGTTTTTTAATTTTTATCCTGACCTCCTTCTATACTTGAAGCAGTCTTCAAGATTTAAAAGATTATAATTTCTCACTGGCTTTATAAGGTCTTATCTCATTATTCAGAATAATTTATTTTTCCTTAGTAGATATCAACTGACAATACTTCCTCAATTAAAAGTGCGGCCTAGAGATCATTTACTCTGTCTATGGTCACAATTTTGGCTTGCTTGAACTTGTACAGGTCAAAATTATCTTTATTCTAAGAATGAATCTTTCTATCTCCACAGTACATAAAATTGTGGTCACTGAATTGGGGATGCTTGTGCAAAAGGGGAAATTATGAACTAAAGTTACAGGATTTAAAACTATATGAATGAGTCTCTAATGCAGATTGTTGGGGTAAGTCAAAACTGCAGAATTTGAATATTGCAGGTCTAGACCCAAAATAATAATGCACCGTCTTTAAACTCAATAATAACATTCATTGCTCAAATTTGTATCTGACCTTACATCATTATGCCTAAGAGGGAAAACCTTTCCAATGTGTTTTTAGCAGGGCATTTGCTTCTAGCACTTGTAAAGACAAGAACGGCATCAGCTACCATCGAAAACTTTTAAAGAGGCTTCTACATGTTTCTTTAAACATCTCTTCTGCTCCTAATGCAATAATTAGTAAGCACTTTTGCATACAGTTTTCTTTTGTTCTGTGAAAAGTTCATGGGATCTTTTCTAAGTTGGAATATGCCACATACAACAACTTGAATCTATGTTTCTGGTGATTACTCTGATCCAAATATCTCCATACACATTTAGCACAGAATAAACTATCACATTTCTTTTGCAGTGAGATATGTGTTTACCATTTTCAAGTGCATGTGTTAGGATACAACAGGTATAAATTCCTCTCATATGTGTAGTTTTATTATGATACTTTAAAAAATTAATGTTGTAGTAATACCCTAGCACATATGAGCACTTCTCTCTCTCTCTCTCTCTCTCTCTCTCTCTCTCTCTCTCTCTCTCTCTCTCCATTCTTTCTTTTTTATTCACTTTAAATGCAGGTCATAGCCTCCTCCCTCCTCTCTTCCCAGTCCTTATCTCTTGCCATCCTCCATCCCCTATTCTTTGGTAAAGTGAATCCCACCTATTCATCAACCCCAGGTCAAGTCACTTCAGGACTTAGTTTGGCCTCTTCCCCTGTGGTCTGGAAAGGCAATTCTATCAGGGGAAAGTGATGAAAGAGCATGCAATAGAGTCCATGTCAGAGAGAGCCCCAACTCCCCTTACTAGTGGACCCACTTGAAGCCTGAGTCAACTACATCTGTGTAGAGGACCTAGGTCCAGTCCATGAATGGGCCTTGGTTAGTGCTTCAGACTCCACAGGCCCTTCTGGGCCTTGGTTAATTTGCTCTGTTAGTCTTCTTATGGAGCTCCTATCATCTGTAGTGGTATGCATGGTCCTGAATTCATGGCTCTAAGTACCTTCCGGTTCCCCAGTTCCAAGGGGTGCCCCATTCCAACAACCACCCCTCAGATTCCTCCTTTTTCCTCAAGAACAGAGCCTGGATCTTGGAGTCAGAATCTCAACCTTAACCTCTACTGGTCGCCTTGTGGAGATTGGTTGAACTATAGTACTGTACAGGCTGGTCCCAGTACCTAGATGGCAGAGCTCATACAAATCTGACTGCCAGGAGCACAATGTTTGCTCAGCAACAAGCTGCTGGTCAGCTGACCCTATAACTTCAGCATCCTTCCTGTACCTCTGGACCTCCCCTGCCATCCTGGATAAGACTAAGGGTTCCAGAGACTTGCAGATCCAACCTTTGGCTCAGCTCTTCTGGCTGCTTGAGCAGACCTGCAGGACCTCACTGGATCACAAAGGCCCAAGAAACACAGCAAGTCCTAGGAACAAATAGTTAATGCCATGGACAACCAGATGGCTAAAGGCCAGGATAAGAACATAAATAACAAAAAACAGGTCAAAATGGCTCCATCAGAATCTGAAAAAAAGCACTTGGTATTCTAATATCGATGAAACACATGAAAATTTCCTTAAACATATGCTTATGAAATTGTTAGAGGCATTTAAAAGGGAACCAATAAATACCTAAAAAAAAAAAAATCAAGAGAATACAAATAAAACAAATAGAGACCATCAAAGACATACAAGAAAATACAATCAAATAGGTGAAGGAAATGAATAAAATGGTTCAAGACTTGAATATTCAAATAGAATCAATAAAGAAAACACAAACTGAGAAAATCCTGGAGATGGAAAACAACATCCATGCACCAACTCAGCCCTACAGAAGATTCTAGAAGGAAACTCCAGCCTAATGAGGTTAATTACAACTAAGAAAAGACAGGGTATAGATAACTTCACAACAGAAATACCAAAAAAAGAAAATTTACAAACATACTATCACCACAAACACCGTAAAAGAAACTAACAATCATTAATAACTAATATCTATCAACACCAATGGACCCAGATTCCAATAAAAGGACACAGGCTAGCAAAATGTTTATGTAAGCAGGATCCCACTTTCTGCTGCATACAAGAAACACATCTCAGCAACAAAGATAGACATTACCTCAGAGTAAATGGTTTTTAAAAGGTTTTCTAAGCAAACAGATCCAAGAAGCAAGTTGAAATAGCTATTCTAATATCTAAGAAAATAAAATTCCAACAAAAATTAATCAAAAGGGATGGGAAAGGACAATTCATTCTTATCAAAGGAAAGATCCATCATGTGTACGTCTTGATCCTGAACATCTATGCCCTAAATACAAGGCCATCTGCATTTGTAATAGAAACATTTTAAAATCTTAAATCATACACCGACCCCAACACATTATTAGCTTCAACACTCTACTCTCATCAATGGGCAGATCATGGAGACAAAAACTAAATATGGAAATAATGAAACTAACAGAGGTTATGAATAAAATGGACATAATACATGTCTACAGAACTCTTTACCCAAACACTAAAGAATATACTTTCTTTTCAGGGCTACATGGAACCTTCTCCAATGTCAATCATATAGTTATTCACAAAGCAAACCTCAACTGATAAAAAGAAATTTGAATTAACACTAAGTTATTTATCAGATCACCATGGATTAAAGCTAGACTTCAGCAACAAGAGAAATAACAAAAAGCCTACACACTCATCTGCTCTGCTCATCGACACATCTCAACTCTCTGCTCGATGTCTACTTGGTCAGGGAAGAAATAAATAAAGGAATTTAGAAATTCTTAAAATTCAATGAAAACATGAGCATTTCTACATGCTGAAATCAAAGCTGTCTTTGAAAGAGAACAACCTGAAGCTTGTAAAAGGGTCTATGGTACCTTGAAGACATTTTTAGTGAATTTTGCCTTGGTTTACAGATAAACACCTCTTGGATTCAGGCAGTGCCTGATGCATCATTTTCTATCAAAAGCAAAAACACACATAATAATGTAACAACTGAACATCAGGTACTTCAGATTCCTTCCTGTTAGTAAGTGGAATAAACAGTGACAACATAGCCAGTTGAACGTTCAAAAAATGATACAAATCACTCCTCCTAAATTTATTAAGAATTGGCACATTTGAATTATTCCACTCACTCCCTCTCAGCCCCACCCATGATGTGTGCCTGTGTGTGTGTGTGTGTGTGTGTGTGTGTGTGTGTGTGTGTGTGAGCGTGGGTATGTTCACAGAGTCCAAGAGAGCCCTGAGAGAAGTATGGGAGACATATCTGGACCCAGGGCGGGCGAGGGGGTGGGGCAGTCTGCTCAGGCTACTGCACCAAGGACAATACATGCAGTAAATGTTAAACTCCTGCTCAGATCTAACCAATGGACAAGACATTCTCCACTGTTTGTGGAGAGTGGGGACTGATTCTGACATGAACTCCGGTGCCTTTTACTTGACCACTTCTTCTTGGTGGGGAGGCCTGGTGGCATACAGAAAAGGGATAAGCAGGCTACCAAGATGAGACTTGATAGGCTGTGACCCTATGGTGGGGAAGGAGGTCCCCTTCTGTCACAGACCTAGGAAAGGGGAATAGGGTGCAAGCAGGAGGGAGGGAGGAGTGACAGGATACAAGCGAAGGAAAAACAATTGAGATGTAATCTGAATAAATTAATTAAATAAAAATTTTAAAAGTCACTCTCAACATTATTAATTTGAGAAAGTATCTCCCACTGAACTTGAGCCAGGAAATACTCAGCCAGCCCCAAGGACCAGTCCATTTCCACCCACACATGTCTGGGGTTACAGCATAGGCATCGCTTGACTATTTTCTATCTTTTTTTCCTTTTGTTGAAACTATCTCATATAATATATCTCAATTATGGTTTCCTCTCCCTCTATTCCTTCCAATTTCTCTGCAAATCATCTCCCATCTGGATCTATACTCAGACAGGCTTCTAAGGTATAATATAATAATAAATTTTATATATATATAATAAGATATAATGTAATATAACAGAAACTAATGTATTTGAGTCAAACAAAACAAACAAGCAGAAGGAATAGAGTCCAAGAGAAAAAACGAGAAACAGCAAGTCATTCCTTTGCACACACATAGGAATGCCAAATAAAACACTAAACTGGAAGCCATAACATATGCAAGGGGCCTAGAACAACATAATGCATAGTGCCTCACTCTCTGTGACTCCACATGTGCTTTGATTACGATGATTTGGAGGATCTTGCTTTCTCAGTGTCCTCCATCCTCTCTCACTCTTACATTCATTTTGCCCTCCCTTTACCTGAGTTTGTTGAGACCTGAAGGAAAGGATTTGACGGAGTCATCTGTTTTCAGGCTGATTGTTTCAAGTTGATTCGTTTTTATGTAGATGCTAGGGATCTGAACTCAGGTCCTCACACTTACACAACAGGTCGCTTACCTGCTGAGCCACTAAGCACATATTCTCACATCAAGGCTGGGGGAGGTAGCCAGGTATGAGGAAAACATTGCCAAAGGCAGGTGACAGAGTCAAAGGCAGCCCCTGCTCCCACTCATAGGAATCCCACAAGAGTATTGAGCTACATAGCCATAACATATACATTTACTTTATTCTTACTGCATTTGATACATGATTAAGCGTCAGATAATCATTGATATTAAATATTTTCACTGTAGAATATAAAAATGCCTCTTCGGTATAGGAAGTCCTTTATCGCCATTATTATTTAAAGGTAATGTTCAAGAATTGTAATAAAACACTTTTTCCTCTTTATTACAATTGTTTTGTGAGTATCAAGAAATGACTGATTAGGCTTTTCCAGCAGCTAACAACATATGATCATATTTATGATATGATTCACATCTTTTTTTAGACAGTTACTATTTCTTATTAAGATATTTTATTTGTCAGGTAGCATTTCATTTTACATTACTGGTAATAAGATGAGAAATAAATCATTTTGAAATGCTCATTATTTTTGTAATAAAATTACGTCCATCTTCCTCTGTGAAAAATTTAGATTAGACTTTCAGGTTTTAATGTTTCAGAGCCAAAGTAAACTGCCATGAGTTTGGAGACATGGCTCAGCTGTTAAAAGAGTACTTACTACCCTTACAGAGGACTCTGGTTTGGTTACCTATAGAGATGCCTGTAACTTCAGCTCCAGTGGATCTGATGCCCTCTTCTGGCTTCAGTGGTTACCCACAACCACATGTGATATACTCACATATACATAAATAAAAATGAAAGTAAATCCTTTTTTAAAACCTGTGAACAAGTGATTTCAATTATTATGTTTTCTTAATGGCGAACTCTGATGAATTAAATTATATGGAAGGATCAGGTATTTTCACTCGTACGTGGTAACTGTAAAATACTAGTGTATTACTAAGCATTTAGTCTTATTTGATTTAATCTAGTAATACACATTAGCTTCAATTCTCCAAAAATAGTTAATCATAAAGATTGCTTTCCCATGCTTCAAGACTATTCCAGAGAAAGTACTATCTTAAGATCCTGATCTTGATTTGTGATTTTTTAATTTTTCTGATATCTGCCTGTCTTATCAAGAAGGAAACAGCGAGAACTGAACACAGTAGTGTGACTGCGTCATCCCAGAGTATGGGAGGCAGAGGCAAGGCATTACCCATGTGAGTCAGGCCTGGGTCACATAACAATTTTGAGGCCAACCTGACCTCCATATGGGAACTTGTTTCCTAAATTTGCCTCACAGAGAACAGTTTGCATATTTGCATACATTTGGAGCTTCCTAAATGGTGAAGGAGATGTCAGAAATAACTAGAGTAAAGCCCAGGAAGATCATTAAACACCTCAGGCTTTGAGGCTGGGTAATGTTTCAGTGGGTAAAGCATTTCTAACACAAGCATGAACGGAGCTATGATTTCCAACATCCATGTTTGAAACACCAGGCATGTGTGGTGTCCTACATGTTATCTAAGCACTAGAGCAGGGGTTAGCTAGAAAGGCTTGCAGAAATCAGTGAGAGCTGAATGCAGGAAGAAATCCTGTCTCAGTGGATAAAGTACAGAGCAATCACAGAAGACATCTGACACCAACCTATGGCCTACACATACATATGTATACACGTAGCTACATATATTATGGTAAAGCACCCACACAAGAAGACTACTCAGACACAAGCTTAAGCAAATAGAAAATCTTTATTAGCCTGATGCTGACTCTGACTACACTGGGAATTTTTGACCACCGTTCCAAGGCTTTCTTGAGATGAGATTTTAAGTACAAAAACATCCTGAGTTAACAAACCTCAGTTAGCAAGAATAGTTAGAGCCAGAAGTAGAACTACAGAAGCAAAAAAAAAAAAAGCAGAGCAGGTACATTTTGGAAACTATGGAATTTGAAGGCTAGCTTTTTGTTTTCATATTACCAGGTGTCTTTGTGCTTGGTTTCAATATTTGAATGGTACTTCAGACATGGTTTCAGTTGTGCTAAGGTCTGGGATCCTACTAAGGTCTGGAAGCCTGTTACAACATATGTAAATACACACATAGATTATGTATATATATATATATATATATATATATGTGGGTGTGGGTGTGGGTGTGGGTGGGTGTGGGTATGCATGTGTGTATGTATATACGATACAAGCACACACATAATTCAGGAAGTTTCTTCAATGTATGAGCTGCCTTGTAGAAAAAATTATCCAGTCTACCATGTCAATAGTTTCAAACTAGAGAAATTTTGTATTAAGGAATTGCTTTTCCCTGTACACACACACACACTTATTCCATCATTTCTTTTGAAAGCATTCCTAGTAGATAAACATCATTGATGAAATCTGTTTCAAGTAAAAGTGTTTAACAGTTGCATTTAGTCAAACCACTTACCAAGCCATTCAACCATTGGTCACTGATCAATAGTATAATAAGGCCCATTAACTAAAACAGTTTCTTCTAGGATTAACTTATAAAAATCATAAAAGCAGAAGTAATGCATTATTTGCATATTATAAGGAAATGCGTTAAGTATATATGATTAGGCAGTGGAAATATTTAAAACAGTAGGTCTTTGGATAGTTGGAAAACATCTGTGGAAAAAAGCACCTGTTAAAGGCAAAAGATTTGTGCGATCTGAAGACCAAGAAGAGACTTGATACCCTATGAGCATATAAAGGGGGAGGATGTCCCCCTCAGTCACAGTCATAGGTGAGGGGAGTAAGGGAAAAATGGGAGGGAGGGAAGAATGGGAGGATACAAGGGATGGGATAACCATTGAGATGTAACAAGAATAAATTAATAATAAAAAAAAGCACCTCTTGCAAAGATTGATGATCCAAGTTCAACCCACATGACCCACTCAGTGGTGGGGCAGAAAAGTGCCTGCTCATGAAAATTGCCCACTTCCCCCACATTTGCATATGAGAAAGAGGGAGTTAAATTTTGTAGTATTTCCTTTTTATAATTACTTTCAGAAATGTATCTGCGGGCATTACATTTTCATTATGTCCATGAAACCTAGCTATAGACTCAAGAAACAGAACATTTGAGTCTATTAATACATTTGTCTTCTGAAAATTACATAAATCAATTATCTGGGTCATTTTAACAATATTCATCTTTTTCCATCATTGTGTAACATGACATATCAGCACATGATATACACTGTCACAGGTGTATGTGGCTACATTAGATCACAATCCAATTCCAGGCAACAATTTTCTAATAACCTCAAAATAAAAGTCAACACTGGCTACAAGTTTTTCCAAATAAGGTACACAGGCATTCCCCGTGCATTGATTAAATCAGAGAAAAATTGTATAAAGAGGTACTGGAATGTTCTGCTGCCTCCGAAGACTCGTTTGAAGAGTTTTCTGACACTTGTGTTGGCAGACATATGAAGCCCAGCCTTGAATATTTTTTCTCTCTCAAAATGTACATTAACCACACAAAGCATCATGTCCATAGTCTATATTTTCAATAAATTCTCCACAAAACACCTTTTTACACATTGTGGATAAATATTTTTATTCTATTTTTATTTAAATAAAAACAGATTTGGAGTATTTTGTTTTATCTTATTTTATGGTGTTTCTTTAGATAACTGTTTGTTCTCTAGTAAGAGACTTAAAGGGTTGTAGATTCGGGAAGGGGAAAGCTATTTCAATAAAATAAAATAAACTTAGAAAAATAGATGTTTTTATATAATCTATTCTCATTATGATTACCACTTCCTCAGCTATCTGAGATCCTCCCACAACCCCTCCCATTCCAGTTCATACCCTTTCTGTCTCTCATTAGAAAACAAACAAGCATCTAAAGAGTAACAATAAAAAATAAAATAAGATAAAGTAGGATACCAATCTTATGGTTTGAACATAAGATCATTAACTGGAGGGAGAACTTTTTGAAATGAATATGCATCATATTATGTCATTCTACATAAATACAAGACATGTGTGTTATAAGTGTGCATTGAGAGAGAAGGCTGTTCTTCACTTTTCTGACCTATTTTGTAAGTCAATGAATATATTTATGAAAATTCATAAAAAGAAAGAATTGTAGAAACTGTTAAAAAGAAACCGCTCTTAAGTTTCTAATATTTACTTTCAGGTCAATTGTTTGGTTGAAAATAAAATCCTAGTATGCTGATATAAGTGAGTATATACCATTTGAGTCTTTCTGCTTCTGAGTTAACTCACTCATTATGATCATTTCTAGCTCAATCCATTTGTCCACAAATTTTGGGAATTCTTTGTTTTTAATAGCTGAGTAGTATTCCATAGTGTATATGTACCACAGTTTCTTTATCCATTCTTCTACTGAGGGACACTTAGGCTGTTTCCATGTTCTCGCTATTATGAATAAGGCTGCTAAGAACATGGTTGAGCAAATTTTCTTGTTGTGTGCTGGAGCACCCACAAAAGCCTTCACTTACCAAGAAACTGGGACAGAGGGGAGGACATCCTATTGGGACTCTAGATGAGAGAAGCATGGGAGAATAGCAAAGTGGAAGGATCCAGAGGGTCCTGGAAACCTACAAGTAGAACATTCTACAAGTAGAATTGGGTCCAGGGGTCCCGCACAAACTAAGGCACTAGCCAAGGACAATACAGGCGGTAAACTTTAAACCACTACCCAGATCTAGCCAATGGGCAGAACATTCTCCACAGTTGAGTGGAGAGTGGGATATGACTTTCACACGTACTCTGGTGCTTCATATTTGACCATGTCCCCTGGAGGGGGAGACCTGGTGGCACTCCGAGGAAGGATAGCAGGTTACCAAAAAGAGACTTGATACCCTATGAGCATATACAGGGGGAGGAAATCCCCCCAGGAACAGTCATAAGGGAGGGGAATAAGGGGAAAATGAGAGGGAGGTAAGAATGGGATGACACAAGGGATGGGATAACCATTGAGATGTAATAAGAATAAATTAATAAAAAAATTTTTTAAAAAAGAAAAAAAAATCCTATACATACAACGAAGAAGAGTATTGCTCAGCCTCTGTTCAGTGCTCTTCCATCTTTCAGTCTCTGTATAAATGACACCTTCCTACCCAGTTACTGGAAATATACAAAGCAGTTCAACATTTTCCTTTAGCCCTTTGAAAAGGATCACACTGGCCTCTTCCAATACACCATTGTTTCCAAGGGGTGATGCCTGGAGGTTACAGCTGTCACTGTCTTCATGATTAGGAATGTGCCCACAGCTCTGTGAGTCAGTTATTGTCTATTCAAGTTCACTGTAAAGCAAAGCTAGGCCTTACTCTGTGTCCAGTGTGGCCCAGTCAATAGCCCTGTCTAGTGGCCTGGGCTTCACTGCTATACTGCTTGGATTTGCGCCATTGAACCCAGCCTGTATTGTCTTCACAATCTGAGAAAAGAGTTGTAAAACCTGAGCCTGTTTCATCATCAGTAAAATGAATATAACAATCTTGAAAACAGAAACAGTATTAAGAGGCAGTGACTGACACAAAGGAAAGATTGAATAAATTTTGATTTTTTTATTTATTAAAATCATAAGGAATTCTTACTGTGTATACTGTTTGTCAAATTGGTAAATGATAGGTTTGTTGATTACCTATTTATCTATGGGTTACTATGTCTCTCTTTTTCTCTTTCTGTGTGTGTGTGTGTGTGTGTGTGTGTGTGTGTGTGTGTGTGTGTGTGCATACTGCATTATATGAATGGAGATCAGAGGACAACTTGCAAAAAATCAGTCTCTTGTTCCACCATTTGTGTTTGGAGACTCTGCTCTGGTCATGAGGCTTGGCAGCAATTGCCTCTACCCACTAACCCGTAATCATGTTCATAGACTGTTCTTTCATGTGTTCCCCTCAGCTACCTAAAATTAATAGAGCTCTGCTGTGCCTGTGAATGGTTATAACAAAGCATCTTCAGACTCCAAACATCTGTACTTGGGTATAGAGGATATGTCTCAAAAACCGTAAGTTCTCTGAATCAAGATTCATGTCCCACTGCCAAACTGAGGGACAAAGACAGGAAATTCTGCTGATTGTGTGTTTGGTCTTTTGTTGTCATTGTTTTTACTTTTATTTTATTTTTAGGTTGTGTGTATGTGTGCACATGCACACACATGAGCACATCCACACATGTATGCATGTGCATGCAACTGCTGTATTCATGTGTATATGCAGGTAGATGCAGAGGCCAAAGGAAAACTTTGAGTGTTATCCCTTGACACCCTCTGCCTTATTCCCTTGAAGCAAGGTCCCTCTGTAAACAAGAAACTAGGTATTTTCTGTAAGAATAAAGGCCACTGAGGTCCACTGATGTTACCATGGAGCCTTGCTGATCCTTCTGCCTACAGTTCTTTGGATTCGGACTCTTAATGCCTTTCTTGTTTTTGTTTTGTTTTGTTTTGTTTTGTTTGCACTGGTGTGAGGGTGCAAATTCACTCACTATTTTGGCATGCAACAAGAGCTCTTGCTCACATGCACCCAGAACTTTCTATGCTTTGCTCAGTTTTGAAACAGTGTCTTCCCATTGTATACATACTCACCTTGAACTTAAGAATCTACTGCTGGAAAGAGCAGCTATGGAAGTCTGTTCTACTTCTCCTGGGTAGGGAAGGTTCCTGCTTGAGATAAACAATTTCTCTGAAATTTCAGTAAAGCATATAGTGCCAGCAGTTCTTGTCATCTCAGGGATGTCTTTGGGTTCAAACACTTTGTTCTGCAATGGTACTTACTTTTATTTATTATTTCCCATTATGTTTGCTAAACTCATTACTTGTAGGCTATATGTATCTCTAAACATTGTAGCCAAGAGTTGTGGAAATACTCAGAAAAAAATGAGTATCTCTGTAACAGAACAAAACAAAACAACGCTGTGGAAATCTCACACATCACACCGGAGCCTTAAATCTTCCTCTGCAAATTCCTAGTGACTTTATTTCATTAGCATTTTTCTATCATAACAGTAGCTAGTTGTCAATAAGTTATATGTGAAAACTATTCACTACATGTAAATAGCTTAGGTGCTGAAGAGCTGAATCAGCAGTTAAGAGCACTTCCTACTCAGGCTGGGCAGTTCAAAACCAACTGTAACTCAAGCCTGAGAGGAGGTGACAACCTCTTCTGGCCTCCATGGACAAGTACACACACTTGATACACACTTATTTTTCACACACAAACATACACACAGGAAACAGAGAGAGAAAGAGAGAGAGAGAGAGAGAAAGAACACCGATATATTTTTTAAAATCTACCACTATCTTTTCATGAGATCCAATTTGTAATATCAAAAATGAAATTAAGCTAACAAAACATGTTTCCAGCACATATGCACTTGACTGTGCATGTTCACACATATGTATATATATGAAACATAAGTATTGATAGTGCAGATTTGTTGGGAGATTTGTTTGCTTCAGGATAATATATAGAGAATTCTCATTTCTGTTTTAATAATGTCTTAATCCTTAAAGTCAGAAGGGACAGGGATTGCCATGATCAGTGTCCAGGTTGAAAGTTTCCTGTTTTTGCTTCTGCAAAATGAAATTATCTGTTGGCTTTGTTGTTGAAATCTAACTGTGTTCTTTCTTTAATGTTGTCATTATTAACACAGGAATTCAGGGTCAGATGGGGACATGATAGCATCAATGTACATGCCTTTCTTTCACGACTAAGTACAAAACAGACTCTAAAGTTATGACAAAATAGATTTTCAGATAAAATCAGTGTGGATGGAGAGATAGCTCAGCAGTTAAAGAATATATACTCCTCTCCTAGAGACTCTGAGTTCAGTTCTCAGCACCCATAACTCACTGTCACAATCATTTATAATCTACTCAGGGAAGAATGACACTTCTCACTTCCATAGACACCAGCATTCATGTGAACATACCTACACACATAGTTAAATTCAGTACACACTTTTTAAAATTTTTAATATTATGTTAATTTATTCATATTACATCTCAATTGTTAGCCCATCCCTTGTATCCTTCCATTCCTCCCTTTTTCCTGCTTTCCCCCTATTCCCCTCCCCTATGACTGTGACTGAGGGGGACCTCCTCCCCCCAATCATGCTCATAGGGTATCAAGTCTCTTCTTTGTAGGCTGCTATCCTTCCTCTAGGTGCCACCAGGTCTCCCCAACAAGGGAGCGTGGTCAAAAATGGGGCCAGAGTTCATGTGAAAGTCAGTCCCCACTCTCCACTCAATGGGGGAGAATGTCCTGCTCATCGGCTAGATCTCAGTAAGGGTTCAAAATTTACTTCCTGTATTATCATTGGCTGGTGTCACAGTTTGAGCAGGGCCCCTGGTCCAGATCCGTCCATCATAATGTTCTTCCTGTAGGTTTCTAGGACCCTCTGGATCCTTCTGTTTCCCCATTCTGCTATCCTTCTCTCACCTAGAGTCCCAATAGGATGTCCCTTCTCTTTGCCCCAGTTTCCTGGTAAGTGAAGACTTTCATGGGACATGCCCCTTGGGCTAGTATGCAGATATAAGTGAGTATATACCATTTGAGTCTTTCTGCTTCTAGGTTAACTCATTCATTATGATCATTTCTAGCTCAATCCATTTGTCCACAAATTTCTGGAATTCCTTGTTTTTAATAGCTGAATAGTATTCCATAGTGTAAATGAACCACAGTTTCTTTCTCCATTCTTTGACTGAGGGACATCTAGGTTGTTTCTTGATTTTGGCTATTACGAATAAGGCTGCTATGAACATGTTTGAGCATATGTCCTTGTTGTGTGGTGAACCATCTTTTGGGTATGTTCCAAGAAGTGAAATAGCTGGGTCTTGAGGTAGCCATATTTCCAGTTTTATGAGAAAGTGCCAGATAGATTTCCAAAGTGGTTGTACAAGTTCGCACTCCCACCAGCAATGAAGGAGTGTTCCCTTTACTGCACATCCACGCCAGCATGAGCTGACACTTGAGTTTTTGATCTTAGCCATTCTGAGGGGTTTAAGATGGAATCTCAGAGTCACTTTGATTTGAATATCTCTGATGACTAAAAACTAATCAACAACAAAACGATGACAATTATCAATACTTCAAGATGGATCTACTGGCCTATTGATTAGAAAATCAACCCTAGTGCTAACTTATTTGTTCTCAACATTGTAAATTTGAATCTTATTAGCAATATCATAGTAACAATAATAACTTTATATATGTATATATATATTTTATATCAACATATCACTCAAAATATCTCTTTTGTATAAGTTTCTATTATCCTCTTTTAATATATAAAATATAAAATATTTAGTTTTCATATGTGTGTGTGTGTATGTGTTTCACCTATGTGTGTGTATGTATATAGTTGCAGCCCACAAAGATCAGAAAAAATTATTGGATCCCCTGTAGGCAGAATTCCAGATAAATGTGAGCCACAGTATGGGTCCTGCAAAGAGAACAAGGGTCCTCTGGATGAGGGACAAATTTCTTAGTCACTAAGGAGCTCTTCATGAGCAAGACATTGCCTTAAGTAAATGTATAATCCTGGTTGAAATACAGCAACAGATCAGAGTACAATGTAGCAAGCCTAATAATCACACCCCTACAGTAAGTGTACATCAAATCATGAAGGATAGTTAGTTTGAAGTTATTTTAAACTATTCTAGGATTTGATAAGATAGAACAACAGGCAAGAGCACAGACAACTTTCTCAGAGGACCCAATTTCAGTTCCCTGAATGCATGTCAGGTTGCTCTCAACTGTTTTGGTTTCTAGCTCCAGAAGGTCAAAAACTGTCTTTGGCCCTCATGGGCCATTGCAAACATGTGCACCTGCATATACATAGTCACATATGCTTAGTCCTCATTAAAAGAAATCTTTAAACCATTACTCCAGAACTTTTCTGTAAGCAAATAAGGGACTTGAATTTTTTACCATAGTATCTCAGTTAAATGTGTTACAGTTCAGGGAACAATTAGACTCTTCTGGGTAAGGGCTTCCATCCTTCTGGCTATTATAGTTGGGAAATTTATTCAAATAGTTTCAAATCCATCAGGTAAATGTCTTCCACTTTAGTTTTTGTGAGTAAAAAATTAATTAATGATTTTATTAGTTATTTAAGAATATGCTCCAGCACACAACAAAAAAATTTGCTCAACCATGTTCATAGCAGCCTTATTCATAATAACCAGAACATGGAAACAGCCTAAGTGTCCCTCAGTAGAAGAATGGATAAAGAAACTGTGGTATATATACACTATGGAATACTACTCTGCTATTAAAAACAAGGAATACCCGAAATTTGTGGATAAATGGATTGAGCTAGAAATGATCATAATGAGTGAGTGAACCCAGAAGCAGAAAGAATCAAATGGTATATACTCACTTACATCTGCATACTAGCCCAAGGGGCGTGTCCCACGAAAGCCTTCACTTACCAGAAAACTGGAACAGAGGGGAGGACATCCTATTGGGACTCTAGATGAGAGAAGCATGGGAGAATAGCAAAGTAGAAGGATCCAGAGGGTCCTAGAAACTTACAAGTAGAACATTATGATAGGCAGATTTGGGCCCAGAGGTCCCTCTCAAACTAAGGTACCAGCCAAGGACAATAAAGGCGGTAAACATTAAACCCCTACCCAGATCTAGCCAATGGTCAGAACATTCTCCACAGTTGAGTGGAGAGTGGGATATGACTTTCTCACGTACTCTGGTGCCTCACATTTGACCATGTCCCCTGGAGGGGGAGACCTGGTGGCACTCAGAGGAAGGACAGCAGGTTACCAAGAAGAGACTTGATACCCTATGAGCATATACAGGGGGAGGTAATCCCCCTCAGGAACAGTCATAGGGAAGGGGAATAATGGGAAAATGAGAGGGAGGGAAGAATGGGAGGATACAAGGGATGGGATAAACATTGAGATGTAACAAGAATAAATTAATAAAAAGAAAGACAGGAAAAAAAAGAATTCTATACAATATATTTTGATCATATTCATTCCCTTCTCTCGACTCTTACCAACAGCCCCATCCCTACCTACCCAAATCTATGTTCTCTTTCTTTCTCTTAAAAAATAAAACAATAACACCAAAAAGAAAAAAACATGGAGTCTAGTTCTGTTTCATGCCTACTGCTAGGTATGAGCCCTGGTCTGAAGTGTGTTCAATATAGCAACCATCACTCCATTGAACACACATGGCTTTGCCTACACCAGAAGCAATCAGATGCTAACAGCTCCTGGCTAGCTCTGGGGCTTGGTTTCTCTCTGCTTCTGTCATGCTAAGGTTCCATGTAGCTTAAGCTTGTGCAGGTCTTGTGCATGCTGTCCCAATCTTGTGGATTTATACGTGTACCTACCATGCTATGTCCATAAATGCTGTCTTTGGAGTCATCCACCACTCATACAATCCTTCCCCTTCCTTTTCTATTGTTTGAGTACAATTTTTATATGGCTGTATTCATTAGGATAAAAGCCATTTTTATTCCAATTTTATCTTTAAAAATGGTTTACTTATTTTTTTATTTTAGCAGGTTCACATATTTTACTAACGGATGTGAAATATTTCACTTGACTATTCTCTTTGATTTTCCATGTTAATTTTGTCTCTTTTTCTTTATATTTATAGCATTACCATAATGTACCTATTTGAATGTAGCATATTACGTGCTAAAATATCTTAGGATAGGAATATAAGCTTAAAGTTAGAGATGTTTTCTTTTAGTCTTGCAATGTTTTGCTTTTCAATTACTCCAAATTACATTTACACTGTACATGCGTAGTTTTGGCAAAAAATATTAAAAGCATACTTGATAACATGACCAAAACTCATATTATCTCACAGAGACTGGTGCAGAATGCATAGAAACTGAATAAGTCACCGGGTCCTCTTTGTTATAGGTTCCAGCTTAATATTTTTAGGAGATTCCAGAGTGTGGGAACAAGTAAGTCTCTGTTTCTACTCTTTTTTTTTTTTTTAATATTTATTTATTATATATACAGTGTTCTGCTTATATGTACACTTGCAGGCCAGAAGAGGGCACCAAATCTTATTGTGGATGGTTGTGAGCCACCATGTGGTTGCTGGGGATGGAACGCATGACCTCTGGAAGAGCAGTCAGTATTCTTAACCGCTGAGCCATCTCTCCAGCCAAGTCTCTGTTTCTCATGCCTTCTCTTGGTCTCTTTTTTTTTTTTTTTCTGTTTATCTTGTCTAAATTTGATGTATTAATGTTTCTGTTTTCCTATTATATTTTATTTTTTCATGTTTTTATATTCAATTTTTTTTATTATTCCTTAGAAACCTGTTTGTTTTCTGAGAGATAGAAAGGGAATAGGTCCTTATGAAAGAGAAGACAGGAGGAACTGAAGTAGTCAAGTCAGAAACCATGTCTGGATATAGTATGTGCAAAAAAAGTTATCTATTTTTCAATATAATGAACAAAAAGTATATCTGCTTTGATTTCAAATGTAATGTCTTCCTTAAGTTTACTGTTGCTATGGTGAGATGCTATGATGAAAAACGAGTTGTGGAAGAAAGGGTTTGTTTGGCTTACACTTCCACATCATAGTCCATCAATAAAGGAAGTCAGGACAGGAACTCAAACAAGACAGAAACATGAAGGCAGGAGCTAATGCCCAGACATTTGAGGAATACTGCTCGCTGGCTTGCTCTCTGTACCTTCTTCAGTCTGCTTTCTTATAGAACTCAGGATCACCAGCCTAGGGCTTGCACCTCCAGCAATAAACTTGGTCTTTTCACATCTATCACTAATTAGTAAAATATCCTACAGTCCTTTGTGCAGCCTGCTCTAGTGGAAGCATTCTCTTCATTGAGTTTTCATCTCTCAAAGGACCTTAGCCTGTGTCAAGTAGACACGAAATGAGCCTTCACACATTATAGAGCTTACTGTTTCAGCACACTCCTTAATGTTCTTTCCTTACAGCAAACATTCCTAGTAGTAATGGTTACAGTTCCTTGGTATGACCATTCTTAGTAGGACTGATTGATTATACATTTGCCACATGTATATTTTGATGGTATTTTCTAGTATGATTATCTGAATTTGCATTTATTTTTAAACATTTATTTAATATGTGGATGGGACACTCAGGTGACACCCCATGTGTGTAGAGACTAAAGGACAGTTTGTGGGAATTTCTTCTCTCCTTCTATCATGTAATTTCTGGGGTTCAACCCGCCATGTTGATCTGACTGTCCTAATCTGTCTGTGGAGTTCAAACAGGTTTCATGAGGTCCAGGCAGCCATGCTCTGACTTAGGCTGAAATGACCTCAAATGCCCAATCCTCTGCCGAGATGACAGCCCTTCACCACACCGTTCTGGCTTGGGAGGTTTTGAGAGAACCAAACACATAGTCTTTGGCACATTAGGCTGGCACTTTAACTACTGAACTACAAGCCTGTACCCCAAGTTTCTTACATATTGTACCTGCTTATATTGGGGAAAAGCAGAGGAGATTCTGTTACTGTTACAGGGCAAAAATCACCTGATTGGTTTTCAGATAAGCTGTTATTTATGTGTGAAATTTGTTTTAATTTATACAAACATCCCTTTTCTGGTTATTTCAGGAGGGTGTTCAGCTTATCTCATGATGTTTTGCTACACACCTTTCCGTACTGCTTTGCCTCCCTCAACAGGTTTTGCTTGCGTGCAGTTTTCCTGCCAACATTTAGCGATGTTGGCCGAGTAAAGACATCAGTGATACAGTCAGCAGGGCAGCAACAATACCAACAGGGACCTGCAGGTAGCCGAGTTACCAGGTGTGCTGACAGCTGCATGAGACACTGTCACAAACCAGAGATTGACAGCAGCAACAGCAACAGCAAAAGGTGTGAATATGTGCCTCCAAAATCGCTACAGTTTCGACAGTGGTGAAAGCAACAGGAGACAGTTGAACAAGTAGAAAGGAGACAGGTAAGGAAGGAGAAGGAAAGGTGTCGCTAAGGTTGTTTGAAAACATTATGGCCAAAGACAAGGTGAGGGGGCTTTGTTCAGCCTACAGCTTATATTCCATTCCCTTTGGAATTCAGTGCAGAAACACGAGGCAGGAGCCTAGAGGGATGAACTGATACGCAAACTATGGAGGAGACACATGCTTCCTGGCTTGCGCCCTGTGGCTTGTTCCACCTACTTTCCTATAAACTCCAAGACCACCTGCCCAGAGGACGTACTGCCCACAGTGCCATAGCACCTAGAGTTGAAGCGCTCACAGGTAAATCAATAAGTGAGAAAATGTACCACGGGCTTAATCCGTGTGCCAATCTGATAGAAGCATTATTAATTACGTGTCTCTCTTCCCAAATGATTCCACCTTTGTGTCAAGTTGACACAAGACTAGCCAGCTGTGAATGATAGAAGATTTTAAGGAGCCAGGTAATAGAAATACCATCTTTGGAGATGTTCAGAAAATGTCAAAGCACAAAGGTCTAAGATACTGCCTTTACTACTTTTATAGTTGTGATGAACAACCTGACCGGAATCAACTTAAGTGAGAAAGCAGGTCACCTCATACCCATAGTCCAGCATAGAGAAGTATAGAACATTCATGCTAACTTGCTTGTTTGCTCGTGCTCAGCCCTACTTTTCTATTCCTAGTTTCCTCAGGATCACATACCTAAGGAATGGAGCCAACCACAGTGAGATGATTCTTTTCATTACAAGTAAATTAGGACAGTTCCGCACAGACAGAAACACAGGCCAATAAAAGACAGACAACCCTTCAGGAACAATCTATTCTCAGGTGATTCTTAGTTGTGCTGAGTTGATGATTAAAATTAACCATCACACTGTGATTACATGATTCCTTTTGGTATAAGAAACTATAAAACTTTTTTTTTTATATTCATGGTTCTTGTACTTATCTTTTTTTTTTTCTTGAGTCCACTAATGATGTTTTTTTTCTCTCTTTCACTTTCTTTTATTTTTTTATTAATTTATTCTTGTTACATCTCAATGTTTATTCCATCCCTTGTATCCTCCCATTCTTCCCTCCCTCCCATTTTCCCATTATTCCCCTCCCCTATGTCTGTGACTGAGGGGGATTACCTCCCCCTGTATATGCTCGTAGGGTATCAAGTCTCTTCTTGGCAACCTGCTGTCCTTCCTCCGAGTGCCACTGATATGGTGAAAAATGATATTGAGACAAGATATTATGGAGGTAAAAAAATGTCTGTCTCTACTTTCGTTAGATGCGTAAGAAGCAGGAACAATAGGGCTACGGATGGCATCGTCATCAGTGGTCCTGGTGTCTGGGGCTACATTTCAACAGGGGATAAGTTTGAAAGCATAAAAAACAAGGTTCTAGGATCACACAGTTCGAACTACCATACCCCTTCCAGCAGAAGACGGAGTAAGTAGTCTGCCAGCTTGTTGCATTCATTGAAACATTAGGAAATCAACACGCACCAGGCATTCACCATCCCATCCAAGACTGAGGGTCTCTGGAGGGATTGTCTGTCTGCTTACTTATGTACTTTTTGAAGATCGGTGGGTTTCTGGCTCATCAACTTTTGCCACATTTCTATGCACACAGAGAGAAAATACAGGAGCAAGGGTTGTATATATAAGCTCGTTAGAGTATGTTGCACATCCTGGTGTGCAAATGCTTATGAAGTGATTGTAATGTACTGGACAAACCGTTACACTAAGATACCTGGTAGGAAATGCAAGCTACATACTTCCATATTTGGTTGAAGCTGAAGATTAAAACAGGATAGCTGAGGCCCAGTACCACATCCAGTATTAGAAGATTCCAGTATTAGAAGAAAAGAAAAAAGTAACTCCAATCTAACTACTATTTCTTAGCAAATATTTTAAACATTGACTTTTTTCTTTTCTCTCTGATATTTTGTTTGTGTGTTTTGTTCGTCTGTGACTTAACTGCTTCATAAATACTACTTTCTATGCCAACCTCCATTCATAGCTCTCTCTCTCTCTCTCTCTCTCTCTCTCTCTCTCTCTCTCTCTCTCTCTCTCTCTCTCTCTCATTTATGATGCTAATATAAACAATCCTCTGAATCTAAAATGAGGACATAGCTTTAAGGTCTTGAGGAAAATGAAGTTAAAGGAAGATGAAATTGATCCTTTTTCTTAACCCCTTGGCCTGGAGTGATGCTCTTCCATTCTGCCCATTGTCCAGTGGTATGTCCAAAGAATTCCTTGTGTGGCCCCTACTTGTTTGCAGGACAGATGTATTAAAATTATGTATGCAAAATTTTGTACCTGCATAGCTTGTTTTTTTTCTTCTACTTTCAGTCGACTATTGGAAGTTTCTTCCCTGTCCAATCAAAGGGTAGGCTCTCTATATAAGCTTTTCTTCTTTGTTTTACTTTTATGGAGAGATCTCATTTTTCTGAACAGAGAAAAATATCCCTATAAGGAAAAAAAAAAATAGGTGGGGTTTAAGTCATGGCAGGAATTCGACCTACTGCGAAAAGTGAGGTTTCTGTTGATATGCACAAAGGGAAAGGAGAAGGGGAGAAATCTGGGGAAGAGGTTGAATGTACATTATATTCTGAGGTAGAAATCATGTTTTCTGTTGGTTTTAGTTATGTTTGGCTTCTTGTTTCTGTGTCTCACTCTGTAGAGTAGGCGGGCTTTCAGTTGGTGCCATCCTTTTGCCTAAGCTGCTTCTGTGCTAAGGACATGGGCTTGAGCCACCTTGCTGGAACTGTAATAAGGATTATATTGTACACACGACACCCACAGTTAATTGTGAGAACTGTAGCCTAGGGGAAAGAATAACAACTAGGGCCACTCTATCCTACTGTGTAATCTTCATTGACTGTAGCTGCAATCATATTTTATTTTCAACCATTTGAGTTGATATCTCTTTTACATGGGTCTTTACATTTTTATAAGTATGGATGGATCTTTCACACAGAGATCTAGTAATATCTATGGAAGAAGGAAGGCTTTGAAGGTGACATTGACTCTATTACTAATAGTAACTAACTCTGTGGTTTATTGACTTATTGATTGTTGCCAGAGCACTTTACCTATTGACTTAACCAATTAATCATTCCATTTTAAAGCACTTTTATCTTTTATAATTAGACAAGTTCATACTAGCTACAAAACCTAACTATGAAAACAGACAAATGTTATTACAACTTTAGGAGTAGTGTAAATTCCAATGCAAGAATATTATAACAGTCAGCATAGAAGAAACATCAGCAGAGAGGTTGCAGAGTTGGAATGGAGTCTGTGCTGTATACATTAGTTTTCCATTTATCTTTCCTACTCCATCTGATCCTTCACTATTTTTGAGATTAAAAGAGATGTAGATTTCTCAAAGGAGGCTAAAATGAGCATTTTGTTCTTAAAACTAGTTGGAGGACTAGAGCACTTGCCTAGCATGTTCATATGATTTGGATCAAGATATATGTAAGACCTCTTCATAATGGAAGGGAAGCTAAAAACTGGTTCTCCAAAAGCAATGCTATCATAAGTATTGTCTTAGTGTGTGTGTGCACGTCCATGTGTGAGTATATACACATGAATGTGAGTGTGTATGTGAAGAATACCAGTCAGCCATTGGTGTTACTCCTCAGGAACTGCCCATTTTGTTTGCTTGAGGTATGGTTTGGGACTCCATGCTCATCAATGGAGCTCCGTTGGGTGGCCAACAGGCATCTAGCATCTCTTGGCGCCATCTGCCCAGTCCTGGGATTCTGAGGTATGCCACTATGATTAGAATTCTATGTGAGTCCTGGCGAGCTAGCTCAGGTCATTATGCTTGCCTAGCTGGCTCTGCGGACTGTGCTTCCTTCCTAGCCCCCACTGTATGCTTGTTTCTCACATGAGTAAGTTTATTTCTTTGTTAAAAATTGATGAACTTCAATGTTCAATCAAATGTTTTTCAAATGCTAGAATGCTGCTCAAATTTTGCAATGATTATAATTATATAGCTACGGATTCAATACAGTTTGAAGTTGATCCTCTTCTTGGTATTTTCTCTATCATTTTCTCAGGTCTATACACAAACAAAACAATAAAGCAGACATTGAATTATGGCTTTGGTGATTTCTATGTTGTGAATATTTCTATCATAGAAAATTTCAAGTTTCAAGTGTTAGTTACTGAATAGTCTTTGAGGTAACAAACAAATCCTACTACCTTCTCATGAGATGCCATAAGTAACAAAAGTATTAGGACCACTTTATGAGTCAAATTTCATAATTTATGACAGAAGCTTCTAATCTTTTAGCTTCTGGAAGCCATTATTAGATAAAGAACTGATTTGGACAACCTACTCTAAAGTAAAAATTTTTTTCCTCCCTTATTTTTACAGAGCATCATTAGCAGAGAAGTATCTACCTGGGAACAAGACAACATGTCTTTAATTTTTCTTATCATGATTTCTTGGTTTTGGTTTTTGCTTTTTGCCTTTTCAAGACAGAGTTTCTCTGTGTAGTCTTGGCTGTCCTGGAATCACTTTGTAGACCAGGCTGGCTTTGAACTCACAGTGATCCGCTTGCCTTTCCCTCCCTAGTGCTAGGATTAAGGGCGTGCTCCACCACAGCCCAGCTGTGATTTCTTCTTCCACACTTAAAACTGTTGTTTCTGATATATCAATGAGACTGGAAGTAGTTAAACTATTATAAAAATTTGTGATCTCTGAGCCTAAGAATTGGTGAAAATTTTCTTTTTCTTAGTTGTATTGGTAGTTCATCAACAGCCACACTGCCAATAATCAATAAAGAGAACCATATCTCTTTCCTGTATTTTTTCTAGTGCTTATTTGTAGTTTGATTGTTTGTTGTTTTAGCCAAGGACACGATGAGACAATTCATCTTGGATGTTTCATCAGGATTTGAGATGGCCTCAAGATGACTTTCTGACCTAGCCGTGTTCTCTTTCACAGAAGGCTCATATTCATGTTTTTATTCAAACAAATGCTGAACATGGAAGCGATTGCCAATACAACCTAGCTCCCCTTTGTGCTAGGATACCCATTAAACTTCTTTCATTTTCCTTAATAAAAATCAGATATGATTCCCATAGAGGGCTCATTTGGGGCACACAATAAGGAGCCAACTGTGGTCATTTTCTCTGTTTAAGGGTCTGAGGAAGTAATCAAAGTCTGAGGAGAGAGAGAGACAGACAGACAGAGACAGAGGCAGAGAGATAGAGAGACAAAGAGACAGAGACACAGAGAGACAAGGAGATAGAGACAAAAAGAGAGAGAGAGAAAGAAAGAGAGAGAGAGTGGCAGAGAGAGAGCCCATGGGAAAAGGAAAGATTAGGCAAAGCTTTTCTCAAATAAATATTCCACACAGTATCTTCCATCTCACTCCGTATCTCTTTACAACATCATAGTTATTTTATCTTTACATTTTGACTACATCTTTTACAAAATAAGAATAGAGTATGGCACTAAACTTTCCAATACATTATATATTAGGTCTTAAGAGAATATTAGCCTTGGTTTTAAGAAAAACATCTTTTGGCTCATAGGAAGGCCAGGGTTGCCTTCACACTTCCTTTAGTTTCCTGAATGCCTTCAATTCTATATGCACCTTTCCCAGTCAATATTTTAAATGAAAGGTTTATTTTACTTTTAGCTATGTATATGTGTGTGCTTAAGTAGAACTGGGTGTGAGTGTCTATGGAGTCCAGAGGTGCTGTAGTCCTCTATAGTTGGAATTAGCAGAGGGACATGGGGTAGAGGTATGGTAAGATTCCTGGTACTGGAGCCCCAAAACAAACTCAGGTCCAGAAAATGTTCTTAACTACTGAGCCATCACTCCAGCCCCAGATCTTTATTCCCTGAGCAAATTATCAGCTAATCATCATACAAATATTGATATTATTTTCTCCCTCAACTGTCAAAGTGGTTCTCACATTGTAGATTCAAACTCATATGTGGGGAGAAAAACATCATGCCTAACTACATATTCATGAGATGAGAGACTAGAAAATATAGAGAAAATATCAAGCAGATGAAATCAAATACAAACGAGTTCCCTCTTCCAACAGAAATCTGCTCTGAACATTTCATTTTTTTCCCCACACAAATGAAAGTATTCCTAGAAAAAAACCTACTGGTTTTCTTTTCTCTTTTTTCTAGTACTTCCTGCCCACTCTATATTATACATAATATCCAGTCAGCCAATCAAAAACTATTATTTAATTTTACTGGCAGAATGCCCCCACTTTTTCTGAATCAACAATTTCCTCTTTAGCCAATCTTCTACCACAGAATATATGGGTGGGGTTTTTTTCTCCATGTGAACTACAATAATTTGAAGAGACCATATGTATATCACTTTCATTGATTGAATTATTTCTTTTCAGTACCCACAATTACATTGCCTCTTGTGGTATGAATTTGCATTTTAATAGGTATTAAGCCTTAAACTAAAAACACACATTTCTAAAATAGAAACTCAGGTAACAACTAATGGGCAGAGTGGATATAGGAGACAAATGGTCCCTTTTTTGTTCTTTGAGAAGACAAGCTTCTGTGACCCTCTATTCATAAATCTGAGTCAAATTATCAGTGTCCATCATCTCTTCATTCCATTTCAACAAATAATATTCGGTCAAGTAATATTAAACCAAAACAGTTCTAAATCCTCCAGTTGTAGAAGTTTATGTAAATTCTCTTTGACATTCTCAAAGTTACTCAATTAGTTGTATGGACCTACCCGTCAGTCTCTGCATTTATTTTCCTTGGTTGCCCTAGATATTCTTGGATTATTATCATTCAAATAATTATTAAATAACTAAAAGTGGGAAATACAACAAAGGAGGGAGGTATGGGACCAAAGATACAGCTCAGCTGTTAAGACCTAAGTGGTTAAGTGGTTTAGGGTCCCTTAGGATCCAGGTTCTGTGCCAGAATCTACAGAGATTTGACTGCGGATCTCATGCCCTCCCTATTTCTGAAGGTACCAGTTAACACGTATGGTCCACAGACATACATACATTCACAATACCCATACATATAAAATAATTTTTAAGTGGAGGTAATATATTATTATCATTTTGAAGTGTTCCTTCCATACAAGTTTAAGAAAAAAAAAATCATAGATTTTTGAAATTGATTCACCCACTTCAGATATTTTATGATTTCCTCAATCTTAATTCCAGGATACCCTATAAATTTTAGAGAAGTGCCAAGATAATAAAGGGATAGAGTGCTCATTTCTATCACAACTCAGTAGGTAATTTGCGTGAGAAAAAGTTCATTGCAAAACTGGATGATTTTAAGGAAAGTGACTGCAATAAAGTTGACAAGTCTCAATTCAGTTCTTGTCTAATATTCCGTCTCGGTTACCCGGACACTTGGCAAAATGTTATAACTGAGAAAACAAGGCTAAATAAATATATAAACTTTTACAAAGTCATATTTTAAATAACATGGTAAATGCGCAAAGTAGCTGGCCAAATAGAATTATTGACAAAGGCTGAGCATGAAGTAGTTAAACTTACAATCTCTCTTGCAGGTGGGATGGCATACTTATGTGTTTATCTTTTTTAAAAATATAAATAAAGACAAGCCAACAACAGCCATAAATACAGTGCAAATTACTCCTGTCATTGAAAAACGAGACAATATCATTTGTGACATGCAGAAAGCCATTTCAAACCAAAGCAACTTGCAAAACCTCCTGATCACAGACGATGGGAGGGAGAGAGAACTAGAAAGTTGCTAACAGCTGCTGCAGCTGTGAGGCATAAACCCGGGCATAAACCTTTCATAATTTATATTATTGGAGAAAGGGGGGGAGGGAAGTGATCCTGTGCCTTTAATTTCCCTTTCTGAGCAGGGAAGGCTGCACAGCCCTGACAAGCTCACTTGTTCCTGTCTTTAATGTGCAATCTGTTTTCTCCAGCGGAGGGCACTCAGTGTATCACAAACTGGAGCATTAGCACCAACCAGCTCTGAGCACCATCAGTCTCTGGAAAGCCTTCTGAATTAGACAAGGGCTGCCTCTCAGCACAGCTACAAAACACTTTCAACCTGACCAGCTAAATGGATAAACCTAGCCCGCATAGCTTTTAAACTGGGGTCTCACACAGAACAGGCGGCCTGCTTGCTTCAGCAACGGAAAAATCCTGAGGATGAATTGCTTTATCTGGGAATGGCAAAAGGCAGCACAATAAGGAATGCCAGGTACTCTGAGGATTTTCTTTTTCTGTTCTTTTTTTTTTTTTTTAACCCCGTCTCCCCCGCCCCCCCCCCCTTTCCCTCTGTCTGTCTTTTCCACAGAGAAGTTGGTTACCTCCGAGATGAGCTGTAGTTCTTTTCACAGATTGTCCATTTACTACTAATGTGTCCCTAGTGAATTATACAATGGTCCTCAGAGCCTAGAGGCCCTCCCCCTCCGACCCCCCTCCCACCCCCAGCAGCTTCCTCTTCCCTGCCCCTTCATCCCACGCTGTGATGATTTTTCTTAAAGTATACGTACATCTATATATATATATACATGTAGTGTGTGTGTGTGTGTGTGTGTGTGTGTGTGTGTGTGTGTGTGTGTGTGTGCGCGCGCCTGTCCTCTCCGGGGAAGTTTACATGGGGCTACTGGCTCACATGCGGGCTCAGAATGGTTTGAATGACAGCTGCACTGTGTCATGAAGGTGGTGGTGATTTCTACAGGAGAGACCAAATAAGAAGGAAGCTAAGAGAGGGGGGCAGACGTTTTTTGGATGACAAAGGATGGGTAAGCGAACTTTTGTTGTTTTCGTCTTAGCAAAGCTGATCCTAACCCCTCATCCTCAGCCTGGCATTAGCTGCTAAAAGACCAGGAAACAGGCACAAAGCATCAGGCTCTACTTTACCAGTTGTCTCACTATAGTTGCTATTATATTTTTAGATCCTTTTCTTTTGGCAGTGTTTTTTTTTTTTTTTTTTAATCTATAAATGTATAACGCGGACTTAAACACACTCTGGAGGGATAGCTTTAAGACTGTCTCTAGCGTCTGCATACCAACAGCTTGGGAACGGAGCATGAAATAAATACCATGTTTGCTTCTATTTCCTGATAATCTGAGCCACGCTTGTGTTCGGGTTGCTGTCAGGAAGATTGTTAACACTTGGCTGTGTGTCTGTAGGGGTGGGGTCCCTACTTTTTCAGAGAACGCACCGGAGGCTTGTTTGATCTTGAAAGCTGCATTCTGAATACAGCTTCCAAATTTCCAGTAGTCATTTGCCAGTTTTATTTTTTTCAACTGTGACTGGCTTTTTTTCCTCTCTCTCTCTCTCTCTCTCTCTCTCTCTCTCTCTCTCTCTCTCTCTCTCTATCTGTCTCTCTCCTGTCTGGGAGAGCTGGGTTGTATTTCAATGAGTCTGTAGCTAACAAGAAGACAGAGTGCAAGATTGAGTTAAATAAATAAATAAAGGAGAGATAAAAGAAAAAAGACAACTCTTTGAGAGAGGGAGAATTTTTAGACTAGGATTTTAACTAATTGTCTCTTGTTTTTAACAAATGACTATTTAAGAAGAAAAGAAATTGTAGCCTGCAGTACACCCTCTGCCCTGGTCTGTTTTTTCCCAGTTAAGAAATAATATATTTACTGTTGAAGGTGGAGAGGAGTCCCCCTTACACGTAATGACTTGAAAATGCAGCATAAATGCTAATAGATTGCAACTTTGCAGGATCTCTGAAGTTAATGGAGGCAGGGGAGAGATGGAAACATAGTCTGTGAGAGAGTTGAGTAGATCAGGATGGTGAGGAGGATGAGAGCAGGCTTCCTTGCTTATCTCTCAAATTTGTAAGGGCCACTGTATGGGGAAAACCAGCAATCTATCTAATAATGTGATTTGTTTATATTATAAGCATTTCGAATAAGAATTTGACATCATTGCTAGGGCTGGGGGTATCTGTGGTATGGGTGACCACGTATCTTAGCTCACATATTACTGGGCATGGAGCCAAGGTATGCAATAATATATGTTTATTAACCAATCGAGAGCACCCGGCACTGTTATGAACCATGTTCTGTGGGCCGTCTGCACACACTCCCAAGCCGTTTTTTAGGGCTCAGAGATTGCAACCCTTCTATGCAGTCAGTATGTAATTCGGGCAGAACAAACTTGGATTACTTTGACAGCATCCCGGAAGCTCTTTTGCTAAATCACAGCCTGTTTGTTCAACTAGGAAAGAGGTGCAGGAACCAGGTTTTCTAAGTCATGGTTGTGACCTTAATAAAAGATGTGATATATTTCTATTCAGTACTGTGGGTCCATACAATGACAGCTAAATGTTATCGTTATTCAAATGTCAGCATTCAATAAAAAGAAATGCCTTGGGCTTTCCAGCGGAGAGATAGAATAGGACTCTTGAAACTCAGAGAGGCTTTTCACAGTTTCATGTTTCTGTGACGTTATGAAAACTAAGAGAAAAAAAAAAGAGATTGCTATCTAAACATCAAGGATGGGCACTAGAGGAAATAAGATTTTTAAGTGTTAAAATGTGTTCTTATATGCTACCCCATTCTCTCACTAGACAGGGCACCCCTGCTCCGGGTGAGCCAGTGGTGCTGTATCTGTTTGACAGTATGCATCTGTGTTCTCTCTGCTATTGTAGGTTTCCGTCTAATCACGCAGCTGAAAGGCATGAGTGTGTTTCTGGTGCTATTTCCCACCCTGCTGCTGGTTATGCTAACGGGGGCTCAGAGAGCTTGCCCGAAGAACTGCAGATGCGATGGCAAGATTGTGTACTGTGAGTCTCACGCCTTCGCAGACATCCCGGAAAACATTTCTGGAGGGTCACAAGGTTTATCCTTAAGGTTCAACAGCATTCAGAAACTCAAATCCAATCAGTTTGCCGGCCTTAACCAGCTTATATGGCTTTATCTGGACCATAATTACATTAGCTCAGTGGATGAAGATGCTTTTCAAGGGATCCGCAGACTGAAAGAATTAATTCTAAGCTCCAACAAAATTACCTATCTGCACAATAAAACATTTCACCCAGTCCCCAATCTTCGCAACCTGGATCTCTCCTACAACAAACTTCAGAGCTTGCAGTCTGAGCAGTTTAAAGGCCTCCGGAAGCTCATTATTTTACACTTGCGATCTAACTCCCTCAAGACCGTGCCCATCCGGGTTTTCCAAGACTGCAGGAACCTTGATTTTCTGGACTTGGGTTACAATCGTCTCAGAAGCTTATCCCGAAATGCATTTGCTGGTCTTCTGAAGTTGAAAGAGCTCCACCTGGAGCACAACCAGTTTTCAAAGATCAACTTTGCTCACTTTCCTCGTCTCTTCAACCTACGATCCATTTACCTGCAATGGAACAGGATCCGCTTTGTCAGTCAAGGCCTAACGTGGACCTGGAGTTCCTTGCATACTTTGGATTTATCAGGGAATGACATACAAGCAATCGAGCCTGGCACATTTAAATGCCTCCCCAACTTGCAGAAATTGAATTTGGATTCCAACAAGCTCACCAATGTCTCCCAGGAGACGGTCAATGCATGGATATCCTTAATATCCATCACCTTGTCTGGAAACATGTGGGAATGTAGTCGGAGCATTTGTCCTCTGTTCTACTGGCTGAAGAATTTCAAAGGGAATAAAGAAAGTAGCATGATATGTGCGGGGCCTAAGCACATACAGGGCGAAAAGGTCAGCGATGCTGTGGAGACTTACAACATATGCTCTGAGGTCCAGGTGGTCAACACTGAAAGATCACACCTGGCGCCTCAAACTCCTCAGAAGCCCCCGTTCATCCCCAAACCTACCATCTTCAAACCTGATGCCATCCCAGCGACCCTGGAGGCAGTGAGCCCATCCCCGGGGTTTCAAATTCCAGGGACGGATCATGAGTACGAGCATGTGTCCTTTCACAAAATCATCGCAGGGAGCGTGGCTCTTTTCCTCTCTGTGGCCATGATTCTCCTGGTGATCTATGTGTCTTGGAAACGGTATCCAGCCAGCATGAAACAGCTCCAACAGCACTCGCTTATGAAGAGGAGACGGAAAAAGGCGAGAGAGTCCGAGAGACAAATGAATTCCCCTTTACAGGAATACTACGTGGACTACAAGCCGACGAACTCTGAGACCATGGATATATCGGTTAATGGATCTGGTCCCTGCACATATACCATCTCTGGCTCCAGGGAGTGTGAGGTATGAACCGTGATTCCCCTAAAACCATTTCTACTGCGGGGGAAGGAGAGGTAAATGTTTGAGGCTCTAGCGGTGTGTCTAATCACTAGAAAGATTAACGACCCTTTTGCTTTGGGGTTTTGCTCAGTGTGAAAGGTTACTTAATTAAATTGCAACCACCAGGAAACTGACTACTTTTAAAAAAATTGTTGAAACTTGAAAGAAAATCATTCAAGGATGGGATTAAGTTGTAATAAAATACTATGTTAAAACACCTGTTCTTTTTTTTTCCCTGTTGTTTTGTTTTTGTTTTCTAAAACAGTTTGTATAGAGGGGTTGAACTTAGAAACATGAATTCTCACAAACAAAACCATTCTAAAATCTACGTCTGGTTCTTGGTGATTGACTTTTGTAATGGGGGAAGATGGAACGCTCAGCTTAATTTAAAATCCAAGTAAATTAACCAAAATTATAGGAGGGAGTGGGGATTGAAACCAAAGAGCACTTGACCCAACGTTTGACTTTTGTTGCTGTTAATTTTTAGTTTGAATTAAAGCATGCAACCAGGAAGTCACGGCTATGTCACGTGTGTTTAGTTCATTAATATCCCAGCATAGAAACTATCCAAGGCCTACTGTAGGATGTGCAGAGTGGTACAACACTTCTAAGGATGCTTTCTTTCTACTGTCTTTTCGTTTCTTTTTAACTACTGGGATCTGGATCACTTTCCAAAGGTTCTTTAAGTGCTGGGTATTTGTGTTTTATTAGGAGGAAACTTAATTTCTTTATTTTGCTTATTCTTCTGGCAACTAACAGAATGCCAACTTCTAGTGGATGACTTGGCAGTAATGTAATGACAGGCATCACAGAGACTGCTTGACATCTTTGCTGTCATCCTTAAAAGAAATGACATAAATTCTTGTTAATCTGACCCCCAAATAAGTGATGCAAATATTTATTAATAAAAGGTATACCTTTTGCTGGAGTCTTATTTGCAGAGAATCCTCAAAGGGATGTCTAGATTTCATGTTGGATTTTTTTCATTTATGAATTTATGTGAGAACAAGTTTGGTCCAGTTTCTGAGTATTTAATTTAAAAGGTCACTTACCAGAACGCATCACATGAATAGTACAGTGGTCACCCACTTCCATATACTTATTAAATTATACTGGATATATGTTGTTTTTTTTTTCCCTTGGTAAAATACTGCTGTGTAACACCCAACTACCAGTTTTTGTTGCCAGAATATTTTAGCTAATATGAAGGTTGCTCTGGCAATTGGTTCTTTTCTGATCTGATAGTAGATGGTATTTTCAAAATGGAGTTTAAATGAGTGTTTAAAGATGGTGCTCTTTCTAATGCTACTTATAACAGTTAGGAAACATGTTTGTTCTTTGGTAACATATACCAAGTTTTCCACAGACCTAAAAACAGACTTTAATGAGAGTGTTTTCAGATGCTGCAATGAATTTGAAATAATCTCAAACTTAGTACAGTTTGGATTTTTTGAACTGTTCTTTGCTGAGTTTGTTTTTTTCTTTCTTTCTCTCTCTGTTTTTTTCTCATTTGTGTACCATTGCAAATAAAAGACATAATTCCAAATAATAAATCCCCCAAAGAAACCTGTATAAGCAATTGCCCTTAAAACTTAAAGAGAATAAAAGCTTTCTATGAAAGTCTAACAAGGCTTGATGTTTTTCTTGCAAGCCCACATTGGTACAGTAGAGGTGAATGAGCACATTGCAATTTCATCTTATTATATTTTGGGTCCTCCTTCTAACCATGATTATCTGAAAGGTTGGTGCCAGGAAAGCTAATGGAAAATCCAGGACTATTCACTTATTTTATTTGGAATAGAATGGCAATTCAAGATCCACTAAGAAAAAAGAAAGACTTTCAAAGGAGGACTAGAAAACAGGTGTCTTAATTCTTTCCAGAGTTCTTAAATTACAGATATTTTCCTTGAAAATAGTAGACATTAGAAATAAAGAATGTTATTTTCCTAAAAACATAATTAAATATACAGAATACCATGTGTGCTGAATAGAGGTCTTTATAGCCATGAAACAGAACTGGCAGAATTGATTATTGGGGCATTGATCAACAAATGGATTCTAAAATGCTAAAAGGATGCTGTTGAGTCAAATGGCAGCTACTGGGGAGGATCAAACTCTCTTTGTCCTGGACCATTGAAGATGGCTGGCTACGTATATTTCACAACATTGTGCCTTCATTGGCAAAGGCAAAAATCTTAAGAAAGTTATACTTTACATACCGATTTTGACATATAATGAATAATAACATTGTCTTTTGAGAAGCCGAAAAATAAACCAAAGAATCAGGGTTTTTTATCCTTACTCTTTGTAAACCATGTTTCAAGGATAACATTTAAGTTCTTCCTAAGGGCTAATTTGCTTCAATTTGAAAACAATGTTGATTTTAAGTGGACAGAAGCAAACTAATCAACTACCATTATATCTTGAAGGAAGACACCTTTCAATAAAACTATTGAATTGCAAAAGAAAACCATCACATTTTTTCCAGAAACTTAAATACAGCCCCAAAATATAGTCATTTATATTCTGGAAAATATATTCAGATAGGGGAGTAATAAATGGATTTATAAATATTGGCAAAAGAAAATTCTGAGAATTGATTAGAGAGCTCCTCAACTTCTCATCATTGTCACAAAATGTTCTGCTATTAAGAAACTGTCCTTTAAAGAAAGGTTCTCTCTGAAACAACCAGGAAAAGAGGCAAGTATGTTCCCAAATTAATATTTTATAAATTGCTATAGTCTGTCTTTGCTCATGGAAACATTTACATAAATCATAATATTAGTAGCATAGACTCTAAACAATTATTTGTACATTAGAGTGTCATCTTATGATTTTTAAAAAATATATAATAATTCTCTTTAATAAAGCTGTAAATTTTCCACTGTAACATGCTTTGTTTCTAAGACAGTAGCTTGAAAAAGAAACTATTCAATGAAAGATTCTTTCTACTAATTGATGCACTTAGTTGTCATAAACTAAACGTAGTTGAAATATCCATTTTGTCTGTTTAATAGTAATGTAAAATTGTTATGCTCCCTCTTTAGGATGGGATCTCTCTCATTATCAGCCACTCACAGATAGCATCACTTTAAATTCAGTTCTTTTCCCTGTGTGTTTTGCAAGGAACAATTTGGACAATTCATATATGAATATCAGACTAATAAACTGGAAGAGAATATTTTAATAGCATAGGCAGTATCCTTCATATTTATAAGAGAATTCAGTAGATAGTTGTAAGTGATTAATATGATTAATGAAACAAGAAAAAGAAGCATACACATATCTTTTGGGATACTGGTCAATCTGTGTGCTTGTCTGAATAGTCATTTAATTTCCTTTTCCTTGGAAGTACTAACGAGAAATGATTCAGAGCTAATGGATTCATCTAAAATTTAGATAGATGTTATGGCAACTGCAATTCCTTATTTTCCAAAACAGACTATGAAATCTTATGCAATTTTTCTCATTAATTGCATCACAGGGATGATGAAAAAAATATAGTTTAAATATAGAGAGAGTTTATATACATAGTTTGTATATATAGCTTATATATAGTTTATATATGTATATGTGCATGTGGGTATATACATATTTTACATATGTATATAGTTTTTTATAACATTTCATCCCTAAGTATTGTAAAGAACAAACCTTTGAATACGTTTACATATTACAAAGTTATCCTACGTGAATACAGGAAAACAAATAATTTCTAGTTTGACTTTCAAGTTATAAAGCACTGACATTGCTGAAGCATGAAAAGCAATCAAAAGAGTCTCCAAAACTCTTCCTCCAAAGTGCGTAGAAATGAAGTCCTTAAAGTTTACCTTGAAACATCCATCCCACAATGCTAACAGTACTACCACTAAGAAAACATCAGTATGGATGATAACTTAGCTGTATATATTTTGCAATAAGTATATAATGTACACAGTTTGCTCTAGTCTCTCATGGTTATGCAATAAGGTGGTATAGGCTGACGCTAACAATTTGTACTGGCATAATTGAAGGTATTAAGTCAAGTTCAAACTACTGAATTGAAAAGTAATGTTATCTTCTCTTGGCACTTTAGAAGACAGCATTTTGTGGATTGCTAAATGGATTTCCAAGGACTGGAAGATTTTTAATATATATTGAAAGAGGATTTGTAGGCTTGCTTGGCCCAGTGTCATGGTATCATTAACAAGTTACTGAAATAGTTATTGAAAATACACCTATAATGTGATGAATTAAGCATCACAGTGAACTGTTATAATCGAACTGTACCTTGTACAGTCATATATAGAATATTTGTGTGTATGTGTGCATGTTGTGTTTTATATAAGGGCTTGTACACTGAATACATCAGTGTATTCATGTGTCTATTTATAGATATACATATATTTGCACAAGACAGAGTTGATGTAAAGGAAAAACAGGAAAATATTTTACAGTAGAGGTAATGACTATTTTCAATATTAATGAAAATAATACAGTGTTATAATTTCTAGGATTGGTTAGGAATACAATTCTCAAAGTAAACATATAATCTGGTTTTTAATAAAAGATAATTTAAGGTAGTCAAATTAGAATCATTATGACATATTGGTATTTGAATATGATTAGGCATTGGAATTTGAATATTAGTCATTTCTTTTAACTTTGACCCATCACTCATATAGTATTCACCTATCTTCCATCACAAAGCAATTTTCAAACTAGTCAATTTTGTAAAAATCTCTGTGGTCATGTGTAGGATTAAGTCCAGAAAGATCAAACCTAGAGGAGAAACTGAACAATTTTTATTCCTTTGTCATTGATAAAAGAAAAAAACAGCACACTGAATTATTGTAAAATGCCTTTTCAGGTGAGTGGTCTCCCCATTTGGAAGAAAACATATACACCAAACATCCAAATACTGGCATAATAAGCATCTAAGCATGCAGGCATGCATACCTGTGTTTGTATCTTACATTTGCCAAGCAGCCACTTATTTTAAAAGCACTTAAAAGTATGAATGTCTTTAAAATATCGATTGTCTGGTTTGATCCAATTAAAATCTCTTTGTGAATAGTGTATTCATTAGGATTTGAAGCTGGTATTTGTGGGGACTGACAGCTGCCAACAAGGTCTGACATGACAAATTCTGTAAAGATTTCTTTTTAGCTGACTAAAATGATTCCATTCTTTTCTTGGATTTGTTGGAAACAACATCTGAAGAAATGGTTTGAAGCACAGAGCGTGTTCTTAGAAGACAATCTGAGAACTCTGAGGGCTTAAGGACATATAGATTTGATTCAACTCAATAACTGACATAATCCAATTATTTTTCTTCTGGTTGCTTTCTCTATATGGGATAAAGCACATCATTTCTTTCCTAAAATTTGCCTTCCTAGACAGATTTGTGTTTTAGAGGTTGTGCATTGGTGACTCATCTGACTGCTCTTGTCTCTAGAGTTTTGTGATTCAGTGAATCAAGGCGGGGTATGGCACCTTGTTTGTTATCAAGCACTGGGAATTATGGAACATTACCATGTCTTTTGGTTATGGAAACATGGGAAGCAGTGTTGAATGCCTTAAAAAAATTAAAACTGCTTTCTTCAGTACTAGATGTAGACCATTCATCCAGTCAGTTTAATAACATCTCAATATTATTAAAAGGGAGAGAAATTATGGGGCTATTTTTTCACTCTTTCCATAACCCATTGAAACATTAAGTAGAGGTTAAGGAAGGCTGAGAAAACTCACAGAATTTCTTATAATAGTAAAATTCTTAGTTTTTCAAATGAGTAGCTGCTACCTATCTGCAAAGCCACCTTTAAAACCCTGGTAAATAGTTTAAAGAAATGTTTCACTAGCCAGAAATGAAGTCTAAGTAAATTCATCATATACATTGTTTTTCTTTTTTCACATTTTACCACACACACACACACACACACACACACACACACACACACACACACTGTATATTGCATATGCACTCATGAAACTGTACACAGGTGGAGTTCAGATAATAGTTTTCAGAAGTTGGTCCACTCATTCTACCATGTGAGGACAAGAAATCAAGCCGAGATCTTCAGTCTTGCTAGCAAGTACTTGTATCCACTGAGCCATCTCTCTGGCCCTGTTGCAATATTTATCAACATAAGATTTGGAAGTAAAGTACAAACAAAGATGATAAACCTTATCTGAAAATTATGAAAAAGCATGACTAATGGAAAAACATTGAACATGAACTCCATATAATGAATTTTTGAACACATAACTTAATGATTTTGTTTTGTAGTGTTATTTTGTGGTGATTTTTTAGTGTATATAAGTGATATTCTTCAATGAAATCATAAAATTAAATCTGAAATATTCTTCTTAATGACCCACATACAACTAAGCATGCATATTCTTTTATATATGTTATGTGTGTACATGTGTATATATTACAATGATGCAGACTTTTCCTTTGAATATATATATGATGAAATTCTATATATTCTAAATGATTTTCTTTTGAATATATATATATATGTATATATATATATATATATATGTAATGATACTCTAAGTCATAGGAGCATCTTTGTTTGCTTCTCTCCATCCCTGCCCTTAGTCTGAAATTGGAATACTACTCCCAGCCACCTCCTAATCAGTGTATCTTTTGTTTTTACTCGGTTTTCTTTGTTAGACGTCAGGGTAAGTGGCTATTATTATCATTAACCCTGGACATAAAGATGATCTTATTAATTCTTATTTGGTTTTTCTTTGAGCAGACATTGTCCAATCCTTATAATCATATGGAAAGAGAAAGTAACTATAGTTTTAAAACTTCTACATAAATTTATAATATTAATTTCTACATAATAGTCTAGTATTTGAGGATCTTCAAATCTCCCTGAATTAAAGAATGGACAAATGTTTTCATTCAAACTAGGCAGAATATAAACTAATTTTTATAAATTAGCTTAAGAGCTTTTTCTTTAGATACTCAGTGAAATGTATATTTCAAAATAGAGGTATAGACAGTTATATCTTATTTCATTAAGGAGATTCTGAAATTTAACACTCAACCATGTCCACACTACTTTTGCAATAGCAACAATTATCGTTATTCAGAGAAAACAAGTTCCCTAATTCATTTTCACTATCTGCTTTCACTTTAAAGGGATAATAATTTTGTTTACTTGCTTGATTCTAAAATGAGATGTCATTAAATGAGTCAGATTGAAATAAAATTTAAAAACCACATTATACATTTTATTTTATTTTCTAATTCCTCTCTTCTTTCTCAAATCACTATTGCCACAGCAAATTTGAGGTCCCGACAACTGTTAAATTTTGATTTCTTGCTTTTATTACTGATTTAACAAAATTTTTAAATGCATTCATGTTCAAATAAAACACAAAATTTCACTTTATCACATCCTAAATTTGATTGTGATGATGTCATTAATGAACAGTTTGATCTTTGCAATTTTGGCACCAACAATTGACAATGATTTTTAAAAGACTTAAATGAAAGAAAATAGAAATGAACTGTTCCTACATCTCCTCTTGTGTGGGCATGATAGAGAAAAATTGATATTTCTTTCTGTGTTTACAGATCTGTAGAAGTAAGAGCAGGGAGGTCAGCTGTGGCCTGCTTTAAGATGACCACTACCCACTACATGAACCAGTAGTGCACTGGTCCAGTGGTTAGTTCAAAGGGTGAAAAGAGGTCTTAGATTTGAAACTGACTCCCTTTTCTTTTTCCAGTTTGGACAAGTAAATATGTAACTGACCTTTCCATGATATAATTTTTCTATCTATTGAACTGGGATAATAACTTTCTGAATAACTGGCTGACATGATTAATGAGGTAGTTTTTGGAAAACTCTCTGCACTCCTTCACTGTAAATATAAATGATTATTAAGTGGAGGCCTTGCTGTTTCCTGAAAAATGTAAATTTCAACATGGCTGCATTAGTTTCTTCCTTATTATTAGATATAATGATGCCAATAATACACATGATTTAGAAACACATATTCTGCTTACATTTTTCTAAACTGGATAATACACTTGAACTTTCTGACCCCTGTCAAAGCTGTAATTTAATTTGTCTAAAGGAACAGTAATATTTAATAATACCTTAAGGTTTTTATAAATGTTCCATTGGCTGAGACTTTTATTCACCTTGCTAAGAAAGCAATATTTATAATCCTTTTATTAGTATAGCCCTTAAAAAGAACTTCATTAGAAACACCACTTATTAATCCCCAGACTCATCAACTATTCCCTCTCAATTCATTTTCTTAAAAAGCAATAGTCTTTCTAATTTCATCTCCCAAGTGTTCATAGCCCTAAAGTAGTTTTCAACAAAATATACGATGTTGCTTGTGGTTTAAAACCTTACTGACTAATTTCAAGTAGATGTGATGAGTCTGTAATGTATGCCTAAGTAATGTCAGTAAGACTTCAGCCAACTTGACCTTCTCTCCTGCAGATATGTAAGAATACAGTTGAGTGTTCACATCATGTATATGGAGAGAGAAATGAACTGTTGGGCACTGTTTCCTAAAGAAAATATGCATCATGGTACAAATATCAGTCATATGATTACGAACTAGAGTGGCTTCATTACTGAAAAGGAATATACTACTGTAAGGTTACTCTTATATAAACCATCCTTTGGTAATTGAGACACTAATAGGTGGAACATGGCTCTCTATGCATCTTGTAGCTGTCCATCCTATATCCAACTTTATAAATGATACATAAGCATGTCACATTTCATGCTTCGGGTGAATATTTACATTTATTGACTATACTCCAAGCTCTTACTCTTACAGAAATATACATTACCTCGTACTTTTTTTTTTTTTTTTTTTTGTTCACATACATATGGGAGGGGAAAGGTAAGGAACACACTAGTATATTGACAAGAGCTCCTGACTACTTACTCTGGAGGTCACACTGGCCCTGTATCCTTAATCTCCAGTAAATACCTTCCTGTAAGAGACCATATCCAGGAGTAACCAATGGCCTGATAACTTAACAGTTCCCAACATAATACTTCGGTCAGTTGTTGCAGATCTCTTTGGAAACTTCTGAGGAAGAAACAGACTGTTAAATAATAAGAAATTTTGTGAGGGTAGCATACCTCTTCCTCAGGTGCCTCGGATGTTGAGTTCTAGGTCAAGAAACTGTTTCAGACCTTGGAATTGGTTGTATAACTACAATTCTCTTCAGGTGGTTTATAAAAACTATTTGGCAGGATGCCTACACCTTTGTTTCCTAAGGACTCTATGATCCTCTAGCTGACCACATGTTAGTCAGGATTTCTGAAGTGCTTTGATTTCCTATCATTGTGGTAACTATACCACAACGTCTATGATGATGTAGTGATAGCCCCAGGCCTTTGCCTCCCTTGATGCTTTGCTTCTATTGTACTTATAGGTCACAGTTAGATAATAGATGTTCCTACTGCAAACTCTATCACAGAGACCAGCCACCATAGCACTATTTGCATCAGCCTTATCTCCCTGACTTTGGTCTTTTCTGTCCATCCTGGAACATAGACTTTGCTACTAAAATGTGAACTTATATTTCTTTTAATCTCTTTGTAAAAATGAAAACATACTTAGATCCAAAGTTTGAAACTTACCAATGAAATATAAAATTTATACATTTTGCCAGTCAGAATCTTTTTACTTCCCTGCTAACAAATGACGTCATTTTCTCAAATGATAACATGTTAATGATCACTTTAAATAAATATTTCATTATATTTCCCAGATATTGAGCATAAGATTTTCATTATGAATATGCCTATGACCAGTCATTGGATAAAGGATGGACTAGGATTATTAGGACAGAAAGAAGATAGTTTATGCTTATATTGTCATCAAAATTTCCTCTGAAATTTTGTGGAAATACAGTAAGTAATTATATGAGCAAATATTCTCATTTTATGATGTGATATTGTCAAACTGTATATATCTGACTCAAACTAAACAATTACCAGACTGATATGTTCATTCCTATGCCTTATGCAATTATCTACAATATACAAAGTACAATTATATAAAATAGATTAAATTTTTTTTATTTTATGTCATTCTTTTAATAAATGATAGTTTTTAGAACCATTGTAAAATACTAAATGACTAAATTATTATTAACTTAAGTAAAGCCATTACAATCTTAATGGAGAGAGAAAATCCTTGGGTAATTCATATATTTACGTTTAATATATCCTAACAAAGGTGGATGAGTGTAGATGTGGGTCAAAAACAATATAAGCCTGATACTGGAATCTAAATGTCTAAACAATTGTTTAAATCTTCATTTTATAATAAAAGGAATATTTCTTAATTATATTTTCTTTCATAATTTCCTTAAACCTTTTCCTTTTGCTATATAATTATGGAGGTCAATATTTCATAAATAGCTCCGCTTTATTATTAAAACTTTTTTTGTATAGAACTTGCAAATTGAATGAGGAAGATGGGCCTAGTAAAACATCACTTTCAGCCCAGGACCTGGTTGGGGTGGGACAAAGGGAGATGGATCTCTGTGAGTTCCCTGTGGAAATAAAATTAATAAAATTACTCTGTGAAATGTTGCATTCAGATTTTTGCACTTTCATTATCAAGTACAGTCTCAATGTGTTTATCCATCAGCAAAAAAAGAAAAATCCATGACAGATTTAAAAATAAAAAAACACAGTAATGCTATATCTTTCTTCCTGACTCATGTGTTGATTCTTCCATGTCTCCTAATATAAGCCTTCCTTCTTCTTGTTTCTACAAGTTATACTGTACACATATGTACATGTCTACATATGTGCATGTTGGATCCTAGTCACAACTATTTCTTCAATGACCTCCTCATGTGCCCATATATTCTTAGAAGAAAAGCATGACCCCAAAGAAAAAATATAACTTGGTTTATTTTTCTTTCAAGCTACTTAAAAGTATACACGGCCTTTTATGGGACCACGTGTTACAAGCATTTCCACACCTCTGCATTCACAGAGGTGAATTATTTTTTTCATCAATCTGAGAGCTTTATTTTGCTTACTGCTTAATGTTTTTTGTTTTAACACAGGGTGTGCTTGAACTCTTAATCCTCCTACCTCTGTCTCCCAAATACTCAAATTTCAGACGTTTATCAAAATCACCAGTTTGTATCTCTGCATTTAATGCCATAGGTTTTTTTTTTTTTTTACATGTTTTTCTCTTGGTTATTTGTAATATACCATCTGTCTAACCTTGACAGGAGCTGCTTTTTTTTTTAATAGCAATTTCTATCATGGATGTAGCAAGCATTCTTTATGTTTTAATCATTTTGTCTACATGCTCAGTTTTTTATATTTCATCCTTTTTCTCTTCAAAACTTATCTTAGGGTTGGAAAATGGAGACTCACTTTTTTTTTCTCATAAAGAGTGACATTTCTCTCCCAGCTTCTTTAACATAGAGGTGGAAAAGGAAAGCATTCATGCATTCAGGATACTTTTGTACTTTGGACAGATGACCATATTTCCTCTACAGTGTTATCAGAAGCATACTTCTCAATACACATAGAAATGTAGTGTGTATGGATGTCCTTCCTATAACAACTAAATTCAACATAGATTTTAAAATGACTATCTTGCTTCTATTTTCATATGGATAATTGAAATTAAAAATGCATATTTCTCTATTTTCCTCTGGAAAATAGGCGCACACACCATACACATGCATGGACACATACAAGATGCACACATACTTAACTTAGGTAGAATTATGTGAGCTTATGAATTCATTTAGAAGCAATGGGATTCTCTAATTGTGTAGAGGAATCATTGTGGATGAAATGACAGTAGTACAACACTCAATTTATACCAACTTCTAACCTAAACAGGAGCTGACTGACACTAGTCTAATACTCTCTCTCTCTCTCTCTCTCTCTCTCTATATATATATATATATATATATATATATATATATATATATATATGTAACATATATATTACAATATGTGTATAAATATTCATAGTTAATGATTCATTGTATTTGAATTTTAGTACATGCTTTAAATTTTTCTTTTTTAATTATTTTATTAATTTATTCTTGTTACATCTCTATGTTTATCCCATCCCTTGTATCCTCCCATTCTTCCCTCCCTCCCATTTCCCCTTATTCCCCTCCCCTATGACTGTTCCTGAGGGGGACTTCCTCCCCCTGTATATGCTCATAGCGTATCAAGTCTCTTCTGCTTTATATTTTTCTAATTTAAAATTTGAATATAAAATATGAGAATAAAGATTATTTCTTACTTTTTTACATATTCTTTTGCCTAAATCTTACAAAGCAATGTTAAGTAAATATTACTGAAGTATTAATATGGAACACATCAAAACATTTTACTCTTGACTATAATAAATTTAGTTATTTGGACCACTTCTCTTTGGTGGGGAGGCCTGATGGCACTCAGAGGAAGGGTAAGCAGACTGCCAAAATGAGACTTGATAAACTGTGACACCTATGGACAGGGAGGAGGTCCCCTTCTCTCACAGACTTAGGGGAGGGGAATAGGGTGAAAGAGGGAGGGAGGGGAGTGAAACAAAACAAGTGAGGGGATAAAAATTGAGATGTAATCTGAATAAGTTACTTAAATAAAAAATTCCAAAAAGTATTTTATTTTGCTCATATTTAGTTTTTTTTTTTTCTTATTTTTCCTTGGTATTTTTTATTTTTAATTTGCTCATTTTACATCCAGATTGTAGTCCCCTACCTCATTGCCTCTAGGTCCCACCATCCCTCCCTCACAGCACCTCCCCTCGCTCCCCTAGTCCTCAGAAAGGGGAACCCTCTGCCCCTAATAACTGACCTCAGCCTATCAAGTCTCATGTGGACAGCCTGTACCCTCTTCCTCTGTGGCCTGGCAAAGCCACCCCCTGCCAGGGGATGTTATAAACATGTGGGGGCCAGAGTCCATGTCACAGCTAGTACCTACTGTCTGTATTATGGAAACCATAAGGAGACTGTGCTGCCTATCAACTACATCTGAGCAGAGGGTCTAGGTCCTCACCGTATGTGGTCCTTGGTGCATCAGTCTCTACAGCACTCCCCTCTTCTGCTGGGATCTGTTGGCTCCACTGAGACACACAGCCAAACTCTAGGGTAGAAGGGGGGAATGCAGGGAGTCTTATGAAAGAGGCTGGGAATATTTAGGTTTTTTTATTGAATTCCATATATTTATTGATCTCTCTCCCTTTCAACTCCTCGCATCTGCACCCTCATTTCTCCTTTCAAAATTATTGGAGCATTTTAATTCTAACTCCATTTACTTCTGTGTGGTCCAGTGTTAGTCACAACAACAACTAAAGATTCATCTATATTAATGCGTCGTCATACCAAATGACATACTATTTTGCAGTAGTGGACAAGACAATATTTTTTTAGCTAAATCCTTCTTATCACAACTAGAGAAACATTTTTTCAAACACAAATTTATAAATACACACACCAAATGCAAGGGATATTTTTGGTTTTTTTTTAATCAGGCATACTATATATATATATATATTTAGATGTACATTTTATGTGTTATACATATTGAAGAATTTATTTATGTGCAACTGTGCATGAGTGTGCATGTGTGTGTGTTTGTTTGTGTGTGTGTGTGTGTGTGTGTGTGTGTGTGTGTGTGTTTATTCCAAAGCACCTGTGTGAAGGTCATAGGACAATTTGCAGGAATAGGTTCTCTCCTTCCACAATGTGGGTCCCTGGGATTGAACTCATCAGTATCAATTTCTCTTTTAATAAACAGCTTCATATCACTTTCCTTATCAATGATTTATATTTAGTCAATTATTATTGTATCTTTTAAATGATTAAAATAGTAGTAAATTTATCTTCCTTGAAATGGATAAACTATCTACAAAAATTTGACATGTAGAGGCCATTTTTTTTTAATTTTTCAAGAAAATATTACATTTCTTATACATAATGCTTTGAATTTTTTCTTTTTTGAATCAGAATTTTTAATTATAGTTTCCCAGAAAATTACCCATGCCTTTAAAAAATGAAAGTGTACAACAATAATTTTCATAATAATGTTTCTTAGATGCCTATAATAATGTTTTTGTCATGTGTTCTCTAAGGGCGACTGTGCTACAAAATATAAAGGAAACTTATTAACTCCCTTCATCTTTTCATTTATAATTCAGAATTAAAAACTGTTAGACTATTAGATATATTTCTGTCCTTTAGATGATTGTTCCTTCAGTCAGGGTTTTGTGTAGTTTTATGTATTTATTCTTGTCATAATTGCTAATGTTTTTCATATTTATAGATTTTTAAAATAAACTTGAGGGCATTTATATTCTCTTTAGAGTAAATTATTTCTATGTCCTACTTCCTTGAAGAGTAACAGAATCTGCAGAAATCCTTCTGCATTTCTGCTTTTGTATTCAAATTAACATTTTATTAATTTTTTAGTTACTATTCTCTTTTATACAAAATCTAATTATTCCGTCAATTTTGGGAGTCAACAATCTACTCCTACTAGAACAATGCAGTAGATGATTAGAACTGAGCCCTGTGGGTTATATGGCTACTTTCCCTATGTAGCCATGAAAAAAAAAAATCTAGACCTTTGTGAAGAACACAGACATCTGTTGAACAACAAAGCTTACGTACAGACTGGATTTGACGCATGACCTATCATTTGGTAACACAAGGGTAGACCATTCTTATTGTTTTTAGGAAATATTTGTGCTATGATCGATAAAATCAACAACAAACTTATTTTAACACTGAAACACTTTTCTGTTTCATTCTTATCCTATCTCACCCTTTGTTAAAGAACTGTCCAAAAAGTTCTACCCAAGTTTACTTTTCCTATCAGTCACTCAATTCTTTAGGCCAAGATGGTCTGTGAATGCAGCCTGCCAATCACCAAAGCCCTTCTTGTTAATCTTGCCAGTGGCTTCGCTGACACAATCTTGATAACATCTGATTCTGTGCCTTACTTTAATATTTCAGTGACATTAAACCCTAGGCCTTTTCTTCCCCCCTTCTGATGCTCTCTTCTTTGGAGCTTCCAAAATAAGGCAGGTTTTCCCACACTTTTTGGAAGGTTTACATATTTTCTGTATGAGTAGAATAGTGTGTTGCCTTCACGGAGTCATCATATGTCACTAAATCAAACTCTTTCTCTCACTCTCTGTCACTCTGTCTCTGTCTTTCTGTCTTCCTGCCTCTCTTTCTCTCTCTTCTCTTTATTTATACATATGAACAGTTGTAGCTTACTTACTGAATATAAACAGTGTATTTCTGTTATTTATTACATAATACATTTGCATGTGCCAATTTGTAACTTGGTATTTGAATTCTAATATCAAATTTTTCCTTAAACTCATTTCTAAAAGTTAGCTGGTTATTTTTCAAGTATGTTATTTCATTCATATTCGTGTTTTAAATGAAGCTATCCGTTATAGGAAGTTACACTCACACGACACGATCCTTACCTTTATCAGAATCCTATTGATTTCCGCCTCTACAGTTCTCACAAGTTTGTCATGAAGTCCTTCCATCACCAGTTCCATATTCTTTGTGTCCTGCATCTCAGCTCAACTGTTCTCTTTCATTTTCTTTCTAAGCTCCGTAAAATGAGACTTGAAAACAGATAGGTGGATCCAAATTTCTCATAGTTTCTGTAAAGTATTTTAGTGAGATCACCTGCCCGTAGAATGGGAACTAAAACTGTCAGAATAATCCACAGAACACTGAATAACGATCACCTGAACACTTTTCTCCCTTCTCTCAAGACCCAACCTAGGAAATCCTTGGCTTGGTTTTCTTCTTTATCTCCACCATATTGGTTTCCTTCCTCTTTCCACATCATCTGTAAACTGAATTGTAAAATGCATACTTCATCTCATCATTTTAAGTGTTTATTTGAGCCTGATCTGCTTCAGTTATAAGCAAATGTGTCTCCCGTGCTTTTGATATTTACCACTGTGATCACTAAAGACACACATAATTCTCCTATTTTTATGAGCTCTGTATTTTCTAATTACTGTACTATATATTCCTTTTCAATTCTTGCTCGTAATTTTATTGATTCTCATAAATTGTATAATATCTCACCCATCTTTTAGCCTTTATAAACAGCTGAAGTGTTTCTATCAGAGAATAACATTTGTTTTTATTAAAATGAATGGTATTTTGATTGTTTAATCACAAATTTATTTTCTTTTAAATTATTCTAAGATTTATTTTATGATGACTTTATTGCATTATATGGAGATTGCCTCTAGAAAACATTAAATAAATATTCCTTTTACTTTTATTTAATGGATTCATGGTGGCTTTTTTAAATCTTTATTTTGCCATGCAAATCATTAACTCAATTCAGTATACATTCTCAAACATTTTCTGTAGTTCTCCAAAATCCTTTTTCATTTTATCATGGCTCTGAAGTCTTGTTAGTAACTTGAAACATTTTAATTAGCTATTTACATTCATATATTCACGTTTTATCCATATATTTGACATACTATGTTTATAGGCTATATATCCATCTACCTATATTCGTGTAGCCTATGTGTAAATATTTATAGGAAATCAATTGCTTTCTTATTAAGCTTTTTACTTTGCTGTGATTTTTCCATGATGATAGCCAATACACTGGATAAAGTTAGATTCATTTTTAGTTAAAATATTTTGGCTATTTTAATGTAATCTCCGTTGAATTATAAAATGTTAAATTATACCACACATTGATATAAGATTTAGTTCCAAAATGATGTTTCTGAAATTGTCTAGAGAAAATCTAGTAAAACATACACTAGCAACAAATCATTCTATATTTCCCGTTTTGTACTAAACTGGATCATTTCTGTGAATATATGAATGAGAAGTTGTTCTTTATAAATAACATTATATTACCTATATTGATTTCAATCCTTCTTATTCATGCATTTAGATTTAGCGCTTATAGTATGCTTCATCTTCCTTGTATCACTAAATGAAGATGTGGCCTTGTTTATAATGTATAAAATTTATTTTTTAGCATGTGACAAGGGAGGATTTGAAATTATGTGGGTGTGTGAGCAATTGAAGGAAGTTAATAAAAATTCATATTTGGTATTGTTAAATTACCTTCTTATAACAATGTAGAGTGAAATCATACATTTGAAATTCTATGTCTATCATCTATTATATAAAACTGCTTATGTGAATTATTATTCATGAGTATAATATGCATTGAATCTACAATGTTATATATAGTGAAGAAAATTCATTTAAAACTATATTAGTAAATATTCTATCTGTTTTATCTTTAACGTAACCTAAATGTTTTTAATATTATCTGTATATTCTGCTTTATAATCTATTTTATGTATATTTATAAAGTTGCATTTATGATGTCCTCATTAAAGCCATAAACATAACACACCAAATATTAATTCCAATTGTCCTCCAAATTATTCTATTTGATTCAATAAATAATGAATTCCTTATTTTGTTTATCATTTACTAACCCATTCCTATCACTAAAGTCACATCCAGCTTTTAAAATTTTATTGGGCAAAATGTGGGAGTCATGTTGATTAATTCCAAGAGGTCTGCTTAGCAATATTCCCTCCAACTTCCATAGTAGTTTGGAGGAGGAAATGAGGAGGAAATGTGAATAATTTGGGTTAAGAAATCAGGACATTCACAATGATAAAAGTGGTTAAGACTAATAGTCACCTCTTCTGTTGGAAGAAGGCGCAAAGCAGATCTGATGACAATTACCAGGTGAAGTTCTTCTTAAGTGTCTCCAGCTGGGGAAAAGCAATTTCTTTTTCTTCTTTACTGTCCTTTATTGGGCTTCTGCTGGTTGTTTTAGTATCCGTGCTGGTATGAAAAGGAGTATTAAAATATCTTCTGAGTTTAAGATAAATGATTAGGGAGGGGGAGATACTCTACTTAAATTTGACCACAGCTTGTCCTCTAGTATAGGCAAGCACCTATGCAAGAAAGGTAAGTGTCATAAATGCTGTATCCAACAGTAATGACCAATAAATTAAAATTGTTATTTTATTTCTGGAAACCTGGAGCCTGCACAGTTTTTAAGAAAGCATTTTCTTTGCATTGCACTGGACAAGGAAAATAGATTTTACTGAAGATTTTCACTTTTTATTTAATAGTATTAACTGGCTTAGTATTAGAGTACAGAACATAGCTCCAGTCACTCACATGCTGCCCACTCTGGTTTACAAAACACAGTGCTGTGATAAAAAATAAAATAAAATAAAATCCTGACAGAACTAGGCAGTTGCTGAAGGCTCTTTTAAATTCTTTGTTTCTATGTCACTTTTAACTGTGCATTCCAGAGATAAGAGTAGTATCTGTCAGAGATGGGCAGGTTCAGGGAAATGTGTAGAAAACCAGGACCACAAAGATGTTCTCTCAGGAATATATGGAGGCTGAAAACCTTCCTTCTAAATACTATAAAATAATGCATCTAGTAAAGGGGGTTTGAGACTCAACACTTTTGACAGTTAAGTCCAGATAACTGAAGATAGTGGGTGTATTTTATAAGACGCATCCACAGTGTCTACACCAATCTCCACACTTCAGTAATCATAACCAACAGTGCCATCACCACATGCAGGGTGTCCTCAGTGGGAGCTCTCAAAGGAACACCATTGTAGTACGTAGACTTTGTGTTAGCAGAAGCTAGTGGATGGTCTACAGTTGAAGAGAGATCACTAGCAAGCTTAGTGATAATCTGTACACTGATTTCAGCAACGTTTTAAGTAAGCTCAGACTCACTTCAAAAATGGGAGAATTGTGTGGGGGGAGTATTTTTAAAGTGGCTTCCATATTTAAATTATGATGGCCAGGATATATTACTTAACAATTAATAACAATTGTTAGTCTTGCAAAGGAATTTGAAATTGGTTCCCGGCACTGACTGGGAGGTGACTGACAACCTCTTCGCCCTTCAGATTAAGGTGGTCTGCTGCTTTCTGACTCCATGGTCACTGCACTCACATTAAAAATCATATATATATATATATATATATATATATATATATATATATATATATATATATATATATATAATTAAAATTATAAAAATATTTTTAAAAACAAATTGAATGCATAAATAACATACATCAATAATAGGACCATAAAAATAATAATAGAACCATCAGATTTCTATTAATTTAAAACAATGTTTATTTATATTTTAGAGAAAAATAAAAATAAAATGGATTATTGACACAATACTGGCATTGCAAGCTTGGAAAGAGCCCTACGTGGTAAGGGCAGCACAGATTTCTGTGAGGTTTTTAATAATTGAATTTTTGAAACATAAGAGGCCTGAACTATTACTGAGGATTTGAAATGCTCACCTCTCTGTGAGTTTAGGGCTCTGCTTTTATGATTTACCTAATCTGTTATAGAAAGGCTGTAGGTGCCTATAAATGTGCTTGCATTCACTTGTTAATTTGTTTTGCAAAGGAAAACAAGTATGAAGCCATAGCACAATAAATGGTTTTGAACACACTGGGCCATGAAGGAGGAAACTAACATTCAGGGGGAAAGTAGGTAATACAGCACAGACACTGCCATAATTTTCTTCTCTCTCTAAGAAGACAGTTTTTCAGAGGATATGCTCTATTAGAGGAAGCAATTTTCATGGATGGTAGAATTTTCTCCTATTATATGGGGAAGATATGGTTAAAGTCTTGATGAAAGATTTCTTCCAATTGAATTTGAGGCTCACAGGTAATGAAATCTGAACAAATTTGAACAAATGCAATAAAGTGACATGGAGAGGCTAAAATTAAAAAGAAAAATCATATTTTTCTTCTTTCTCTAGAAATTCTTTGAAATCTGAAGGACCCAAGATGAAGCAGTCATCTTCCTACCTGTAGCTCTAGAGTCATGGGCAGACTGTGAAGCCTATGCCAACTTTATCTATTAAAAAAATAGTCTACTATTTATAAAATAATGCTTATCTTTGTGCTCCACAGGGTGATATCAAGATGCACCAGGTGGTACAAAACATTGTTCAGTCTCTGTGTGTAGTGAGTGCCCGTGACAGATAGTAACTCCTTCTGATACGTTATTCTGGTTCCTACCTACTCCCCCAGAATTCACCTCCCTTTTGTGGTGTTTATTACTCTTACTTACCAATTTAAGATATATCCTATGTTTTTAATATGTATCTATATACAACCATATATGAAAATTATTCCATCCAAACATACTTACCTAACTACATGTAAAATACATATATGTGTGTATGTGCGTGTGTAGATGTCTGTGTGTTATACTCATTTACATTTACATATATGTCTGTATACATTATATATTATACTTTATTTTATGTTATATGTTATAAGTGATAAGGCATATATGCATATATAGGATACTAATGTGTATGTATGCTATATATAATTAATATATTACATATTATATAAATATATACATATATATTTTAGCAGAGACACATGTGCCTGTATATAAAGATTTAGTCTTAAGATGGTTGTCTCACTGAATTCTTCAAGTAGTGGAACATGTGCTATAGAAATGTGTGGAATAAGAGCCTGACTGGCAACTCTAGAATGACAAAGGCTGACCTGGTCCTCCAAGGAATACCTGCAGCCAGCTGATAAATCCCGGAAAAAAAGACATTAGTTGGTAGCTTAGCTTTGGCATTAGGAAGCTGGGGTGGAGCTCCAAACAAAGCAGAGTTCTGGTAATGAAGACCAAAGTTGGAATGTATCAGAGGAAAATCAGAAACACAAACAGAACTCAGAAATCAGAAGTTGACTCTGAGAAATCAACACAATTGAAACATGCCATGCAGATCTATCTTTGAAAAAATTCATGTCCATAAATTGTTCTATCCTGAGAGATGTGTCATGGCAGATACTAAGCATATTCCGATCCCAAGAATATTTCAAGCTTATTTTCCAGTGAATTTAATAATTTGAATGTAAGTTTTAACTTAATTACAAGGAATAAACTAACAAAATATGCTGGAGAGTTCCCTATAGTCTGAGTGCTCCATTATCTCTCATAGAATTTATGTATTTATAATTCTTTCCACACTGAAAAATATAAGAACTGGTGGAATCACTGACAAATTCTGCCAAACTCAAAGAAATAATAAATATTCTTCATGAAATTAATAAGATTGGAGAGAAAATTTAAGAGGAAGGAACAAACATCCTAACCTATTCAAAAGGGCATCCCTGTCCTCACATCAAAAAGAGACAAATTTGAGGGAGGAAAATTGGAGGCAAATATATTCTATGTATAGTAATGTAAAAGTTCTGTATACATTTTATCAAACTTTACTCCAAAATATGTAATCATGAGAATGACAGAGTTACCCATGGTTAGAATAGCATCAACAACCCGATGGACCGATTCATTATGTAATTGACCTCTAATCACCTCAGCATATGCAGGTTAAGCAGTTGACAAACTGCAGCTTATAATTCCTATTTAAAAAGAAAAACTATCACGAAACTAGAATATAAGGGAATTTCTTCAACCTGACAACAAATGCTGTAATAAGAAGAATTGGTGATACATCAAGGGGCAAATGGATCCGTTATCTGTAAGATCAGGAGCAGATGTTGACGCCCATGCGCAGTGCTCCGTTCACTTTAAAGAGACCGTCTAGCTAATTGAAGAAGATAAGAAAGGATAAAATAAATCTGGAGTGGATGAGAACTGTCAAATTACTTTTTATGTTCTGATAGCAAAGCAAGAAATTTAGAGAATGTAAAGCAATATATTAAAGTGCCCACCAAAATGAGTGAGCATAGCAAGCTCACAGCATACAAATTTTACACAATAAAGCAGTTATGTCTTTATAAGACCACTCAAAACAAATTTAAAATTATCATTCATTATATTGCTGAAATCAGGAAAAACTTGGGAATAAATCTGACAAAAATGTCTAAGACTTATGCTGAGCACCACAAAATATAGTCGCATTGAATAGAAACTGGATTGGAAAACTCCAAGCTACCAGCTCTCCCAACCAGATCTGCACAGTAAGATTAAAACTGAAATCCTATCAGACTTGGTATTGTAGAAGTACAGCAATTTTAAAATTCTGAAATAAATGCTAAGCTACAAAGGACCCAGAATAATCAAAGAAAAATTGAAAAACATAAGATATCTGAATGGTCAACATGTCCTTGCTTCACGTACTGCTAAACCTTGTTACTCAATTTGCTACGTATATTTGAACATGGAAATGTCATAGGAACAATGAAATTCAGTCTCAACATAAAACCACACAGAAGAACAACTGATTTTTGGCAACACTGAAAAGGTAGTTCAAAGAATAAAACAAATTATTTTTATCAAAGGGTAATTATTATTCATACATCAAACAAAGAAGAAGTGACTGTATACACTTACACTACTTTGACTCTATTGCTCGTAGGCTTAATTAGAAAACACAGTACAAGAATACATAAAGCAACATTCGTTCATCTCAAAATATTTATGCTGAATGAAGAAAGAAAGTCAGAAAGGCAACACCCTGAGTGACTAAACATCTTAAAATAAACCTGAAGTAACTTCATACTAACACACAATAGTCTAATGTCCTTCGGACTCAAAGGGGACATAAAAACAAAAGGTAGGGAGGACATTCAGTCCTGCTCACACAACTGGTTTGTTTTTTTTTTTTTTTTTTCTCATCTTATCAACACATATGCACACTTTCTAAAACATATTACTATTTTACTTCAATTAATGCAGATATCTATATTTATTGTTTCGCACATCTTCTAAAAATGCATATAAAGTTTTAAAGAAGGCCCTCCTGATGAGGCAGGTACAATAGAAAGGAAACAAGAAAAACAACACAGAGACTCAGGGATCTTGCTAGGTGCGTTAATGTGGAAAGTGAGATTTTATGGCAATGAGGAAAATCAAGGTTGAGTTTGTACCTGAAAATTGAACAGTAGATTGCCAAGGGAGTTTAAGACAGAAACACAAACCAAGACAGGCTTTCATAACTATGTCTGTGCCTTACTTTTTTTTTTTTAATTTAATGGCACTTTTTCTCTTACCAATTTCTGTTGAGCACATCTGTAGTAGGTCTCTGTGGTCTCCGTTATATACAACAATAGCCACTGACTTTAGCCAATAGGGTTTTTTTAAATCCTGTTTCACAATATTAAGAAAACCATTTCCCTCATTTCACAGGGTCTTTATCAGAAACAAATAGTAAAGTTTTACACAGCTGTGTCCTATCCATGGAGGTGATTTAAACAAACCCACTAACAAAGTAGACCTATGAAGTTTCTTAACTTTCAACCACCACTAATTTACTATTGTCTATTTATAGGATACAAATATAGAAATGTCTATTTCAAGTAATAACATGCTTAAGTGGCTTAAGTGAGTTGCCTTAAGAGTGCTTTTATCAGTATCTGCAATTAAATCTGATGAACACTGTTTTGCTTAATTTATTAACACAATTATAAAATAATCATTATAAAATTATTATAAAGAATAATACTTATAAATTATAAAATTATTATTGTAAAATAATTAATTGTAAGCCATTATATTATTTCTATGTCCTTATATATAATTACCTCTAGAACTCTTTCTATCCTGTAAATTTTGAGGCAGAAAAACTTCTGAATTGAAAACAAATTTTAAGTACAATAATAATGATAGGCTTTCTATTCACAGATTTATAAATCAATTTCTTCTCCGTGACCTCAAGTTCTCCCTAAATACTGATGTATATATCTTACGCATACTCACATACACACAACAACCAATCCTATTTCTTCATTTCGCTTTCCACAACTAATACTTATCCTGAATTCTAAAATGACTCCAAGATGTACTTACTGGCTACAGTTTATGGTTTCTTCCTATGGGTTAACTCATTGCTGAATTTTTCTGAACCTGTATCTTTTACTAAAGCATATTATCTCACGTAAGTTACATAATACATGGAAATTTTCCCTTTAAATGTCTTATTTTTGATTGTATAATAAAACCATATAAAACACTAGTACTGTTTTTGTTTGTGGTTTGGGTTTATCTTCATCCCATGAATTCCAATGTGTGTATTTCTTATCAGTAATAGTTTCTAAATGAATTTTATTTGCAGGGTTTTTTTCTATTTTGGCACTATATTTGTGAAGGAGAGCTTGTAGCTGCTGCTACATAAATCTTTAGCCAATTTCCGTTCATTTACAGCCTTATTATATAATTTGCTTAAGTGCAACAAATGAAACCTGTCTTTGTTTAGTAATGCAAAAGAAACTGTAGTATCAGTAGATTTGAGTGTAAATTTATTATTTATTTTAATAACATGTTTTAAAAACTACCCCTCCAAATACTGAAATTGCATTATTTCTGAGTGCTGACTGATATATCATAACTGAGGATTCGGTTTGCTTTTTCCATTCATAGTGTGACTGTTTCTCTGTCCGTGCATTGTTACTTTTATGATCTCTAAATCGTAACATTACAAACATCAACGTGGATTGAAGAGGTAGTTCAGTTATTGTGAGTTCTTGGTGCTCTTGGAGAAGACTGGAGCTTGCTTCCCTCGACCTGCATCCTCAGCGGCTAACACTTGCCTGGGATTCCAGCTCTAAGTAGGCATCTGTACACACACTCATCAGCACCATCAAAAATATATAACAAAGAAAAACTCAGAAGAACATATGTGTCCTCTTTCCAAGCGCTATGAAATAGAAAGGTATAGATATATCTTGTATAGAAAAATGGTTGTTACCAAAGTTCTATATAATTGTATATTAATTTTGTTATTTTCCTCAAAAAATTCCCACATTATATTATTACATGTTATATTATATTATATATATGATATTAGATATTAACACACATATGTATGTATTATGTATAAAATATTTTAAAGCAGGTTTTTTCTCCCCAATTTGAGGGAATATCCTTGTAAAGAATATAGACTTGTATATGACTTACTTATACTTTATCCTTATCTTTTTAACTTAATCTTTTATATTTGACAATTTTTCATGTTTTATAATATAGTCAAATGCTTTATGCTTTCATGGATCCCCCTTTCTTTGCTCTGCTGTGCCATTTTGCATAAAGCGTGAGTAATTTTTCTGAAACTCATTTCAGAAAGCATATATCTTATTTTGTGTCCTTAAAAATGTTGCTTTTACATTTATAAAAGAAACTTTTGAAAAGCTTACCTATGTGAGTAAAAACTAACATAATCAAATTTTATTCTTTGTAAAGATACAAGGAATTTGATATTATTTTACTTCTCTCAAAATTAAAGTATGAAAGTGTGAGATGTTTTTACATACCCTTCATATTCATTTTAATATTTCTTGGTTTTATTTTCCATTATGATTTTGTGGTTTTATTCTTACCTCTTGTTTTGAAGGTTTTTATGCAGAATCCTGCATCAGTATACCATTTGAATTATTATTTTTTAGGTGTTGTTGCATGTCATGAAATTTAAGTTCCATCATCATTGAATTCCATCACAATTCAAAATCATAGGAATGATAAATTTTCAATACATAGAATAGTTTTACAATTCACAGCATTTGTAATTCTCATTTAGTTTTTCTCTCCTTTTTTTCTTCTTTTCTTCCATTCTCCTTGTGTCTATTTTCTGGCTTCCAATTGCTCCTTTTGTTTTATTTGGATTGCCTTTCACTATTACCTTAATATCTCTTCTTTGTTGTAATCTCTTTTTGTTGGGGTGACCTTGCCTGACACTGAGAAGGTGTGTTCCTGTATTTTTTTAATTGTTAATTCTGTGGCAGGATTTGGGTATTGTAATTTCTATTGCCCATCACAGGATTTCTATTTGTAAATGCTTGTCCTTCCTCACCTGCCAAAGAGCAACCCATAAGACATGGACCAGGCAGGCATTGTCTTGCTGCTGGTAGGTTCAGACTGGACGGTGGCTTTTTGTGTCATAAAGAGCTGACAGCAGAAGAAAAATGGGCAGAACTGGAAGCAGGAGTGAGAACCGCTTGGAGAGACAGGATGTCAAAGAAGTCAGGATGAGTTTAGATAGAGAGCCAAGAGTTTGACACAGCAAAAGGCAGCAGCTTTAACGTTTTCAGAAGTCTCCTTGTCCTAACTACACTCTAAGCTGGATTTGTGAAAGACTTTCAATAGCTTTTCAATATTTTCTTCCTTATTTATTTCTTGGTTTTTTATTCAGATCTTTTTTTTATATATATCTTCGGTGTCACTTCAATTTTCTTTTTCTTTTCTTTTCTTTTTTTTTTTTTTTAAGTCCAATACATCTATTAGGCTTGTCATCTGATCAAAGTTTGAAGCAAATTTATTATTGTCACCAATTTTATTTATTAGATTGAGAGTACTTTGATTGCTTGGCTTTGTCTGTAGTCTTTTCAACATGGAAGAAATTGTTACTAGATATTTACATGATTTGTTCTGCTCTGAGCACATATCAGATGGGATTTAATCATTGGATAAACAAACAATACAGGTTGCATTATTGGAATGTTCTAATACTACATCAAAATTGTAAACCCTATTATTAATATGGACCACAAGCTATCATTTAAAAGTTTCAGGAGGTCAATGATTGGTATGCTAATTATATTAGTTTGCTAGCAGAAGAATAGTTAGAAGTTAATGTTATTGTCCTTGGTCCCTCACTTCAGTTTTCAACAAGGTGCTTTTCTCAGTGTCTCCTCAAATGTACAGCACTTTTGCTCTTGAGAGATCATCATAGACTTACGTACTTTTCAAAAACTTGATGTAATCTCTTAACTGCGTCGGTTGAACCTTTCAGATGGCTGAATTAAATTGTGTAGAATAACTGTGACTTTCCACACAAGGACTCTTTTGCAAGAACAAATGGATCATTTAGTTAGCAGTTGGAACTTGACAATAATCATGAGAATAGTGTTGTTTTTCTCTGTGTTGCACAGTAGCACTTGTCAGACCCTCACAGTTTGCTTACACAGTGTTTGCAAAGACACAGAACATTGGGGATGGCTGCTTCATCTGACTAGTAGGTTGTGGAATTACTGGTCCAATCAGCAGAAGCTGAGGATGCTGATTAGAGACACCTGTTGACTCTGTTTAAACTCCCTGTCAATTTTCTTACTAGGTGCCCTTTACTATAATAAAGATCATACTCCTAGGTCTCCTTATATCTCCCCAATATCTTCTTACACTTGCCCTGATAATCTTATATTGTGCAGCAATACAGAATAGAAGACGAGTAACTTATAATATGGTCCACCATCAACTACATCTCCCAACAAAAAAACATGTGTCTTTTCCTCTTGTGGTATGAGCTTTTCACATTCCAGCACCATGTTCTTGTATTTCAGTAGTCAATTTATTATCAGAATGTAAGTCTCTGTAGAAATGTTTCCTATGCTGTATTTTTAATGATTTGAATTATCTTTCCTCTTTTTTTATATTAATTTATTCTTGTTACATCTCAATGGTTATCCCTTGTATCCTCCCATTCCTCCCTCCCTCCTATTTTCCCCTTACTCCCCTCCCCTATGACTGTGCCTGAGGGGGAATTCCTATTGGGACTCTTGATGAGAGAAGAATGGGAGAATAGCAAAGTAGCAGGATCCAGAGGATCCTAGAAACCAACAAGAAGAACATTATAATAGGCAGGGGTCCTGCTCAAACTATGGCACCAGCCAAGGAAAATACAGGCCGTAAACTTCAAACCCCTACCCAGATCTAGCCAATGGACAGGACAGTCTCCACAGTTGAGTGGAGAGTGGGGTATGACTTTCTCACGTACTCTGGTGCCTCATATTTGATCATGTCCCCTGGAGGGGGAGACCTGGTGGCACTCAGAGGAAGGACAGCAGGCTACCAAGAAGAGACTTGATACCCTATGAGCATATCTTTACTCTTATTTCTGAATAAATGCCATACTCCAATATATAATGTATCTTCAATGTCCCTTTACATTCTTTTATCATGCAATTCCTCATTTCTCAGCTCATGACACTGCCTCTCGTCTTGCCAGGTTCTCAATCTTCAGCTAAGTGTTTAAACAGCACTAGCTAAAATGACGTCAATTCTGCATATTTCTCACCATGAATTTTGTTCTCTACTCTCTACATGTTCCTAAGCTAGCAAGGCCCAGTCCCAAATTCTCTGCGACATATTTTGGTTCATGTCTGATATTCGCTATGATATGCATGTACTGAATAAGAACCATAAGCTAAACAGTCAGCTGAGAGCTTTGTTTGTGGTGTGATTCCTAGCTTCCAAGGAAAATGGTGGAAAGTAAGTAGGGGATTACATTTCTGCTTGGCTGCTCTTAGGGATCAGTCTTTAACAACGTAGACCGTATGTATTTAAGTATTGTAGGCTGGATGAGATAGCTAATGATTTCAGAAAGACATCCACTATCTATGAACAATTATTTTTCCTTATTTGACTTTTCATTCCTATTTAAACATCTTCATATATATTTGTTTTGGTAACGATATTACAGATGACACAGCAGGTTCAGTTGTTTATATGGCAACGTAGATTTGCAATAAGGCCATAAATAAGCTATTTATATCTGCACATACAGATAGTTGTTATGAATCCCATTCATCTTATCTACCCAATTTTAAAATACACTGTCCAAATTAATGTGTTATAATAGATATGACATATTTTATAATATAATATATTTATATACCAGTTTAATAAGTTTAGCTTTGGAACACCTAAATATATCTAAATCTCAGAATAGACTACATGTTCTTTATAGGAGAGAGATTCCCTTCCTTTGGGCAAATCTTATCTCTTCCATCAGCGTTTAAATCTCCTTTCAATACCAAGAATCCCAAGGCAGAGGAAGGATGGAGGAGTACCTGAAAATAGAGCTTTAGAAATTGAGTGCTGCACGTTTATCATGTCGATAGAACTGTCTACAATGCTTTCCAGTAGCTCTCTTTGAAATACTAAATTATTAAAGCTTGTTCTGAGGCTATGACAATTATTTCTCAAGCAGTATGGGATGCATTTGTAAAATCAAGGAAATTCTTATAGATGCATGCATTTCATAAGTGATAAATGTGTTTACTTTAGTTGTTTGTTAAAATGAAGTATTTTACTTCTGGTCCTTAATTGCTTAAACCTAAGGACCAGAGGCTAGTCTTGGCAACATAGTAGATTTGCTATAAGCAAATATTAAATAAAGTTACCTTACTTTTACTTTTAAACCTGCTATTCTGACTTACTGTTCTGTTAAGTTGTGCATCCATAAGGGAAAGTCTATTAGAAAAGTTTGTTAATATCTTAAATATCAAAGTGCAGTTCGACCAATCACAATAAAGCTGACTGCTAAGAAAAATCTATAAATATTATGTTACATATGTGTATAATGAAAATTTGAAAGGCCACTTTGGAAATAACACATGTGCCATCTGCTCCCACAAAGTAATGTTTTTACAAGCTTGTGGGGAATGTAGTATTCTAGGCAAAAGGCAATTTTGAAGATAAGTACCACAAACCACTACTCAAAAATTAAGATAGCGCAAGACCATTCGACCATGCTTGATGTATTGCTTATTCATAAACTTGTTAAGAGTTCTAAGGTCTGTGACACAGTCTTTTTATTGAATATTGCAGAGATATGAGTTGATAAGGTTAATAAAGTCCTTTATCTCATACCGAATCATTAAGTGCTTGATGTAAGATCCTGCTTAGAACAAGATTCATACAACAGCAAAGATTTTAAGTGAATAACTAACATGAGAAGTATCAACTCAGTTCTTTTCACCATTGAAACTAGCAGGCTATATAGTATTAGAAATTGACTCATGTCTGTCAGTCTTTGTCCTCAGTAATAATGTATCATGTTGCTAGCACATATGCAAATATTATGTCACTTTAAAACTGCATTAACATTTCAACATACTCCTTTTTCCTTTACTTTTATTTCATTTGAGTTTACTACAGTATTTTTTAAGGTAGGATTTTATTCTGTTGTCCAGGCTGTGCTCCCACTTATAAATGACCAGACTTGTGTATAACTAGTGATCCTCCTGCCTCAGCATCTGGAGTGCTAGGATTACAAGTGTATACAATTATGCTCCGAACTGTACTTACTTTCAGACTTCTTGTTAGCTAACTGACAAACATAGGTAAAATATAATAGTGACAACTTAATATATGTTAAATATTTTACAGGGGAAATTTTTGGATATCTAATTTTGCACCTTTTCTAATATTCCTAATGAAATCTTTCATCTATATGAGATGGGTGTCCTGTTTTTCCCTGTGTGAGTGTCTTATTTCCTCAATTTTTTTTTTATAATTTTAACTGCACAGGTTTTTCACTTCTTTGGTTAGCTCACTCTTAGATATATAACTTTCTTTCCAGATTTCCATGTTAGATCCTTCATTGCTGGCTATAGCAAAAGTGATGCTGTTGACTCTCAGCCTGGAGATTTCAACCATGCTCCTGGACTGAGCTGATACTTCACTGTACGTTTCACATGTGATTCCCTGTTGATCCGTGATGTTGAACACGTTTCCCTATACCCGTTGGCCATCTGTGTATCTTGCTTAGGTTTGGTGCCATTTTTTTATTTGTGCATTTATGGTGGTTTTGCTATTGAAATTATGGAGTTCCTTACGGATTCTGAATATTAGTCACTTGTCAAACAGGTTGCATGTTCTGTTCTGGCACTGCCTCTGTCCTGTTGCTCACTTTGTCAAAACCATGTGATTTGTGATTTTGGTGAGCCCGTTTGTCTCATACTCTGTTGCTTCTTGTCCAACACCAGCCTCTGTGCCACTGATGTCTATTTCCTCTGGATTTCCTGGTAGTTTCAGAGATGCAGGTGCTATGTTTAAACATTCCGTCCTTTTTGAGTTCATTTCTGTAACTTGGGAGAAGCGGTGATGTAATGTGCGTCTTCTGCCCATGGAGAGCCAACTCCCAGCAGCACTTATTGAGGTGACAGGCCTTTTACTGCAAACACTTTTCTTCTCATCACCTGTGCTGATGAGTGAGCTGTGGTGCTCGGCTCCTCTCTGCTGATGTAAGTGTCCGTGTTATTCCAGCATCATGCTCTTTGCATCGCTACTATCTGTTGTACACTTCAGTAACAGATGTCACAAGGCCACTTGCTTTGCTCTTTACTTGAGGTGACAAGATGACATTTGCTACTTAGTTGTTTTTCCACACAAATTTTAGAGTTGCTTACCTTTACTTGTTTGAAGAATTTCCTCAGTGTTTTGATAGCAATTTTATGAAATTGTAGATTTATTTGGATATCAAAAATTATTACTATACAGTCTTTCAATTTATGAACAAGGACGCCTTTCAAATTTGATCTCTCTGTCTGTCTGTCTCCCTGTCTCTATATGGCTCTGTCTCTCTCCTCTCCTTCCTCTCCTCTCCTTTCTAAGTGTGTTTGTGTGTGTGTTTGTTATTTTTCCAATTTTTTTCATAAGTATTTTGTAGTTTTCACCTTTAGATGATTTTCTTATTTTTAATTACTTTATTCTCAGTTATCAATGTTTGTACATATCCCAAATGAAGTCTATTTTCAACATTCTGTTTTATATCACTTAACTAACTGTTGGCTATTAGTGGCATATTTTAGTGTAGCTGGTTTTATATGTTCTTGAAAATGGGCTTAATTTCTTTAAGTCAAGTACATTTTTAATTACATATTTGTGATGACTTTTTAATTTAATTTAATTTGTACAGAGGCATTTTTTAAAATTTATCTATTTATTCAGTGTACATCCTGATTACAGCCCCATTTCTCCTCTCCTCTCAATTCCACCCTCCCACTTTCTCCTCCTTTCTCTTCAAAAAGAAAGTTCTCCCACCAACCTACCCTTGCTCTTCAAGTCACATCAGAACTAAGCACACCCTCTTCCATTGAGGCCAGACAATGCAGCCCAGAGATAGGTGATCCAAAAGCAGCCAATAGAGTCCATCAGAGATAGGCCCATTCTACTTGATAGGGGAGCCATATGAAGACATCAGCTACGTATGTGTAGGGGGAATAAGTCCAGTCTATGCCTGCTCCTTAGTTGGAGCTTCAGTTGGTATAAACCCCTATGGGCTTAGGTTAGTTGACTCTGTTGGTCTTCTTGTGGATTTCTTGTCCCCTCTGGGTTCCTTTATCTTCCAACTCTTCCACAAGACTCCCCAAGCTTGGCCTAATGATTGGCTGTGGTTCTCAACATCTACTTTTATCTGCTGCTCGGGGGAGCCTCTGAGAAGACACTTATGCTAGGTTTCTGTCTACAAGTATAGCAGAGTATTAAATATTAGTGTCAGGTGTTAGCTCTCTCCATGGGCTAGTTCTCAAGTTGGGCCAGTCATTGTTTGGCTATTCCCTCAATCTCTGCCTCATCATTATCCCTGGATAACTTGTAGGCAGGGTAAACTTTGGGTTGAAGGTTTTGAGGGTAGATTAGTGTCCATCTCCCAACACAGAAGTCCTACCTGGCTAAGAGCTAGCCACTTTAGGCTCCATGGGTCCCGCTGCTAGGAGTCTCAGCTAGAGTCACCCACATATACTCCTTGAAGCATACACTGTAGCAGATTTCCAAGTTGTTCCAGAGATGGCGCCCATTGGTTTCCCTTTTTTCTGCCCTCTCACCTCCCACACCTGATCCCTGCCCTCACTCCTATCCCCATACCTTCTCCTATCCAATACGCTCACCCATGTCTAATGTCTATTCTGTTTCCCCTTCTGAGTGAGATCAAAGCATCCTCCCTTGTACTCTCCTTGTTACTTAGCTTCTTTGGGTCTGTGGAATGTAGTATGGTTATCCTGTGCTATACGGCTAATATCCACTTATAAGCAAGTATATACCATGTGTCTGCCTGGTTATCTCAAGTGGGATGATATTTTCTAGTTTCATCCATTTGCCTGGAAATTTCATGATGTGGTTGTTTATAATAGCTGAGTAATATTCCATTGCATAAATGGAATATTTTCTTTATCCATTCTTCAGTTGTTTCCAGTTTCTGACTATTATGAATAAAGCTGCTATGAGCATACTTGAGCAAATGTCCTTGGGGTATGGTTGAGCACGTTTTGGGTATATGCCCAGAAGTAGTGTGGATGGGTTGTGAGGTAACACTATCCCCAGTTTTCTGAGAAAGTGCCAGATTGATTTCCAAAATTGTTCTACGAGATTGCATTCCCACCAGCAATGGAGAAGTGTTCCCCTTGCTCCTACCCAGCATGCGCTGTCCCTTGAGTTTTTTGTTTGTTTGTTTTGATTTGTTTTGTTCCTGAGGCTGAGTTTCTTTGTGTAGCCTTGACCAGCCTGGAACTCACTCAATATACTAGGCCAGCCTCGATGCCGTAGAGATCCACCTGCCTCGGTCTCCCTGAGTGCTTGTATTAAAGGCATGAGACAGCATTGCCAGGCTATCCCTGGAGATTTTTATCTTAGCCACTCTGATAGTGTAAGAAGGAATTTCAGAGTCACTTTGATTTACATTTCCCTGATGACTAAGGATGCCGAATATTTTTTTAAATTTAAATTTATTCATTTTACATCCAAATTGTATCCCCCTTCCTTGTCTTCTCCTGGTCCTACACACCCTCCTTCTTCCCCTCCCCCTTCCCTTCCCCCACACCCCTCCTCTAGTCCTCACGAAAGGGGAGCAGGTCTCCTCAATCAACTGATCCCAGCCTATCAAGTCTCATCAGAACTGCCTGCATCCTCTTTCTTTGTGGCCTGGTAAGTCATCTTGACAGGGGAAAGTGACCAAAGAGCAGACAGCGCAGTCCATGGTAGTGATGGACCTTATTCCACTTACAGGGGACCTCTATGGAAACTGAGCTGTCTGTCAGCTACATCTGCGCAGGAGGCCTAGGTCCTCTTCATACGTGGTCCTGTTTGGTGCATCAGTTCTTCTAGCTACCCTGGCCCCAGATTTGTTGGCTACTTTGGTCTTCTTATTAAGCTCCTGTCTTCTCCAAGCCCTTCTGGCCTCCACCCTCTCTTCCATAAGACTCCATGTGCTCTGTCCAAAGTTTGACTGTGAGACTCAGCTTCTGCCAACCAGATACCATGGACATGCTTTGTGTTGGGTATTATGGTAAAAATCTCAGAGGTATGGGGTGCAGTATAATTTTGTGTCTTCTGGAATACTTGTTGAATGATCCATCTTCTGGCAAAAGGAGGAAGGATGATGCTAACCTGGCTCTGTTTGTATTGAGCTAGTAGTACTGGCTCTCACTGTAGGTTTACCAAGTTTGTGTGGTGTGTTTTTGTGTGTCAACTTGAAGCACATAAGCAGCTGTTCCTGTTTTGTTCTGGAGTCTATTGCCATAAAATCTCTCATCCCATCTTTCACTTTCCTGTGTGAAAACTTAGAGAAGTGAGCATCTTACAAGGCACATAAAATGAGACCTTGTTGTAGTTGGCATCCATTCAGTCATTAGGACTGAACTGGAGACTTTAACTTACTAGTATTCAAGGAAAATATAAGCAGGGACTGAACTACAGGCTTCTGAAAAGAAGTATATATGGTGTGTGTGTGTGTGTGTGTGTGCAGGTATGCACAGATGTCTACAAGAATCAGAAGAGGGCATAGGATCTCTGGAAATGAAGTTACAGATGCCTGTCAGCTGCCTGAAACAGGTGCTTATGATATAGTTCATATCCTGTGGAAGAACAGCAAGTATATGTGTTTCTGACATCTAGTTGCTAATCCATTCACTCCTCCATTTCCATCTTGTGACTAAGGCATTTACCTCACTAATGAGATCCTTGATTTCTTGTTTCTTATTTTTCATTGTTTCTGTTGGTGTGGTTGTTGTTTATTGTACATGCTTGATTTGTGACCACCATGAGGTTTAAAGCATGTTTGAATTATAAGAGGCTACTATGAAGTGGCAGCAGCTGCATGGGACGAGACAATCGCACTTGAGTCCTAGTAAGCTGGGTACTTGCTTTGTTAACAATGGCACTGTATTCCCCAGAGCTTTTCTCCACTCCTGTTATGTTCTCCTTCTGCTCTCTGATTATGCTGTCTTCATATCACCTGTCACTGCAAATTCTCTCCTCTCTGTGGTTGATATGGCTGTCAAGATCAAGATCCACTGTTATAATTTTGATAGTAGTGTTTATTCTCATGTCAAGCTCTTTGTGGTCTTTTGAATCAATTCTTTCTTTTCTTTCAAGTTGCTTTTCATAGTAATGAACTCGTTTCTTGGTTTTTCATGAAATTTTTCCTCGTCAAATTTTTTTAAAATTGCTGGTTCAAATTTAACACCTCAGTGCTCCCTGGTCTAGATGACCATCTGGCTGGTTTCTGGCACCTTGTTTGGGGATTAGGTGAATACAGCATGAAAGCCATTGATGTTGATTAGTTTGAAAACAGCAGTCTGGAGTAAAGTACTGAGCATCTCACTCTTTGTAGCATGGGCCTGCCCTTGTCTTCTCTCTCTCTCTCTCTCTCTCTCTCTCTCTCTCTCTCTCTCTCTCTCTCTGTCTCTCTCTCTCTCTGTCTCTCCTCTCACCCTCTATCTGTCTTTCTCTCTGTCTCTGTCTGCCTCTCTCTTTGTCTATATGTCTGTCTGTCTCTGTATGTGTGTGTGTGTGTATGTGTGGTCTGTCCCTCTCTCTCTCTCTCTCTCTCTCTCTCTCTCTCTCTCTATCTATCTATCTATCTATCTATCTATCTGTCTGTCTCTCTCTCTCTGTCTCTCTCTCTCCCTCTCTCTGTCTCTCTCTCTGTCTATCTGGCTATCTGTCTGTCTCTGTCTCTCTCTCTCTGTCTGTCTGTCTGTCTCTCTCTCTCTCCCTCTTTCTCTCTGTCTCTATCTCCACACAGACACACACACACACACACTCAGAGAGCAGGAAAGAAAGAGAAGTCCATCTGTATACAAATATACCTTGCTGATTCCATCTAGGGTTGTTAATATATCCATGGGTTTAGGGCCAATCACATGAGATCAGAAGCTTGTCACTGAATAGAACTGATTCTCATTTCTCATTGGTGATTAAATGTTTGTAGCTCTTCATCCTTCATCCAAGGGTGATGCTTGTGAGATGTAGCCTTGTCAATGCTGGGATGTTACCCAGTGATGCCCTTGTGCTGGTCTTATTGGGGATCATATTGTTATTGTGGTTTACTCCCCTCATCAAAAACATTTCTTTTGCAGAAGACAGAAGCTATGCCAGAAAGTCACTACTGGTCATAATTTGGACAACAACTGACTGTGTGGTGCCTAGTCCTGGCTGACACATCTATAAATTAATGGTACTTAAGGCTCAGGGAAAATCTCAGAAGGGGAGTGCAAAGTTTATGAAAGCCAAAAGAACAGGATGTCGGTTGCAAGACTGAATCTATATATGACAGGAAAGCTGCAACTCTGAAGTCTCTTTGGGATTTTGAACAAATGTTTTGTTTCTGTGCATGTAAAGACACTTGCATTATTTCAGCACTACATGATGCTCAAATCCATGTTTGAGACAAGTCATGATGGCACATTGTAAATTTATCAGTTCCAGAGGATTACTTGAGACAATCTTGCCAAATGTACAGTTAATGTGTTTAGTAGAAATGAACAAGTAGATTACACAGCTGGCCACGGAGTTTGTCAAAAACAAAGGCTGTCTCTGAGGCAAAGCTCTGTCTCCCAGCTCTGGCCTGTGCCACGTGCATATACGCTTCTATAGTACCAGGTACTGAGATTTAAGACTAAGGACTCTGCTAGATTTTGTTCCCCGTACCATTTAGTTGTGAAATCTTGCTCTCAGCTCTGCCACTTGAGTTTGAAGGGAAGGGAGGAAGGTGGTGTTGTTTGGCTAGTGCAGATTTTGTAGCTCAGCATTCATGTGTCAGCCTGGCATCAAGGGAAGTGGACATTGTCAGCTGCTTGGTTTTACTATGATAGACCAAGTGCAGAGCTGTTTCCAAGTGGGAAGCATCTTAAAGTTATGTTTATTGGAGTTAGAAAACAGGTGATGAAGACAACAATTTGCTTCCTGGTATCTTCAGCACAGCTTTTAAAAATATAATTAAATTATTTTCCCTCTCCACTGATCCTTCCTCTTCCATGTCTTCAGTATATTCTAAGCCCAACCATTTCCCCTGATATATATCTCCCAGGAAGCAATGCTCTGTGTGGGAAGCTGTTGAAAATGGTATGTCTGTGAGTAGACCATCTTGAGAGGATTTTGTCTTTTCGTTACATTTCCTAACATTTAAGCTTGGTTAATAATACAGCCTCTCTTTCTCATAAGAAATATGTGATTATCCTGGATCCGTCCTTATAATCCGTGATTCATAATTATACCATCTCTTTTTTCAATGTCTTTATATCATAAGTACATTGGTTTCCAAGTTCAACATTCTACTTTAATGAACGACAGAAAGTATTGTTTTCTTTTCCTAAATGGAAGATATATCAGAAAGGAATGTAATATTCCCACATCTTCTCTGTGATTAGAAAGGAGATAATATGCATGAATTTTTAATATATTTCTAAAATCCATTCACACACAGCATGATGTTAAATTTTCATTAAATCCATAGTCGCCCATCTTTGCTTCTGACAAAGTTACTTTATTGTGAAGAAGACAGGGGGTTTCCAATACATGTGAGGCAATAGCCAAATCAACAGTCTTTAAAATATAACCATGGAAAAACTATGTATTTGAGATAACGATTCTTTATTAGTAAAATTCATAATATATATATATAATCTCAGCTAGATATAGAATGATGAAGAATTTTAACCCTAGCACTAGAGAGTGGGAGAGGGAAGGATCAGGAATTCAAGATCACTCTCAGTTTTGTAATAAGTTCGAGGCCAGCCTGAGCTACCTAAGTTGATGTCTCAAGAAAACATGATGCAAATAAATAAATGACACATATTAAAATTATTGAGGACCTGGTTTAAAAGAAATGTGTATGGTAGGTGAACTTTTCAATATTGCTTAGTAAATTCAGAATGACTTCTCTAATCTTATTTTCTAAATTTTTAACTTACAAAATCTTAAATTCTAAAATCTCACAGGATGAATAAAATGGTTCAGTTTGCCAAGTGCTTGCCATGTAAACATGAGGAGCAGAGCTTAGGTCTCTAGAACCCTCTTGAAAACCGCATGGTTTATGCTTGTTACACTCTTGCTAGGACGCAGTAGCTAGGGAATTCCTGGAGTTCCTTGGCCAGCCCTCTGGTCACACTGACAAGTATTGAGTTTCATAGTACTTTGTCTCAAAACAAACAAAGAGGTAAAAATTAATCTAAGACAGATACCAGAAGTCCACCTCTGGTTTCAAAATGCATATCCATACATGTGTATTAGTATATGCAGATGCTCACACCCACCCATACTAACAATCATACACACACACACACAGAGAGAGAGAGGGAGAGAGAGAGAGAGAGAGAGAGAGAGAGAGAGAGAGAGAGAGAGAGAGAGAGAGAGAGAGCGCTTAGGTTATACTTAAACTTTAGCTAGCTTAATATCCTAAGTAACTTTAATCATTTTAAAATGAAAGCCTCTCATTGTGCTGGAAGGTTGTAGGCTTTTTCTAAGGGGGCCTACCAGGAGGAAGGAGGTCTCTGTCGGGTGGCTTGGTGGTGCTGACTATTCTCTCTCTCTCTCTCTCTCTCTCTCTCTCTCTCTCTCTCTCTCTCTCTCTCTCTCTCTCTCTCTCTCTCTCTCTCTCCTCTCTCTCTCTCTCTCTCTCTCTCTCTCTCTCTCTCTCTCTCTCTCTCCTCCCCCCCCCACCCACCCATTGAGGGTTGACAGATACATGAACAAAACAGCTTCACACTCCTATTACCACAACTGAAGGCCACCCCTGCCATTCTTCCTTCCTTGGTGTGATGAACTGTATCCTAAAAGAGTATCCTAAAAGAGGGGCCTAAAGGAATCCATACATCCTTCAGTCACTTTTGTGTTTGATATTTGGTCATAGCAATGAGAAAAGCAACTAATACAGCACCTAGGCTATAAACCTTTTTTTATTAAACAATTCCAAAGCTGTTCTCAGGGTTAAAATAAAAACCAATGACAATAACAATTTAAAGAGAGAACAGTGGTAAGCCTCATTCTCTCTTTATTCTTTGAAGTTGGGTCTTGCTGAGATGACATAAGGAGATCATGTGTCTCTCAATTCACTGAGTGCTTTTTTCTTAATGATTTCTTATCAGATTTGTCTACTTGAAATATCACCATCATTTAAGATAAAATCAATTTTAGCACTAATTTCATAAGTGGCACTATTGATCTCTTATGTTTTCCAAAACCTTCCACACTATCTTTGTCCCTGTCCTTAAGCACACTTTAGGACCAGCATTTGAGTATCAATCCTGGCTTTCTCTGCAGGGGCTTGGGGATTGAACTTGGGCCTCAGACTTGCGAAACAACTTGTTAACATATGAGCCATTTTCCAAAACCCGAGTCTACCGTAGTGGGAAAATTTTTACATACTCTTTTCTGTAGTTGAATTTGAGTGTGTTATATTTGTATTTTACATGAAGTAGTTTAGTAAATTTTATGACTCATGAAAAACTGTAAAACAGTTTTTAAAACTCATTTGACAAAATGGTGAATAACAAACATAGCTAACAACAAAATTTGCAACAGCTCTTGTCTTGATTGCTTGAGTAATTTTTTATCATGGAGATTTTTATGTGAGTGCGTGCGTGCGTGTGTGTGTGTGTGTGTGTGTGTGTGTTAAGTGTCTTTGCACAGATTCTGCACTTAGATATTCCTTGGTGATTTTTATTGACAAACATGCCATTAACTACTATTTGTGCCGGGATAAAGTCAGGTTACAGTAATTAAGTTCACTGATTGCAAGATTGTTCTTTATTGACTGCTAAAAGTGTAAAGGAGATGTGACTTTATCAGTACAATAGAATAATGAAAAAAAACCTCTGAAAATCATATTTGAGTTTTATTTTTCATCATTAGAGGTATTCAATTTAACCAGAAACTCATTGCTCTTTTCCTTCGCTTTCCTCTAGGCTCCTTCCCTCAAATGCCTCCCATGTTCCCCCTACACTTAATTGATAGCATTTTTTATTTTACTATTATATTCATTCAGAAGATATTTTACTAATACATACAGACACATGTCATGCATGTGCACAACATATAGCATATTCAGAAATATATAAATGGAACCATTTGGCCCCAATTTTGTTCTTTGTGGGTATATGATTTCTGGACTGACCACTTTTTACTGTGTAATCAGTAGGGAGCCTCATCCCCCAGAAAGGCAATTCTCCCTTCTGATAGACAGCCATTAGTTGCCTGTAGTTCTTTGTTTAGGAGTGTTGTCTCTGGAGTTTTTTCCCTTCCATGTTAACATATTTATTGACACTGTTATTGTTGCAGTCTAATTTATGCAGTCATTGCTAGAAAAGATGGTGTCCCAGCATATTTCTTTGGTTCTAGATAGTAAAACCTTTCTGCCCTCTCTTCTGCTATGTCCCCTGAGCCATAGATTCCAGAATTGAGATAGAAATGTGGCCCCTCTGCTTGCTCTGCATAAATCCTTTGTACATTCTAAATCTTGTTCTTAGAATAGCAAATAAGTTTAGCTCTCACACACCGAAGTTTTTCCTTACAGTGAATGAAGACCCTCACAGAAAGTCACAACTGGGCAAGATGCAGAAACTGTTTATCTTCTAAACATTGAGTCAAACTAAACACTGTGGAAATTAAAGAGATACTTAGTAATGTTAAAATCATTTTTGGATATCTAAAGTTTATATCCTATTTCATTTACCAATCATAAATGTAAGCGATTTTATTTTAATCTCTGATGCCTGGGCATTATCTTTAAATTTGACTACTTAAATATATAAAATAGTGATATGGAAAGATGTCTCAGTAGTTAAGACTGCTTTCTTCTCTTACAGAGGACCTGGGTTGGTTCTCAGTACCTGCATCAAGTTGCTTACAAAAGCCTGTAAGTCTAGTTCCAGGGGACTATATGCCCTCTTCTGGTCTCTACAGGGACCTACACTTTCAAACACACACACACACACACACACACACACACACACACACACACAATTCCTAAAAGCTTGAGAATTCATAAGACACATTTTATAATAAAAGGAAAATTGTTCTAACTTAATATAATCATGAATCCATGGACACCCCTTGCTTTGCTATATTTGTTTTAAAATTATGTTTATTTACCAAATACAGAGAGCTCATCTTGCAGAAAGATTCATTCCCACCACTTCACATAGTTTGCCCCACGTTTTCAGAACTGAGAGTATACTAGAAGTGAAACAGAACATGTAGAGATTAGAGCCATTAGTGTTTGACTGGGGAACAATTTAGGTACCCAGGACTCACCTATGCTTAGCTTCAGAGTTTAGTTGTCCACTGGAAAGAGCCAAATATTTGCTTTTAAATAGTCACACTACCGACCTATAAATGAGGCCTTATTTTTATTTACCTAGGTGTCTCCAAAGACCGTTTTACTCTGACCATCAGTCAATTTACCCTAATGCATTAGATGATGCTTCTTGAGATTGAATTATCAGGGATAGAAAAAAAAAAAAAACCATTAAGCTACTGTGTTAGAGTTTCTGTGTGTGATTGACAGAATATCTGGCCTGGATGAGATGGTCAATATATGCAGGTTATTATGGCTATAGATTATTATCATCCCAGCTACAAAAAGATGATTTACTGTCTAGGCTAACCTAGATTATACTACTGCAATTTGTTAGATGAAGATTGCTGTTTTATATATTGATTTAAATAACATTTAAACATTGAAAATATTAATTTACTTATGTATGTGCACTGCATGCATACTGAAGGCTAATATTTAGACAGATGTTATATCTTGTCAGAATTTCAAGCACTTTTAAATTCATCATGCAGTTTTTAAGTGTTCTCTCTTAATCAAGATGTTTTTTCAAATTTATGTAATTTTTAATTTACTAGTTCTTTAAAGTGGGGTATAAATTTAATCATGGCTGAGCGTGAATGTGTATCTCTCTGTGTGTGCACGTTTATACGTATGTGTATGAGAGAGAGAGAGAGAGAGAGAGAGAGAGAGAGAGAGAGGACCCTATGGTTGTTGAGATGTTTCTATGTTTTAAATTGCATTACTTTTATAGTAATTCAGATTTTTTTTCTTTCCTCTCCCTTTTCTGTTATTTCCTGGAGCCTCCAAAATCTCACATAGAGTATCTGATTTATAAGTCAATGCCTTGTAGGGAATAAAATGGGAAATAAATGTGCCTCTCATTCTCTCGCAGTTGGAATAAATATCAGCAGATTCGTATTGGGGGAAAGCAGCAGCAATTTTAAATTAGTGAGAATCATCTATGAATGCACACCCCGAGCATCCGCCATCCTTTACTGTCTACTTTAGAAAAAAAGGCACACACTCAGGAAAAGTGAATCCTCCCATTGACCTGAAACGTGTAAGGTTTGACTTGAAATTGTAGAACATAGCAGGACGGTGGTAGTGCGTGCCTTTAATCGCAGCACTTGGGAGGCAAAGGCAGGTAGATAGCTGTGAGTTCAAGGCCAGCCTGGTCTACAAAGTTAGTCTAGGACAGCCAAGGATACACAGAAAAAACCCTGTATTGAAAAACCAAAAAAAAAAAGAAGAAGAAGAGAAAAGAGAAAAGAAATTGTAGAACATTTTTTTTTTTTTTTTTTTTTTTTTTTTTTTTTTTGCTATTATCTTCTTGTTAGTGCTTGGGAAGTTTTAGTTCATAAAAGTGAAAACAAAATTTAGAGCAGTGGAAGACCTGATGGTCGTGAGGGCCACCATCAGGTCACAAAATAAAAAATAACTAGAAAGTATAAACAAACAAAGAAAACCTGCCAACCCACCCTGCAGCTGACATCCTGGTTTTATATGTGCTGCAAGAAATAAGTTGCAATAAAAATACTTTAATGCTATTTATTTATTAAATTTAAAAAGTAGTTACATCATTATCTCCTTCCCTTTCCTTCCTCCAGCCTCTTCCTTCTCAAATCTATGACTTCATTTTCTTTATTATTATTGTTACAGCTATATGCACTAACGTATAAAAGTACAACCAAGTGAGTCAGCTTAGTGTTGCTTGTATGTACATCATTTCATTGCTAACCAAGTAAGGGATTTATCCCTGGGGAAGGGACATTCTCCCTCTCTCATCTGTTGACTCCTCACCCTTTGGTTAATCATACTATCCTTAGAAAGGAGACTTTCTGGACTTTTGTTTACCCATAGGGGGAAAATGACCAGGGAGGAATGTAACAGACACCACTCATATTCAGCCTTATCTTCTCAAATTAAGAAGAAAAGAACATAAACAGAGAAAGAAAAACAGAACCCAGAAGATGAACTAGCTAACAGATTTTTTTTCAAATTATTATTCTTTTTGATCCTCTCTCTCTCTCTCTCTCTCTCTCTCTCTCTCTCTCTCTCTCTCTCTCTCTCTCTCTCTCTGTGTGTGTGTGTGTGTGTGTGTGTGTGTTGGGTAAGTGAAGATGTGTCTTGTAGCAGCAATCATATTGAGGTCAGTGGACAACCTCAGATGTTGATCCTCGCCTCCCAGCTTCTTTGAGACATTTCCTTTTTGATTTATGTTGTCAGGTTAGCTGGTCCATGAGTTTCAACTCTCCTGTCTGCAGCTCCCATCTTTCTATGAACACTGGGATTATAGAAAAATGTGGTGCTATCTCTGTTTTTTTTTTTTTTTGTGGTGCCTGGGGCTTCTAACTCAGGTTCATACTCTTTGTATTAAATGTTTTACCCACTTAAGACATCACCCCAGCCCTATTTCAAAATTGTCTTTATCTTACAAGGTTTAATTCTTTTTTATTATAATTTATTCATATTACATTCTGATTGTTATCCCTTGGGTTTTATCTTCTAATTCCAATCCTCCCTCCTTCTTCTGCCCTATTCCCCTCCCATAGACCTCTGACTGGAGGGTGGCCTCCTCGCCACGATCTGATCACATTCTATCAGGTCTCATCAAGGTACCCCACATCCCCTTCCTCTGTGTGTTTGCAAGGCCACCCTGTCAAGGGGTAGTGATAAAAATCCCAGGCACCAGATTTCATGTCAGAGGCAGTCCCTTCTCTCCCAATTCCCCACACATATGGAGAATGAGCTGTCCATCAGCTTGTAGCTGAAGGGTTTTTTTTATTTAAGTTCTTAGAAAAAGGCAAAATACATCTATCCTGCCCTAGCTGTTTCTTCTGCAATGTGCTAAAAAGTGGTGGGGTGTAAGGAATAGATTGGCTTGCTGAGTCCAAGCCATTCATTTCTCCTCATTAATATTGCTCATGAATATCAAAGCAAGGTCTCAAGCCGCTGCATTTAAAGTTCAGTGACCCCATTCTCCTGGTCCATAATCCTGAGAAAGCCCACTTGTTTCTTGGAGACTTAGATTCCTTTTCTGAGAGTTAGTGGTAATAATTGATTATGACTCACAGACTCGAATCAAGAATCCAGTAAGAGAGAATCAGTGTAACTGTTCAGCACAGCACTTTGTAGAGTAAACGTATTTAGTATGGTTGGCCTATATTCCTAATCAGTGCTATCAAAGGTGGGTAGTGATGTGTTGGTAATACTTCTTTATGGGTCTCCACTAGTCTGTGGCTTCTTCAACGTGATAATTGTCCCTGGGAGTGGAAAATTCCAGACCCCAGGCAGCTGTGATGGTTGGGTCTGATCGTCAACATGACACAGTCAGCTATCATCAGAGAAGAGGGGCTGGATGGGGATTATTTAGATCAGTATTTCTCAGCCTGTGTGCCTCAACCCCTTTGGCAAACCTCTACCTCAGAAAATGTTTAGGTTATGATTCATAACAGTAGAAAAATATCAGTTACAAAGTGGCAACAGAAACACTTTTATGCTTGGGTGTCACAACAGCATGAGAAACTGTGTTAAAGGGTAGAGTATTAGGAGGGTTAAGGACCATATGTCTGTTGGTCATAGTGTTGATTGTGTTCACTAAGGTAGGGTGAACCAACCTACTCTCAGGTAACTCCAGTGCCTGGGCAAGTGGCCTTGGACTGTGTTAGAATGGAGAAAGCTGGCTGAACACTAAAACATGCATACATTAGCGTAAATCTATCCTTGACTGCGGGTGTTCTACGGCATTGTGTCTCACGTTTCTGATGCTGTATCTCCCAATGACGGCAGACAGTTGTGTAAAATTTTGAGAGTAAATTAACCCTTTCTATTTGAAGTTGGTTATTGTCGGTATGTTTTATCATAACCATAGAAAAGAAACCACAACAGCACAACTGGCTAAAGAGGATAATAAAAAGGCATGCTGTTAGTGGAAATTGAACACATAAGTTGGACTCATCTCTCTCCCTTGTACCAATCTCCAGTCCTGCCAACACTGAAGGCAAGTTCCAACTCTGTGATGTTTGTTTTGGCTAATTGGGTGCTTGTGGTATCTTTACCATGTGGCAACTTAGACTCAGGGTTCAGATGACCTAAGATCTTAGTAAAAGATGAGGTCAGTTGTAAGTATGAAGATTCATTTCTTTTACCGAAACATCAGTCTTTGGCAGTGTCTAGGTTATTGGAAAACCAGATATTTGGAGGCCTTATGAGAACATCAGATGTACAGTTGTTCCGAGGAGGTCTGAGAAGCCAAGGACATGAGAGAACAAAAAACAACATGAAGGATTGGTAGGGCTCCTCTCTAGCCCTGAACACCAGAGTGGCTCCTGTGGACTCACAGGATGGCTACTCATTGTGTGCTTAATGCAGGTCACACAGCTTTTGCTGTCAAGGTCTCCTAGCTGTTAGTCATCTTTGTTTGGGAATCTGGACATATTAGCATCCTGCTAAGGTTCACAGTCCAGTAAACCCCAAGGATTTGAGTTTTGAAACTTCTAACGCTTTTGCAAAATGGACAGTCTACCTCATCTTTTTTGTCAGTTATACTTTGTTAACAGAAAAAATATTCATTTCTGGAGTGTCAGACTTCCTATATGTTTTATGATGAGTGTTACAAAGAAGGTTACAAGACTCTCACATTTTCTATCATGCAAAAAAAAAAAAAAATCAAACTGAAAAGGTCAACAAAGAAACTCAGTAATTTAACAGGCAGAAAGTACTCATAGAAAAATATATATGAATTACCTAAAGATTCCTCACTACAAAGGATGGATCAAGATTATCACAGTTGTTTTTTTTTTTTCAAAATTATAAAGATCATAAATCCTATGTGACAATTAGAATAGATAACATGTTCTGTAGAAGTAATTTTCGTCTGAGGTGACAAAAAAAGGAATGCTTCATTTTATTTAACTGAAAATCTTGAAACTAGTTAGGTTTCCAGGAAAGAGGCTCCCTTTGCATATGTCAGTGTATGCACACAGAGAAATTCCTCTTAAGAAATCATGCATGGGGCAAAGGTTGTCTAGCATTTATTATTTTATGGTTTTTTTTTTCAAATAGAAAAGAAGATGGTTAAAATACTGCCTTCTATTGTGTGAGAATGATAGATACATAAAAATGCTTATGTATTTATGCAAATTCTAATACTTTGTTGGAGAGACTGGGTGGCTATCCTGGACTTCAGTTATGATACTCAACCCTAAGACACTACGAAATTCATTCTTCCCAAGAGATACTCTTTGTTAGAGGCTGTTAGCAAACAGCAGAAAGAAAACCAGTGAACAGTGGGAAGGTTCAGAGCTAAAGAGCACTTACTGCTTCTGTAAAGCAACTCAGATCATATCCTGGAATTCACAAAGAGTAGTTTATGACCATCTGTAGTTCCAGCTCCAGGAAATCCCAATCCCTCTTTTGCCTTCCACAGATATCTTCCCTCATAGGCACATACTCACCATATGCACATAATCATAAATGAAATAAAACATACAAATTATAACTAGAACAAACATGCATTTCAAAATAAATATTTGTTTTAAGGCAGGTGAAGGGACCACAGTTTGACCCCTCATGAAAGAGTTTGAAATAACGATTCATCTTTACAGGGTGCAGCTAATGCTCACACAGCCTCAGTTTGGGATTCTCTATATTCATGAGGTATGAGTTGTATAAAGAAATACTTTGGTTGTGTTCTGGGAATGTAGTTTCCCATGTTATTCAGATTTTTTAAAGGAGCACTTAATCTTGTGCTTTTATTTACTACCAATTTCTTGAAATTATTTCCATGAGTTCTCAGTTGGCTCTCTCTGCTAGAATCTTGTAGAGTTTCACAGCAGGCCAAGGACTACATTATGTGGTCTGCACTCTGCTTCTCTTTGTATCTCCTGTTATGGCCTCATCACCCATTCCCTGTGTCAGAAGAACTCTGGAAAGCCTAGTCATCCACCCTGAAAAATGTATTTATTTATCCATTTATTATCCATTTGATCATATGTGTGCATCCAATAAAATATGCAGCATGGGGGAGAAAGAGAGAGAGACAGAGAGAGAGACAGAGAGAGAGAAAGAGAGAGAGAGAGAGAGAGAGAGAGAAAAGAGAGAGAGAGATTCCCTTAAATACTCGTTTTACTGTATATGTTAACACTTTTAACTTTTTAAGGAACAGTATTTTTTGGACTGGCCACACAGCTCATTCAGTAAATTGCTCATCTTTCAGACACAGGGACATGAGATTGATCCCCAGAATCCATGTATAAAATGATAAGGATGGTGGTAAGTACTTAAAATTCTAGTTGAAAGAAAAAATGCCTAGGGCTTAATGGGCCAACCGGTCTTGCTTACATTGTGAGCTCCAGGCCATTAAGAGATTTTTTTCTAAAACAATAAACAAAAAACAAACAACTAAAACCAAAACAAAAACAAAGAGAAAAGACACTTGAGGAATGAAACCCAATGCTGCTCTATGTCTGCCACACATGTACACATGTATACATGTACATACACATACAGCCAGGCAAAATAATGAATTATATTCTCATAAATTTACATAATTACTCATAAACACAATATACCTATATATGTATGTATAAATATATCTTTACAATTATACAACATATAATGTGAATATAATTTTAAAAAATAAATTATTATCTAAGTGGTGGGAAATAGAATAAATTAACTGTGAATTCACCAGTTAAAGAAAGCCATGATTTTATTATTTCCTGAAGAAAAACATTAAAGATTTCAATTAGACTATAAATTCCCAAGTGACATTATTTGGATTGGTTATGGCAAAACAATGTAACAACAATCAAAAATAAACTTTAATTAAATTATAATTTTAACTAAAATTAGTAGTTTCTAGCCTTTCCAGTATATTATGTTTCTTCCATGGAGCTTTTTTTTTTTTTAAATGAGTGTGTGTGTGTGTGTGTGTGTGTGTGTGTGTGTGTGTTTCCTATTAAAGACAATGAACGGCTCTTGCTGCAAATAATTTTGCCTCATATATAAGTTTTATTTTGTGTATTTAGTTTTTTATTCTTTATTTCTTAAATGTGTGTGTATTCATGTGTGTGATATATGTACACACGTGTGTAGAGGTGCATGTGCCTGTAAACACCAGGAGAGATGTTGGGTGTCATTCTATCCTTCCCTCCCTTCCTCCAAAACACAGACTTTTGCTGATTCATCAACTTTCAATCCTTGGCTAGGATCATAATTCAGTAAGCTCCACTGCTCTGCTCTACAGATTCAGCGAAGCCTGGCTTTTATATAGGTGTTTGCAGTTTTGACGCAGGTCTTCACATGTGCGCAGGAAATTCTGTTACCAACTCAGCCTACATTCCTCCAATACCCAAAACTTTTTTTTTTTCAATTTACTTGTATTTACTTTTAAGTAACAATTTTTCACATATTTTGGGAGCATTTAAGACAGTGCCATCACTCAGTTAGTTGGTGATAAATGAACCCTCAGTGAAGCTGGCTCATTAACAGCTACTCATGACATTTAGCAGTAATAAGAGTTTCACTATTGAATGGATATATGGGAACAATAAGCTGGTTTATAATTAGAAAATATGTAGGCAGCATTATTTGCAGAAGATACCAGAGGCTAAATAATAAAGGGACAGCTACCATGTTAGTTAAAATTCCTGTCCCTGTGACCAAACACCTGATACAGACAGCTTAGCAGAGGAAAATTTGTCTGTGTCATATTATCAGAAAGTTCAGTCCTTGGCCTCTTGGTTCTGTTTTAGAGCCTGACGTGAGGACTAGAGCATCATGGTTCTGTGAAAGGGTAGCAGGAGTGGTTCATCTTATGGTGGACAAGGAGCATAGAAATACAGTAAGTAGGCAAGGATAAGACTCACTCTTGGTGATCCACTTCCTTCTGCAGATAGAGTTCCGAACCTTTAAAAGTAGACTCATCTGCTGGAGAACATCCAGCCCAGGATAACAAGTGGGACAAGGCTCTTCCTCCGCTTTGGGAATGTATGCATGACTCTGGCGGCCTATAAGTCTTTTCCATTTTTTCAAAAATTCCCTGGGTACCTTTTTTTCCCCATTTGAATAAAGACTCCATTACTTTTATTAAAACTTTCACTATGTTTATACTAAAAAGGTCACTATTTTTTATGTAAGGAAATAAAACATACTAATAAAAACATATTTTCTTTGCATAGTAACATCTTGAGAAAAGATTTGGTGGTGATAATATGAGAGAAAATCCTATTTAATTAAATGAAAAATAAACATATAAACAAATTAACCCATGATTATATATATATACATATATATTGCACACACACACATATATATGGAAATCAAGTGATGTGAACATATTTGAAAGAAATAAAAACAAACAAGGAATATTTTCATAAAAGGAGAATTGTTTACATTTCTTTGGGGGGAGGCATTGGGAGGCTAGGCCCAGGACTCTGTGTACATAGACAAGGCTGCCCTCGATTTCATACAGACCTATTTGCATTTTTCTTCTAAATACTGGGATTAAAGAAGTACACCATGCCCAGCACCCCAAAATTCATATATAAATCAAAACACTGGGAAATTGCACACAAATACTCTTGCCAGAAGAGTTTTAAATTCAAGTGTTATAAGAACATGAAATAATGGGAATAATCTCTCAAGAAATTAAGTTTTTATGAGCCAGTTTTGAAACATGAACATGACCTTATATAAAACTACTAATGTAAGACATTGGGATAATGGACATTCATCATTAACTTATCTGTATACAAATTTCAAATAGAGATTCTTGTTTATTTTTCTGTATATTCTAATAAAATGCTCTGTCCATTCAACATGCCAATACATTTGTATAAAGAGCCTAGCTTTAGTTTAAATAGCCTTTGACATTTAGATGTGTGTAATACAAATTTAAACAATATACCTTTGAAGGTGTGAGCATTTTCCCTCCATTGTGAATAATATGGTCCCAAGTTAGGGTTAAACCAATTACTAGTGAATGTCTTGAGCTGTAAAATGGAAGCTTTGTGCTTATGGGCAGGTACTAGTAGATTGTTTCTCTCACAGAAAGAACTGGTCCACATCTCCCTTTTCTGGGAGGAAATTTTATCAAAGGTTTTTACTTATGTTCTTCTCCAGGTATTAATTACCTAAATTACACATGCTGCCTCTGCTTCTCACAGTACAGTTGCTCTGAAAAGTAGAACATAGGGGCTGGAGAGACACAGCTAAAGGGTTGAACAGTTGCATTGATCCTTTAGAGAGCCTGAGTTTAGTTCCACACAACTACTTTGGCAAGCTAACAATGACCTGTGATTCTCGTTCTACAGGACCTGACATCTTTTTTGGTTCTCCCAGTGGAACCTGCAGACCTCTGTACACACACGCAGACACATAGACACACACACACACACAAACACACACACACACACACACGTAAGTAAATAGAAAAATAAACGTAACAGTAGAATTCAAACATTTTAATATTATCTTCATAAGCAAAATTCTATGCATCATGCTAGGAGGCCACATGCTAGTCAATGGCTAGCAAAAACCTTGAACAAATTCATATTGAAAAGTATTAATTATTATTTGAGCATTTATTTATATCACAGACACAGATATATTTGATGAGTTCAATGAGAAAAATTTGCTGGCCTCAAAAATATGAGTTAGTCAAAGGTGTCCACTGCTCTAGCCCTAGAAAATGATTAATTAGAACATTAGTTGAGCTCCACAAGAAGACCGACACATTAAACAATGACCATGCATGGAGAGAGGACCTAGACCGCCAACTCAGATGTAGCCAATGAGCTATGTGTCCATATGGGTCTGCTATTAAGGGGATCAAAAGCTGTCCGTGCCATCAACTCTGTTGCATGAACTTTGATCACCTGCCCCTAGTGAGGTACCTTATCATGCCACAGAGGATGAGAGAATGAGGAGGCAGGCAGTCCTGATGACACTTGATAGGCTAGGATCAGTTTGTAGGGGAGAAGGTCTTCCTCTCTCTGAGGGGTAGGGAATGGGGATAGAAGGGAATAAGGGTGGGATCCAGAGGAAATGAGGGACAAGGCTATGATTGGGATGTAAAATTTAAAATAAATTTTAAAAGATTTATAGATGTAAAATACAAATTCATTATAAAGTAAAATGAAGAAACATACATGACAACAGTGTTTGTAGTATTTGATTAACATTCAGTACTCAGATTCTTTCAAGAGTTATTTGAAATTTGATCATTCTATTATTTTGACATAATTTTGACGTTTTTTGTTCTAAATAAGACTTTTATATTGATTCTGAGGCAACCTCAGTCTTGACACTGCTGTAGCTGCTCTCTTGAGTTTTCTCTGAAATGGATTTCTGTGGCTACTTTACTTTATAATAAATCATTTAAGAACAGACAGTTTGACTCAGTCAGAAAGCAGTGTTTGTTTACATGTCAACAAAACCAAAAATGGGACTCACAGGTTTTTTAATAAAAATTTAAATATCTGAAGCCTCAAATATCTCTAAAAATCTACTTAATATTCTTATTATCGTGCACTGCTATTGTTTTATTTTGGCTTATCAGCTTATCATTTCTTCTTCTTCTTCTTCTTCTTCTTCTTCTTCTTCTTCTTCTTCTTCTTCTTCTTCTTCTTCTTCTTCTTCTTCTTCTTCTTCTTCTTCTTCTTCTTCTTCTTCTTCTTCCTCTTCTTTCCTTCTTCTTCTTCTTCTTCTTCTTCTTCTTCTTCTTCTTCTTCTTCTTCTTCTTCTTCTTCCCTCCTCCTTTTCCCCCATCTCTCTCCCCGTCTGCCTTCCTTCCTTTATAATAGACCCTCCTCCCTTAATGTGTTAAATTTTAACTAATTTTGTTCGGCTAAAACAAATAACAAAACATAACACTATGGCTGATTCTTCTTTAAACTTGACCTAGAAATAAAATCAACAAAACACTCATAGTTTCAAGAAATAACATGTCAGAGAACACATAATTGAATACATGAGTGTACTGTTGTTGATGTTGTGTTGTGCTATGTTGTGTGTGTCTTTAGGACAGCCTTGCTTGGAAAGGCTGATACACAGCTCAGAAATCCGTACTCCAAAGGAAGAGAGGGTTCTCAATACATGGAAACTGTACTTTCCTTTCTTTATTACTGCCACATATTTTGGTGCCAATAAAGCTGTCAGGCAGATGTTTTGGCTTAAATACCCCTGGCAGTAACTTTATTGAAAATCAACACAAATCATGAGTCACTATCAGCTCTTACTCTCCAAAGAAACAATGAAGTCAAAGTGACAGCTCAGCTGGCCTCATGAGGGGGAACCAGATCTCAAGGTTGAAGTACAAGGCGCTCTGTCACATTGGTCCAGCTGCCATCAGGTCAATTTCCTTTCTTTATTTGATGTTCCTCATACACCAGTCCTACTCATTTTCTAGAAAGAGGAAAGAAGCAACAAAAACAAAAGGCTAATAGAGCTGTCAGGTGAGCACTGTGCATAAAATCAATTTCATTAGCCCAAGAAAATGTCCTAGAGATGCTCATCTCTGCATGTTGGATTCTACATGACTTCTTATTACAACAATTATCCAATTCTTCCATAACATTCTTTATTACACATCCCTTAGTAAACAATTATTTTAAACATTAGAGGAATGATCAACACTGTATAACGGTTACTCGATATTTTAATATGACCCAATATTTAGTCATTCTCAAATTGCTTTTAGAAAGCTAGTGCTTGCACATTTGATAATATAGAAAAGTAGAGAAAATATTTGTTTAAAACAATGTCCTCTAAAATGCAGACAACTGTATCCTGAGATTCATTAAATTCTATATTCTGTGATTCTACATTCTCCATCTACCATTATATATTCAGGCTCCTTTTGGGACCACTTAATTGCTGCATGAATATTCTTTGCATTTTACTTAAACAACAACAATAACAATGATGCCAGGAAGATTTCTTAGTGGATAAAGGCAGTTACCACACAAAACTAATGGCTGAAGATCAAAGGTAGAAAGTAAGAACCAACTTCGTCAATTTTTTCTCTGACATCCACATGTTCGTTGTGATGTACACCTTCAGGCACGAACATCACACATGCACAATAAATTTATGCTACTTATTTTATTGTTTTTTAGTTATGTATTGGAGTCTGTGTGAGGTGGTATTTGTGCCCACAGTATCGAGATATACAGTATCTTCTGGAACTAGAGTTAGAGACAACTGTGACCCAACCAATTTGGGGCCTGTGAACCAAAATCATGCAGGTCATTTGCAAGTTCAGTGCCAGTTCTCAGCCTGATTTATCAATCTGGCCCATAAAATAGAAATATTAAAATTATATTTTATGCCAATAATAAGAACATGCATTTCCCAAGTTGGATCCTATGGATCAAGGGTGAATTCAGGTTAGCATCAGATATACCTGAAGCTGGTTTATTACTTCATTCACTCACTCATTCACTCATTTATCCTTTTCCTCATTTCAGCTGACAGAAACCTATCTATTAGCTTCAGGATGATTTGTATGGGGATGGTAAGCAACCCCAAGTCTGGCCCTGTTTCCCACCAGTAGTATTGGTGTCATGGGACCTCAGCATCTGCTTACATTCAAGAAATGTTGGAAATCAGCAAAATGAAAGTCAAGATAATATATTTACATTGCTGAATGGCTCCTCTCATCAAGGCTCACACTGAAGACCTGCGAGGAGGGCAAGGGTTCGCGTCATTTGCCTTCCTCCTTCACTCTCCGTCTTCCTTTTAAAGATGGGATCATGTGTAAATGGAACTAACCAATCGTTTCAGTTTGAGGGGCTTGCAGGTTAAGTCACCAGGATCCTATTCTATGTTTCCCCTTCATCATTATCACAGGGTGCACTACTGTGCTCAACTTTGAATGCTGGTGCTGAGGTCCTAAACTCAGGTCCTAACGCTTGTACAGTAAGCTATTTTCCAGCTGAGCCTTCTTTCAGGCACAGGGAGCATCTTTTATAGATTATGATTTGTATTATGTTATGAAAACTGTAATTAAGAGACACTGAAGATGCACACACACAGAGTTGACTCTCATTATTCACTGTGTATGTGTTATGCACGTGTAATAAGCATGGAATTAGCACATTCTAAACCATTGGTTCTGAGATAAAATATAGAGTTGTTTTAGAAAGCCATAGCTCATTCATCTTTCGTTGATCAGTGGATCAACATCCTAGCCACTCACTTGTTCATCTGTGGAAAGCCTGTTTTTAATTCCCCTAACACCGAACTCATAACTTACAGTTCATGCCTGAGCAAAGTTCACTCAACACACTTATTTTCTTAGTAAGGCATACCTCAACCTTCTTGAAGTTAGGAACACTACCATTCCAAGCCATTTTAACAGCACATTACCAGAAAAATGCAAAAAAAGAGTATTACAAAATAGACCATGAAAAGGACACCTCTTCCTGATGGGATAGCTAAAATATAAAGACAGAGAGCATCATCTAGGAATATTCTCAGCTGAGAACTGCTCGTGAGTACTATAGATTCTTCACAGTTCTAAGTAACCCATCTAAGTATAAGGAAAAATCAAGAGTAAGGTCAAAAAGCTTTTATGAGTGAGAAAAATTTGGATTTCACAATAGGTATGACATTGTGTGTGTGTGTGTGTGTGTGTGTGTGTGTGTGTCTGTGTGTGTGTGTGTTTGTCTAACATACCCTAGGTGGCAGTAATCTTTATAGAAGGAAGCAAATCAGGTAAGGGGCTAGAGATTGCTGTTTCTTTGTCAAGTGTGCCATAGGCCAGAGAACAAATCCTCTGCAGTATAGCAGCTCAAGAGAGTTGAAGATACTGTCAAGTGGATATTTATCAGAAATGACAAGCAGGAAGAACACAACATGTTCAGATGACTTGAGACATGTTATAATGGATTTATTTGCGCATAGGCAAGCTGAATTGGGGTGCAGGGCTGTGATATTAGAGAAAGCAATGTCAGATCAGTCCACTAGGGATGTGTCATGATAAACGGTATACCAAAAATGAACCATGAGACATTTGCAAAGTATAAATGGAAATTTGCTAAAACTAAAATTATACATTGAAGAAGGCCCTACACCCCTCCTTTTATTATGATTGCCTCACACTTTATAAAACATGGTCAGGAGTGGTCATATTTGGGCTATACTGATACATTTCACAGGATAAGAAGGTGAAGACTTTATAGAAATCAAGTAATTGATGGTAACCCCGTGAGGCCTCTGTGTGAGATGGGAAAAGAAAATTGCATTCAAAAAGAGAGAAATACCTGGGTAAGATATTTGGAGGAAAAGCCTGGAAACTATAGAAATATATAGTATGTAAAAAAATACATATCAGAAGTCAGCAGAGTATGGAAGATGGTGAAAGCCAAGTGACTAGAAGGGAAAGCTGAGTGTAAGTGTTCAGAAGAAAGAGTCCCTGAGAGTGAATTCTAAAGGTGGATCAGTCCACAGCTTTGGATCTTAGCATTTGCTAGCATCTGCTTTCTTAGCATGGACTCCCACCAAGTTTTCCTGGAGCCCATGAGTTTTATAGTCAATTCCCATCATACTGTTGTACGATGGTCCTTAACATCTAAATGGAGACGCAGAGTGAACACAGAGATTTTAAAACATCATATCCTGTTTTAAAGGACATAGCCTAGAATTTTGCATTCTGTAACAACAAAGGCAAAATCTTAACATAATTTACATATTAACAAACATCCTTTCATAATTAGTATGAAGGATCTGGTAGTGTGTATCCTGGTAGTACCAAGAATAAGGGCTGGTAAGGGAGGCAGGGGCACTGCTATCCTCAAGGCCATCCTGGCAGATATCATAGACACTACTTTAAAATAATAAGTACTGTATGAATAAGCAAACAAAACATGAGGTTAGAGACAGCAAAGATGGACTGCACTTGCCTAGTATTTACAGGCTTCTGGATGTTTTCTCAGCACCAATTAAAAAATAGGTTATAAGGAAAAAAAAAAGGGATAAAAGACATCTTAACTGTTTAGTTCTGATGACTCACTTGTAAAGCCAGGATGTTGCTTCATTGGGTGCTAACAAGCAGACATGGGTAGGAGGGCCCTAAGTATCTCTAGGTTACCTGGCACCGGACTCCTTGGCTCAAATCAGTCCTGTCACCTGAGTTACCATTTTGCCCAACATGTAGCTTAATCTTGTAGTATACCCCACACGGTTTTAGAAGCTATTGTTTTAGTTATTCTAAAAATACATTCTTAGGTCTTCCTTCTCCCAAAATATCTCCTGCTTTCAAACACTTGCTTTGTGCAATTTTGTCTGTGTTTTCTGTGATTTTCAACATATTTGGCGTCAACTTGGTTTGCCTTCCAAAAATTTTACCATCCTCCCATCTGTTTTGCCTTATGGCAGCAGGCAGGAAGCATAGCTCTCAGTCCTTAGCTCTGAAGGGAAAAGTTAGATAATCTGGAAGGAAATGGATCATCTTAGCATCAAAGGTGCTATAAGCAATAAGTGGTCATGAGTTGCATACCAAACCCACTTGCCCATTGCCTTATATTGTGCATTTAAAAGTATTTTTGCCTTCAACCACCACATGTGACTCCCCACACCTGTAGCTTTCTATCGTTTTTTGAGAACCTAAGCTTCAAAGTAACCTTCACCTCCTTTTGAGGAACCTGCACCTCCTGCCCCATGTGACCCAACTACACTTGTCAAAGCAATGTATAATCTCTCAATTCCCAAAGCACAAATTAAAAATGATTTACTATACTGTATTTTTGAAGCCTTATTTCTATTTCTGTGTGTGTGTGTGTGTGTGAGAGAGAGAGAGAGAGAGAGAGAGAGATCTGTGCAAGTGCCCAAGAAAGGCAGAAGAGAAGCCTGGAGATGAAGTTACAGACTATGGTGAGATATGACTGCTAGGATATGAGTTCCAGACTGCTGCAAGAACAGCAAGTGATCTTTACCACTGAACCATCTCTCAATCCCATGCTTCACAATATTTTCAATATGAAACCCTTGTTTTAGCTAAGTGAGCTACTAAGCAACTTAAGTCTGAACGCTTCAAGCCTTATCTACTTCAAATTGTGCAGAAAATGTCATGAAGAGTACAATGTGTTATAAAAAAGAAGGCTGTATTTTAAATACATAAAGTATAATTTGGGATGTATTTATAGCAGCATACGTATTCATATACATGTTTTAAATACATATATTATAACCATGTATGAAATTTAATCATCTTCCTTTCTCAGAAGAAGATTGATATCGCCAGTTTGCTGCAATTCATCATCTTGCTTTTTTAAAATCATTTCATATATTCATCAAAATTAGAGCCTTTATTCTGGAATCAGATGGAAATGAAATAAAGTCTTTGCCTTTCTCATTTGCATAATTGCAAATTTTTGATTTATGTATTAACCTGGCACTAATTTCCTCTCCTTCTTGGCTGTGTCTTTACAGTTAGCAGCAAGCTTATTTTTTCAGTGCATTAGTTCTCTATTACTAAATTTCAGTTCGAATTCTTTGTAAGTTTTCTTTTCCTGCCACCGACACATTCTCTCTGTCTCTTTCCATCAAACAGGCTTCTGTTGTGGGAGTTTATTAGTTGCTGTCTGTGAAATAAAGGCGCTTCTGTGTTGGGCCATGATGTGCTTGCTGGCCTGGCTTTCAGAAGCAAACCCTCGCCTCTTCTTCTGCTTGGGCACAGTGTGCAAATATAAGAGATCACTGCTGTAGCCTGACTGCATTAGTCCAACCAAGCTCTTCCCACTGCACAGTCCTCCTCACTCTTTCCGTTCCTCCTTTCTAAACCAAAAGCATCCTGAGACACAGCCCAAAGTGATGACTGCTTTACATGGAGGTATGAAGGCATGATTTTGGACCTCCAGAATCTACATGAAAGCATGAACAGCAGCATGCTACTGTAACCCCATTGCTAGGGCAATAGAGACAGAGGAATCCTGGAATAGGCTGTGTAGCAAAGCCTGGAGGAAACTGTGAGCTTTGGGTTCAGGACAAACCCCTATCTCAAGAACTAAGGTGAAGAGAGATATGAAAGAACACTGTTCTGATGTGAAACTTTGTATTCTACGTATACTAGCATAGGATAGAATACTTGTGTGTGTGTGTGTGTGTGTGTGTGTGCGTGCGCACGCGCACACACATACAAACACAAATAAAATAATATTAAAAGCAATTGAAGCTTTAGTAAAGTCATTGTCTTGATCTGAGTACCCATAGACACAATTCTGCCACACTTTTCTTTGTGTCTTTTAAATTATGTTTCTTTTTCTAACATATACATTTATATTATTACACATGGGTAAAATAAACTACGTACAGCAGGAAGAACCATGAGACAATCAGGAATTATATAAATGTTACATTCATTCATATTGATTTGGCTATTTGTATTTGCCAAACTTGAAGTAAACATCTTTCCTATCTTGTCTTAATGAAAAATCCAGGCTTAATTTCCATTCTAGAACAAATAAGGCAGCCAGGGCTTGTGTGTGCATTTCTATGGCCTAGAAGGCTCAGGTAGGCCCCTTGTCCAGGAATTTTACCCCATGTCTGCTTTGAAGCTCACTAGAAAAAAAAAATTATTCTTTTGACACCTAAAGGCAGGACCAGCACAGGATATATATCAAAGTGGTAAAAGGCAAAAGGCTGTAACCAGAGGGGAGGTAGGAAAAAATTAAGCATTCTGCGGAGCCAGACCCCTCTAGTCAAAATGATTACTCCACAAGGCTGGTTTCAGAACTCTTCAAATGGACTCAGAACACTTCAGACCAAACATTTGTTCTTGCCCAATGAGCAATTAGTGAACAAATATCTCAGTATTTTTAAAAAGTGAAGGTTAATCTGAAGAGACTTCAAGACTATGTGGATTTTGTAGTATGTCCAAAACCCTAGTTTACTGGGCCTTGTACTTCCTGTGAATAAGATATGCAAATGATGAATTTTGTAGTTTTTTAAAATAACGATCCTTAGTACATAGACTTCGTAAACACATGGCAGCGCACTATGTTCATGTATGTCACACAAGGATGCAAGTATAACAATAAGAAAACTATCAGTGATAACAGAATATAGAGATCATTAATGCAGCTTTAAGGAAGGTCTTCCTCTCTGCTGTTATCAAGCCATTTCAGTTGTTATGCCTGCGAGAATAACTAGGAAGGACGGGTGTATTCTCAGATGCACAACTACATGGAGGCTTCGCACAGCGGATGTTCATAATGCCATAGACATTTGAAGGGAAACGAAAGGAAAAGAAAGAAAATTAAAAACGCAACACTAAACATAGATCTGTCTGGTTCGACATCTTTACCACTATGTTTGACAATGAGAACAAAGCAAGTTGGTTTTCACGGCAACTTAAAAGTAAGCAGGAATGGGCAGAAAAAGACAAATCAATAAATAATTTCTGACATTTAGTCAAAGCATTATTTCAGAGTTGACACATTGATTTTATAGCATTTGAAAGAACTTTTTTTTAACACAGCATTATTTTTTTTATCATTTTTGTATGAAAATTCAAGTGTCTTTTGTCACACGTGGTCCACATTTGATGAATTTTACTATAACATGCAGTTTATGTTAAAGTCTATTGTCATATTTATTATACTTAGGCTCATCTTAGCTCATGGTCAAATGGCTAATTTATTTTTCATCCATGATATATTTAAAGGATACCCCTCACTGTCCTGTTGGTTAAAAATGGAAGGATATGTCCACGTGTGCCTCTATACATTCATATATGTGCGACAAATGTGTGTGTTTCCTGGCTTGTCTACAATATCTTTTTAATGAAGCAGCCACAGCCCTGAAAGGGATGTTAAAATAATTAGGGAGCATGAGTTGTCATGCCTAATATTCCCATGGTTAAGGACTCGCAGCAGCAGTCTCACTGCTTTTAACCTTTCTGAATTCTATACAGTATAGATGGCACAGATGGGATGCTGCCTTGTGAGGACTGAGTCTTTTTGCCACAAATCAGCCTCCTCAATGTAAACTAAGGATTCTTTTTTATATATGTTCTGTCATTATTTTGTCAGAGTATATCCCAGACTAGCTTCAAACTAGATCATTTGGCTAAGGATGACCTTGAACTCCTGATGGTCTTGTCTCTACCTTCCAAGTGCTGAGATTACAGTTCTGGAAAACCT